>NC_134207.1:4925000-5225000 GCF_965140235.1 Caretta caretta
TAGATTTGCTTGCCTGCAGATTTGTCAATCTCTTAATCAGCAGCTGCCTCAGCGTGCAATCAGGCGTCTGTTGTGAGGCACGCCGTACACGCTGCCAGACCGGGAGCTGTGTGGTGGCTGCCTCCTGCCTGAAAGGGACAGTTCCTAGGTACGTCCCCTCTTGGTGACCTGCTTTAATCCCAAGACTTTAAGAACATAATTTTCAGAATAGACACAGGACTCCTTACATAGTATCCACATGTACATTTGGCAATGATCATATTGACCCAAGGTAGAGACTACCTGTCTCATTAAAGACCTCTCGGGCCACCCTTTGGTGAGCTATTATGCATGCATCAGACCCAGGGGATCCCTGTAAATCCCTATGCATGCCCTGTGCCCTCTGCCAGTTGGCACCAACAGGTCTCTAGGTCACATGGCGACCATGTCTTCTGCGGAAGCCTTGCCTACTTGGCACAGGGTTTTTGCTATGACCTAAGGTAGGAATTTAAACCAGCGTAGGTACACTGGTATAGGCCCTGTGTGGACACTCTTATACTGGAATAAAAGTGCCCACCCAGGCGTTAACCCGTACAGCTCTAGCAGTGTAACTGGTAAAACTGTCCCATGTAGACAAGGCCTGAGTCTGCTACAGGGTGGAGGGAGGAAGGGTGGCTGTGTGGTGGGAGCACCGGCTTGGAAGATCTGGGCTCGGTTCTGGGCTCCGCCACAGGTTTGCTGTGTGGTCTTGGGTGAATCACTTATTCTCAGTGTCCTCATCTGTAATATGGGGATAACAGCACCTCCCTGGGGCGGAGTGAGGGGCTGACATACTGAGGCACTACGAGCACATGGTGCTGAATGAATAAGGTTTACATTCAACCTCATCTTCCCATCTGCTAAGCAGGGAGCTGTGAGAGATTGTAGAGAAGGCCTCCCCCATTCAGGGGAGCAGGAGCCAAGACTCCTGGGTTCTACTCCCAGCTTTGCTCCATACTTCAGTTTCCCTGTCTAAATAATGGGGATAACAGCACTGAGCCCCTTCCCAGGGCTGCGGCTGCTGTTTTATTGGTATTCCAGTAGCATCTGAAGGCCCTTACGGAGACTGGGTCCCCATTGTCCTAGGTGCTGCAGAGTTATGGAGTAAGAGACCCCAGGCAGGCGCAGGATGAGAGGGGACGCAGAGGTGAGACTTTCCCAGGGTCGCACAGGAAGTCAGTGGCAGAGCCGGAAACAGAACACCGGGACCCCTGTTTATGCCAGAGGCCAGACTAGCTGATCAGAATGACCCCTGGGTCTCTGAGGGCCAGCCCAGGGTCCCACCCCCTAGAACAGGCTAGGAGTCTGATCCAATGGCTGTGAAGTGCTTTGAGATCCTCCAGGGAAGGGGACAACAGCAGAAGCAATTACCAATCTGATACTCCGGGTACATTAAAACTGACATCAGCCGGCCGGGCTGGGGGCGTCTATCGTCTCAGGGCTCTGTTTGTGCTCGCGGCTCAATAAGCTTTGACAAAGAATCGTCTCATTCCTTTTATTAGCATTTCACTTAAACCCCCCCCCCCAACTCTATTCCCCGCGAACGGAGGCAAGAAGCAGCACGTCAGCTTTTCGGCTTATTCCGTATTGATAGATTTAATTGTGGCCGACAATTAAATTTTATTGATAGGGATTCAAATCCAGGCAAAAAACCTTTAATGGAAAAGAAATGAGATGGGGGTGGGGGGGAACCCAACACCAACACCAACAAATCCCATCAGCTCTCATCAGGAAATAAGGAATGGGGGAGGAAAAGCCAGAGAGAGATTTGTATTTTGGTCCCCCCGCCTGCCTTTAAAATATATTTCTGGCTGTTGAATCCAGTGGCTGGTGGATTGCTGGACTTGGGGGCTTTCTGGGCTGCAATTAGCAATAGATATACAGCCGTCCGCCATGTATTCGACAGAATCCAATGGACAGACCCCCTCCCCCCAAAGAAGACCTCAATAATGACATCATGAAGCAAAGCCAGGCCCAGCCTGCCTACCAGAGTCGGGTTTGAGAGATTCCCTTGTGTTCCAGCTGCTGGGTGAGGAGCAGCCTTGGACCTGCACTGAATCCAAGCAAACCCAGACAGAAATCAAGGCACAGACAGAGTTCAGGTGGGCGGATCTGGCCCAGAGATTGGCAGAGCTGTGGTTAGCAGGAAGCCAGCCACATGTCACAGCTACTGTAGCAAATAATTACTATGAAAAGCTCCTGGCTATGAGCAGATAGTGAACACCACGTTCGGCTCTCTGCAAGCTGGTTCAGTGTTTAGCTCAGCAAGAGACAGATTGGCCCAGTGGTTTGATGGCTAACCTAGCACTTAAGAGACCCCAGTTCAGTTCTCTGCTTCATCAAAGACTCCTTGGGCAAGTCACTTAGGGGCTCTGTGCCCCAGATGCCCGATGAGGGCTGTAGAAGGCCCCACGCTAGTTGAGGATTTATACTGCCCCTTTCATCCATGGGATCCCAGTGTTCTTTGCCGCCCGCGCTGCAATGCTGTTCCCTGTCTGCCTGCCCAGTGTTCAGCCCTTTGGACTCCCCACCCCTGTTGGGTGACCAAACAGCCGTGGCACCAGCAAACACCCTGGGCAAGTCGCTGAGACGACTGCCCCGCCCTCTCAGCCTCAGACCTGGCCACAGCGCACCATGTGTCCATGGCCTCCAGGCTGCAGCTCACATCAGAGTTAGGACCAAAGCCACATGCCCTGAAGATGCAGCAGCTGGTGCAAATCACAGCTCCAACTGGTGCAAAGCTCAGGCATCCAGGGGACCATTAATGCATCAGCCCGGGGCTCTGTGCTTTGAATCCCCATTGGATCCCCACTGGACAGAGAACAGTTCCAGGTCTCAGTACTACTATTCAAAGCCCTCTGTGGACTGGTCCTAGTGACCCTCAGTCTCCTTCCCTTCATGACTGTGAGTTCTCTGTACAGCTACGCTCCACTGGGACAGTGGAACTGTTGGCCCATGAGGAGGGGCTGAGTGCAGCAGAAAGAACTTTCCAATGAGACTGTGGAACTCATGGCCACAAGAGACCACGGGCCTCGTTGCATTCAGGACTAAATGCAAAACCCAACTCTGAGACTTAGCCTTTCCTCAATGAGTTCTTCACGCTTTGTGCTCATTCTCCTGCACTCCTGCCTTGCGCTCTGTACATTCACCCTCTTGCATGCCCATCCAGAGACATGTGCTGCTCACCAACCTGTAGATGTGCTGTCCATGCCCATCTCTCACCCGCCCACCTGTAGACACATGCCCACCCTCTTGCACGCCATTAACCTATCGAATGTGTTTTGGACACGACAGAGGGAAATTGTCATAGTTGTTTCTTGTTTTAATTGCTTGGGAGGTGCCTGAATTCACCGGTGACAAAGTCATTACAATGGACAGTCAGTCCCAGTGATCTGTTTCTTTCCTCTGTGCCTGAGGCCTGGAATGCCAGCCTGGCCATGGGCACAGCCAGCCATAGACATTCTTGTTGATTGACTGTGTCACTGGTGAGCACTGACCTGTAAAACCGGGTTCCCGCGCTGACCAGCCTCCCTGGGTCCCGATGCCCCAGACGCTGGGCATGCTGCGTCAGTCTCTATTCATGGCCATCTATTCGCCTGCTGCTGGCAGCGGATGGGCAGCGTCTCTCTAGCCCCGTGGTGCCGGGACCGAGCGGCAGGATTCACCAACAGGAATGTCAGAAGGTGAAATAGGGGTGCCAGCCAGAGGCAGGCGGGGGTGGACTCTGCAGTGGGAGTGGGTGGGAGGGCAGGGGGAAGCAGAATGGGCGTGACCCAAACAAAGGGCGCTCTGGGATCATCCTCTTGGGCAGGCCATTGGGAAGTGGCAGGAGGAGGGGTGCTGGGGTGTCTAAAGGGCGGCTAGCCCTTTTCCTGCTCTCCAGTCACTTGCTCTGGGGCCTCCTCCCTCCTCCTTAGGGTTCCAGGGCAAGCTGGAAAGAAGCAGCCACCTGGGGCTGCTCAGGGTCCCCTTGGCAAGATGAGCCCTGAAACAGCTGCTTACAGACAGCCCGCGGGAGCGGCCACCAGCCACAGCGGGGGAGGCAGGGCCTCCCCTGCTGGCCTCTTGTATCTCCAGGGGCTCCTATGCCCAGGACCCCCTTCCTTGCCCATGGGCTCACTGCTGGGGGCACCTACCCACTCATGATAGCTTGCGGGCGTTGGGAGAGCTGGCAAGGGGGACGCACTTCCCTTCCCACTCTGAGCTTTGGGCAAGGCCAGGCTGTGTTCCTGCCCCCCACGGCTGCTGGCTCAGCGGTGGGGCTGGGTGCGGAGCCCAGTGCCTCAGGGGGAGACTGATTCACCGGGCCTGTTGATGGAAAATCCCCTTCAAAGCTTGTCCCATCTCCACCTCGCCGGCCCCCTCCCCCTCTCCACTGCCATCGCTCCCCCACTCCCCAGCCAGTTGCCGGCCAGCAAGTGTATTAGTGGATTTGCAGAAGGCTTTGGAGCTCAGCCTAATGCAGAGCTGGAGCCAACGGCCATTGCTCCAGGAGCCCAGGCTGCCAAGTACTAATAGGGCCGGTTGGTGCCATTCATCAGCACCGGTGGTGGGGGAGGGGATTGAAGCATCGCACTACTGTAGCTTTGGCTGTAGCACCCTGAGGCCCCCGCCACGATCAGTGCCCCAGGGGTGCTAGGAGCTGTACATATAGCTCATTTGAGACAGATCCCTACAAGTGAAGGTCTCTGTTCTGCAATGGGCCTAAAATTTGAGGCACAGTGGGCTGATGAATGAACATGACAAGGGGAAGTGGTGGGAGGAGGGGGAAGAGGTGATGGGAGCAAGTGGGTTTGCACCGCGGGTAACTTGGATTTCTTAGCTTCCCTTAATCTTTGCCTTCCACCCCCAGAAAAAGTGGAATCTTCTTGGCGCTGCCTTGGCAGGTCACTGAACGGGTTTTTCCTGTGATCACTGAAGAGCAAGCAGCAATTGTTCTGCCTCCTGGGATCCTCCCCTGCTGTCTCTGTTTGCAGCCTCCCATCACCGGGGTCTGGGCGCCACGTGCCGCGCACTCAGAAGCCTTTGTCATAACACTTTAAGTGCAATGTTGCAGGCGTTTAATTTAGATTTACTCCGACAGGTTGTGTCCGTTAATTAAATATCAATTGATTGTTTGGAGAACACTTCCTTGGGTTTATCGTGTTTCTGTGAGACAAATCAAATTGCCATGTCATTAACTCACAGCTATGCAATCCATACATAATGATGGTCTTATTAATACAGTCAAGTTACAAGGAAGTTTTAGGCAATTAATATTTGTGGGCTAGTTTGTATCAAGTTAATTACGTCAGGGTTATGTTAACAATGTGGACATCTGATAAGCTGGGTAATTAACTTCTTTCTAGGTAACATCTTCCCTGATGCCAGTTAAATGTTGGCCCTGTCTTTGTGGCCATGCTGGCTTTAATTACATGTGTATTACAGACAGATTTGTTTGTTACATGATAACTACATTCACAGGCTTATCATACCTGAGTGATCCTTGTATAAACAGCTGCCATGGCCCATCTCAGAGGTGGCTGCATTTCAGTGACGGGGCATGATCTCTTTATAAACAGTTGCCAAGTTTCCTCTCAGAGGGGGCTGCCTTTCAGCAGCAGGTGAATAAGCCTCCTATTCATGTTCTGCTTAGGTTTTGGTGTAATAAAAAGCATCCAGAGTATTATTTAAAATGCCTAGATGCCCTGCTCCAGTCAGGACCGTATTGTGCTAGGCACAGTGCTTACACATACTAAGGACAAACCTTCACTGAAAACGCGGCATCGGCGCAGCTGCACTGCGGTAGCGTCCATGAAGACGGTGGGAGAGCTCTCCTGTGGGCTTAGTTACGTCACCTCCCCGAGAGGCAGTAGCCATGCCGGTGGGAGACGCTGTCCCACTGACAGTGCTGCCTACATGGGGGGTTTGGTTGGTGTAACTGCATCGCTCAGGGGCGTGGACTTTTCACACTGCTGAGCGACGTAGTTATTCCAATATAGGTCTGTCGTGTGGATCAGACCGAAGAGGGAGTTGGCACCCTGAAGAGTTTACAATCTAAACAGGAATACAGATTTGTTATCCCTATTTTACAGATGGGAAACCGGGGCCAGGTCCACACCACAGATCTACAGCGGTATAACTCGGTTGCTCAGGGGCGTGAAAAATCCACAGCCCCGAGTGACGCAGTTACGCTGACCTAACCCTGGTTGTAGGTAGCGTTACCAATTTTGGTCGGACGTATTCCTGGAGGTTTCTGCACCTGACGTAATCAGGAATTAAAGATTAATCTTTAATTCCTGGAGACTCCTGGACAATCCTGGACGACAAGGAGGGCTTCTCCTGTCCACATAGCTACCCTCCTTTCGTGGAGGTGGATTAACTGTGCTGCCCTGGGACATGGGGTAGATTAAGCGTCTCGCCCAGGAAGTCTGTGGAAGGCTTGGGACTAGAACGCAGACCTCCTGAAACCCAGTCCGCATTTTAACCACAAGATCATCTTTTCTGACTGTTCAAATGATTTGTTTAAGTTAATTAGGTTTTTTTACATTAATAGCAACATGCAGAAACTGACTTGACTGGGAGCTGTGGGGTTCAGCATCTCTCAGGGTCAGCCCCACAGGATTTAGAGACAGGACATATCCCCATCTCAATCCTCTTCTCCGGCCTCAGGCAAAGTCCCTGTATGGCCCCTGGCTGGCCCATCCTGCCATGGCCCGCGCACACAGGACTGCCTCCCGCAGTGTATTACCTAGAGTGCATCACGCAGTCTTGTTCCCAGTGCTCCTGGAGCTGGGATTCCATCACTTCCCTTCCCAGGCTCAGAGATCTGACCGTCAAATGGTACCCCCTGATATTCATCCTGTTCCTCCTGCCGATACCCCTAAATGATCCCTCTGTCTCTGGACCATCCCGCTGTTTGGAGATGGGCTCTCATGTCCCCACAGCTAGTCGTTGCGTTAGCTGAACTATGCAGCTTAGGGCCTGATCTAGAACCCCTTGGAAGCCAATGGAAAGACTCTCAGTCACTTGTATGGGCGGTGGGGCAGGGCCTTTGTTTAATCTTTCACCATGGCTGTGCACTAGCCATCCAGTAGCTGTGCTTCCTTCCCGGCGCGTTCTCTTCCTTGCCCTTGTTTCTGACTTCCCCGCACCTTTAGTTTAGAGCTTGTGTTATTTCAGGCCCAGAAGTCGCCTCCCCATGGCAGGTTCAAACACCGAGGGGTCCGGGTGTGTGCCGGCTTCCTGCAGCACCCAAACACCGATCCTTGGAATGATTCATTTCTTTATTTTTGTTTAGCCCCTTAGGCAGCCACTGCCACCCTGCTCAGACCATGACCGCAACCAGATTGCATACGTCAAGGTGTAATGTACTCATCAGCAAAGGGTCAGGAAGGAAACATCAATCCCCCTCTTTCCCCCCTCAACCCGTGCAGCATCAGACACGATGGAGTATTTCCCTCCCAGCTTCCAAAGGCAGGGCGCTGACTGATAGCATATGGCAAACCCAATGGGCTGAATTATGTTCAGTTACAGCAGTGCAAATCCAGCATGAATCCAGTTCAACAGAGTTACTAAAAGTGTTTTAATCCACAGCCCACTTGGGGGCTATATTCCTCGAAAGATTCCCCCTTCCCCAGGCTCCCTTTTTCTCCAGGCTCCTCTGGGATCAATGTCCCGCTTTGTGTGTGTGCACAGTGGGGCACCCCAATAACTTGAAGACCACTCCGCTTTAAATACAAACAAGAACAAGCTTTATTCCTGGGGTCGTATTAGTGCCCCCTCTATAGCTTTCTCCTCCCCATGACCTCCCCCACCCCCCTGCTTCCTTCTGGGCTCTACGTCCTGGTTTGTTAAAGGAGCCTCGCCTCGCCTCACCAGCTGCTGTCCCCAGATAGAAAAGGAGGACTTGTGGCACCTTAGAGACTAACCAATTTATTTGAGCATGAGCTTTCGTGAGCTACAGCTCACTTCATCAGATGCATACTGTGGAAAGTGTAGAAGATCTTTTTATACACACAAAGCATGAAAAAATACCTCCCCCCACCCCACTCTCCTGCTGGTAATAGCTTATCTAAAGTGATCACTCTCCTTACAATGTGTATGATAATCAAGGTGGGCCATTTCTAATCCAGGGTTTAACAAGAATGTCTGGGGTGGGGGGGTTAGGAAAAAACAAGGGGAAATAGGTTACCTTGCATAATGACTTAGCCACTCCCAGTCTCTATTCAAGCTAAGTTAATTGTATCCAATTTGCAAATGAATTCCAATTCAACAGTCTCTCGCTGGAGTCTGGTTTTGAAGTTTTTTTGTTGTAATATCGCAACTTTCATGTCTGTAATCGCGTGACCAGAGAGATTGAAGTGTTCTCCGACTGGTTTATGAATGTTATAATTCTTGACATCTGATTTGTGTCCATTTATTCTTTTACGTAGAGACTGTCCAGTTTGACCAATGTACATGGCAGAGGGGCATTGCTGGCACATGATGGCATATATCAGAAACTACAGCATTTGATCAAGAAACTCCCTGAAAAAGAACAAGATCAAATCCGCACAGACACACCCCTGGAACCCCAACCTGGGATATTCTATCTACTACTCAAGATCCATAAACCTGGAAATCCTGGGTGCCCCATCATCTCAGGCATTGGCACCCTGACAGCAGGATTGCCTGGCTATGTAGACTCCCTCCTCAGGCCCTACGCTACCAGCACTCCCAACTATCTTCGAGACACCACTGACTTCCTGAGGAAACTACAATCCGTCGGTGATCTTTCTGAAAACACCATCCTGGCCACTATGGATGCAGAAGCCCTCTACACCAACATTTCACACAAAGATGGACTACAAGCCGTCAAGAACACTATCCCCAATAATGTCACGGCTAACCTGGTGGCTGAACTTTGTGACTTTGTCCTTACCCATAACTATTTTACATTTGGGGACAATGTATACCTTCAGATCAGCGGCACTGCTATGGGTACCCGCATGGCCCCACAGTATGCCAACATTTTTATGGCTGATTTAGAACAACGCTTCCTCAGCTCTCGTCCCCTAACGCCCCTACTCTACTTGCACTATACTGATGACATATTCATCATCTGGACCCATGGAAAAGAAGCCCTTGAGGAATTCCACCATGATTTCAACAATTTCCATCCCACCATCAACCTCAGCCTGGTCCAGTCCACACAAGAGATCCACTTCCTGGACACTACAGTGCTAATAAACGATGGTCACATAAACACCACCCTATACCGGAAACCTACTGACCGCTATTCCTACCTACATGCCTCCAGCTTTCACCCAGACCACACCACATGATCCATTGTCTACAGCCAAGCTCTACGATACAACCGCATTTGCTCCAACCCTCAGACAGAGACAAACACCTACAAGATCTCTATCAAGCATTCCACCTGCGGAAGTGAAGAAACAGATTGATAGAGCCAGAAGAGTTCCCAGAAGTCACCTACTACAGGACAGGCCTAACAAAGAAAATAACAGAACGCCACTAGCCGTCACCTTCAGCCCCCAACTAAAACCCCTCCAACGCATTATTAAGGATCTACAACCTATCCTGAAGGATGACCCAACACTCTCACAAATCTTGGGAGACAGGCCAGTCCTTGCCTACAGACAGCCCCCCAACCTGAAGCAAATACTCACCAGCAACCACAAACCACACAAAAGAACCACTAACCCAGGAACCTATCCTTGCAACAAAGCCCGTTGCCAACTGTGCCCACATATCTATTCAGGGGACACCATCACAGGGCCTAATAACATCAGCCACACTATCAGAGGCTCGTTCACCTGCACATCCACCAATGTGATATATGCCATCATGTGCCAGCAATGCCCCTCTGCCATGTACATTGGTCAAACTGGACAGTCTCTACGTAAAAGAATAAATGGATACAAATCAGATGTCAAGAATTATAACATTCATAAACCAGTCAGAGAACACTTCAATCTCTCTGGTCACGCGATTACAGACATGAAAGTTGCGATATTACAACAAAAAAACTTCAAAACCAGACTCCAGCGAGAGACTGTTGAATTGGAATTCATTTGCAAATTGGATACAATTAACTTAGGCTTGAATAGAGACTGGGAGTGGCTAAGTCATTATGCAAGGTAACCTATTTCCCCTTGTTTTTTCCTAAACCCCCCCCCCCCAAGACGTTGTTGTTAAACCCTGGATTTGTGCTGGAAATGGCCCACCTTGATTATCATACACATTGTAAGGAGGGTGATCACTTTAGATAAGCTATTACCAGCAGGAGAGTGGGGTGGGGGGAGGTATTTTTTCATGCTTTGTGTGTATAAAAAGATCTTCTACACTTTCCACAGTATGCATCTGATGAAGTGAGCTGTAGCTCACGAAAGCTCATGCTCAAATAAATTGGTTAGTCTCTAAGGTGCCACAAGTACTCCTTTTCTTTTTGCGAATACAGACTAACACGGCTGTTACTCTGAAACCTGTCCCCAAATACTACATATGCCCCCCTCCAAACACTTAATTTTGCTACAACAACAAACTGTGCAATTGAAACCTTCAAAATTGTAGTAATTGCTTTGGATCTTACACTGCAAAGGCCTTCAGGAGCATAAAGGTCTATGCATCATCCTTGGGACATCAGCAGCTGGCGGAGGCAGGATTGGAAGCTGTCATAAATATAAAGGGAAGGGTAAACACCTTTAAATCTCTCCTGGCCAGAGGAAAAACCCTTTCACCTGTAAAGGGTTAAGAAGCTAAGATAACCTCGCTGGCACCTGACCAAAATGACCACTGAGGAGACAAGATACTTTCAAAGCTGGAGGTGGGGCGGGGGGAACAAAGGGTTCTCTCTGTCTGTGTGTTGTTTTTGCCCGGACCAGAGCAGGAATGCAGGTCAGAACTCCTGTAAAGGGTTAATAAGCAATCTAGTTAGATATGCATCAGATTCTGTTTTGTTTAAATGGCTGATAAAATAAGCTGTGCTGAATGGAATGTAGATTCCTGTTTTGGTGTCTTTTTGTAACTTAAGGTTTTGCCTTGAGGGATTTTCTGTGTTTTGAATCTGATTACCCTGTAAGGTATTTACCTTCCTGATTTTACAGAGGTGATTCTTTTACTTTTTCTTCAATTAAAATTCTTCTTTTAAGAACCTGATTGCTTTTTCCTTGTTCTTAAGATCCAAGGGTTTGGGTCTGTGTTCACCTATGCAAATTGGTGAGGACTTTTATCAAGCCTTCCCCAGGAAAGGGGGTGTAGTGTTTGGTGGGATATTTTGCGGGGGAGACGTTTCCAAGTGGGCACTTCCCCTGTTATTTTTGTTAGACGCTTTGGTGGTGGCAGCATAAAGGTTCAAGGACCAAAAGGTAAAAGTTCGTACCTTGGGGAAGTTTTAACCTAAGCTGGTAAGAATAAGCTTAGGGGGTCTTTCATGCAGGTCCCCACATCTGTACCCTAGAGTTCAGAGTGCGGAAGGAACCTTGACGGAAGCGAAACTGTAGCCACTACCAGACCAGGCAAAACCAGGGGCAGTGGGGATTTCCAGACCTGCTTCACCTGTGATGGGCTTCGTTACCTGGACTAAATGACTGAGATGCCAATGGGATCCATTGTGCAAATTCGTATATTACTGCTTCTAGACGCAGCGTACCCCACATTAGATTTGAAAGCTATCATCCAAACTTGGACCAGCCTGTGGTCTGCGGACACATACCGGGTCTGTTGGCCCACCACCAGGTCTTCACCCTCGCCCTCTGGTTGTCAGCGGTGTAACGTTTGCAGTGTGCCTGATCGTTCTGTACATTGTCGTGACTGTCCCCAGGCCTGTGTTCCTGGGATCTTTAAGAAAGGGCCGTAATAAGTCTAATGTTAAGCCCAACTCTTGCCCCAGCATGAGCAAAGCCAGCAACTGACCTGTAGCTCTCTGGGGAGCAGCCCGGTGATGCAGTCGTACCGAGCAGAGAGCTTGCGGAAAGGACAAACCCTGGGACGGATGAGCCCAAATCCTGCTTTTCAATGTGAGATTAAATCTCACTACAGTCCCATTAGCCTGAAGGCGGTAGCTGGGGGTACAGACAGGCCGGATGCCTTTATGTGATTGGAATTGGTTGAAACAAACTGAGGTCCATGATCAGTAATTATGGTGTGGGGATAACCCCACCTGGAGAGCCTCTCCTCCAGCTGATCACAGATGACTTGTGCTGTTGCTAACAGCTACCTCTGGAAAAAAAGATTGTAGGTTACTACCAGAAACCACAGATGCTGGGGCAGGGGTTATTTCTCCACACACGTCTAGCTGTGTGGGCCGCCACGGTGCAGGCGGTGGTGGGTTAGGGATCATGGGTCCATTGGTTGGCTTGCAGGATTTACCGCTAAGTAAACAGGGTTCACAATTTCTGACCAATGCTTCAATTCCTGGCCACCATATAGCGGTGCGACACCTCTGCTTCATACAGCCCTGCCCAACGGGCCCTTCCTGGGTGGTGGCCAGCACCTCTGCCTGCACGGCCTCTGGACCCACCAGCTGGGCACCCCAAAATAGACCATGATCACTCCCTGGCGATCATTCATGTCGCACATGAAAATAAGCCCCAAGCTAGTCTGGACCAGTGTCTGGCCAACCCCAATGAACATATCTGAGCCCCCTTGGAAATACCACATCCCGGGGCAGTGCCGCACACAATGACATGGGTGTGACAAGAGCGAAATCAGCCAAGGTGGTGTTATCCTCTTCCTGGCTCAGAACCCCCCTTTCTGTGGATTTGGCAGGTAAAGCCTGGGATAGGTGACCGACCACCTGATTGAGTTTACCCAGATGGCGCTGTGCTCAGACATTGTACTGGTGTAAGTGATCAGCCCATCTATGAATACGAAAGGGTCAGTGCCCTGACCTGGCTGGCATTAACAGTGCGGTTAACACTGGGTGGTTGGTGCGTAATGTGAAAGTACGCCCATATATAATGATGCCACCTTTCACATGCCCCCTGTTAGGATATAGATATTCAGGCCTGTCTGTAAAGGCCTATACTCTAAGAATTTAGGTGTATTCTTATCACTTGGCTAGTGATAGAGGTATAAAAGAAAGAATCAAAACCACTGTCTGCCAGTGTAAGGGCCTTCTCTTACTGTGACAGTTTGTGGCCCTGTGCTTAGGCTCAGGCCTTTGGCTAAGCAGCAGAGGCAGCCATAAACTGGGAAGCGAACAGTCACATCCTCACATTCCAAACTAGTCACATTGAAATAAGGTGCTATTGGGCTGTTAGGCACTATCAGGACAGGATTGTATTCCTATCACCTCCAGAGAAAGGGAAGTGCCTAGAAAATGTAAAAGGAAACTTAGTTTGATAGCATCCTGTCTGGCAAGAACTCACTTATCAATAGCTGGGATGTGAAATCCTCACTTCTGTATTGTTTTGTCATTATAGTTCCCACTTTGCTGTTGTTTGTCTGTATAATCTCTGTCTGGTTCTGTGATTGTTCCTGTCTGCTGTATAATTAATTTTGCTGGGTGTAAACTAATCGAGGTGGTGGGATATAATTGGTTACATAATCATGTTACAATATGTTAGGATTGGTTAGTTAAATTTCAGGAAAATGATTGGTTAAGGTATAGCTAAGCAGAACTCTAGTTTTACTATATAATCTGTAGTCAATGAGGAAGTGACGGGGGGTGGGCGTGGGCGGGCATGTGGGTGTGTGAGATGGGAACGGAATGGGGGTAAGAAAATTGGAATCATGTTTTGCTAAAGGGGGAAATGGGAACAGGGAATGGGAGTAAGGAAGTTGGAATCATGTTTGGCTAAGGGCAGGAATGGGAACAGGGACACAGGTGTAAGGCTCTGTGGTGTCAGAGCTGGGAAGGAGGATACTAAGGAAGGAAACTGGAATCATGCTTGCTGTAAGTTCACCCCAATAAACATCGAATTGTTTGCACCTTTGGACTTCGGGTATTGTTGCTCTCTGTTCATGCGAGAAGGACCAGGGAAGTAAGTGGGTGAAGGAATAAGCCCCCTAACACCCCCCCATATGTACACTACGGCCTCCCTTTGCCTCACTGAGTATTTTTACTCAGTTGAGGAGGGTGGTTGGGAGGCAAATGCCACTGGAATTTCCACCCCCTGGAGGATCTGGGGGAGCGCAGCCCTGAGAGCCAGAGCTGAGCCAACACACGTGACAAAGTTGGCAACATGTGACGGTGTGGGAGCTGATGTACTAAATTCTTTGAGCCGGCCCGCTGTCCAGGAACACGCTGGAGTCCAGTTCCAGCCCGCATCACTGCAACAGGGCCCGTCAGGATGCAGTGAGCTGAGCATCATCTTGTACAAAATAAACGTAATAGTCACTCCAAGAAACGCGAGGACTTCTGACTTGCCCATGGGGTCTGGCAGCTGAAGGATGGCATACACGTTGGATTGCAAAGGAGTGATTCCACTCGCCAACAGATGATGACCCACAAAATCCAGATCAAAAACATACGCCTCTGTGTTCAGCTTAGATGATGGTCCTTAAATCGGGTTAGTCCTGCATGGGGGGAAGCATCGTGGTCAGAAGAAGATGACCCGTGAACCAAATGCCATCTGGCTATTTGGCCACCCCAGGAACACCTGCTAACAGTGAAGACTTTTTGGAAACAGCCGGGGCCAATTATAAACCAAAAGGCATCCTTTGAAACCGAAAGAGCCCATGTGGCTGAGAAAAGTAATGAGGTTCTGTGAGTAAAGGGCTAACGGTATCTGGAGATATCCCTGGTGTAGATCCAATTTAGTAAACACAGTTGAACCAATACATTGTGCTGTCAGTTTCTCTACAATCGGCAGAGGATGGCAGTTGGGTCTGATGGCCTTGTTCACTTGGGGCAAGCCCACACAAAAGCATAGTTTGCCTTCTATCTTTTTTGCAACAGCAAGGTCTGACACCCACAGTGGGGAGTCAGTCGCTTCTATCATGTCCTCCTTGAGTAAGCGAGAAATCTCTGTGGATACGGCATCCTTGAATGCCAGGGTAGGGCTGCAGAATGGTTGTATAATTGGGGTGGCCAGTGGATCCACCCATGGATGATGCGTACAGTGATGGCAACAGTTGAGTCCAGAGGAGACCTCAGGGAGTACGTCTCTCCGCTCATTCCCCACAAGGTGGATTTCTGTGTTCTGTGAGCCTAATACTTTAAAGCCCAGTGCCTGGAACAGATCCTGCCTGAGAAGGTTGGCCCCAGAGTGGGCCATGTAAATTGGGAATGCTCCCACGTCTTGTTGATAATACATCATGGGGAGATCCACCATCCCCAGCAAAGCGAAGCTGGCATTGCCGTATCTGGATCGGGTGGACTGCGCTGGCCGCAAGGCGAAATAGGCAAAATATCTATGGTAGGCGGTGTAGTTTATGAGTGAGACTCGTGCTCCAGTGTCCACCAGCAGTAGTATCTCGGCACCTGCTAAATGGCATGGGTAGATTTTAAAACTCTCCCCGTGCCGTGTCACCGAGTTGATCCCCTCAGGCATGGAATCTTCCTCCATCCCCTGGTCTTTCAGGTAGGTGACGGCTGGGGCAGAGTGGCATCATCTGGCAAACCGGTGAAGTTTTCCACATTGCTGGTGCATTTGTCCCTGGACTGGACACTCCTGGAGCCCCTGATGGTGAGGGGCTCAGCCAGAGTTGCCACAGCTACTGACGGGGGGGATCCCCTCTGTCACCCACGTGGGTACCTGAACTAGGCCAATCTGCTGAACTGGGGGGTGGCTGCAGTGGTGGATGGTGTGAAGGATGCTTCTGAAGAAGAGCAACCTGTGGGGGGTCTGGCTCTTAGATTGCATGTTCAAATCAACAGCCCATTTCCACTGCCCTGTGGAGCGTCCGGGAATCTAGTTCCATCAGGAGGTGCCCCTGCAAGCTGGGACAGAGGCGGGAGGGAAGGGGATGAAATCCACTCCAGAAACTGATCCCGAGTCATCTCATCAGTTAGGGTTGCAAATTTTCACATAACTGCCAGTTCTCAGAGACTGGCTACAAACTGACAGACTGATTCCCCGGGGAGTTACGCTTGCCACCGAAAGGTCATACGTTTGAGTACAGCCCTGGGCGTGGGGTGAAAGTGTCCTGCTAGTGCCCTTACCGCCCCCGGCACGATGCACCTGTCTCCAGAGTGGAGAAGATCCCAAAAGCCTTTGGTTCCTAGCTTGTGGCATGCTGCAGGTGCCACCTCCAGACCAGCCGCCACCAAGGACATATTGAATGCTGCGATCCATCTGGTCCATGGCAAGGGTGGTCCCGTGGTAGCATCAGGAATGGGGCAGATCTGGGCATAGAAGCTGGGAATTGTACGGCAGCCAGTGACACACTTGGGTCCAACATCCTTTCACCAATGTGGTATCCCAATAACTTGAAGACCGCTTAGGTTTAAATGCAAAGAAGAACAAACTTTTATTCGAGGGATGTAAAGGGGGGAAATGATAGAGGTCTGTAAAATCATGAATGCTGTTGGAGAAATTGACCGAGGAAGTGTTATTTACCCCTTCACATAACACAAGAACTATGAGATTAATAGGCAGCAGGTGTAAAACAAACAAAAGGAAGTATTTCTTTATACAAAACACAATCAGCCTGTGGAACTCATTGCCAGAGGATGTTGTGAAGGCCAAGACTAAAGCAGGGTTCAAAAAAGAACTAAGTAGTTCATGGAGGATAGGTCCATCAATGACTATCAGCCAGGATGCTCAGAGATGCAACCTCTGACTGCCAGATGCTGGGAGTGGATAACACAGATCACTCATGATGGCCTGTTCTGTCCATTCCCTCTGGGGCACCTGGCATTGGCCACTGTCGGAAGACAGGATACCAGGTAGATGGACCATTGGTTTGACCCAAAATGGCCGTTCTTATGTCTGCCACCGGGGCCTCTCCTCCTGGCTCCACTTCCTGGTTTCTCAAAGGAGTAAGGTGACAAGACATCCCGATAAAATCGGGACTGTCTTGATATTTAGTTGTTTGTCCCGTGTCCCGACCAATGTATGGTCAGGACGCTATTTGTCCCGATATTTTGCTTCAGCGGCACTCCGGCTTTTTTTTCTTTTTTCTTTTGGCTTGGGGAGGCAAAAAACCTAGAGCCAGCCCTGGTGGGGGCAGGGGGTGAGCCTGTGGCTCCCCCCCATGTGTCCTGATATTTTGTTTTTGTCATCTGGTCACCATATAAAGGAGCCACACCTCATAAGCCACAATTCCCAAATACAGCGTGTGCGTTTATGTGTGTGTGTACGTATGTCCCATGGGCTGCGGGGACTGGGAATTGCCACAGTGATCTCCCTAAGAATTGGGGGTGCAGCCACTTCTGTTTATTATGTTGGGTCAGGATCTCTGTTCCTAAAGCCAACGGTGAGCTCCAGTGGATGTGTGTGATTCTTCACTGGCTCCCGCTGATGTCGATCAGGAATAGCTCCCCTGAGGCCAGCGTGAAACCAGCGTAAGCGAGAGGGGAGTCGGGCCCGTCAATCCCAGTCTCTCGGCTCTGCCAGCTCTGGTACTGGGGCACACTCGGTCTGGCGAAGCCTGTGTTCGTCTGGTGCCCTCTGTGTCTGTCTCTCTCCCTCCCCCCGGAGGGTCATAAATAAAAGATTCGCCTTATGTACCTGGCCTGTTTGTCTTTGTGAAATATTCATTGGCTGCTGATTAAGTTTTAAGTAAGGGTCCAGCCATCCAGGTGGGCTCCAGCTGCTAGGAAAGAGATGGCACATGGAGTCTCTCCTCATCATGTCTGACCCCTCCCCTTCTGCTGTATGCCCTGGGGGCTAATGCAGGGGATATTGGGTAGGTTGCTGTGCCCAGGTTTGTAGACTCAAGTCCCATCTCTGTGCTGGTGGAGGGGGTGTTTCCATTCATCCCTCCCCGACCTGCTTAGATTGTCGGGAACAAACACTCTTGCATGTCTCCAGGCAGCTTCTGCTACCAGCAAGCCATGGCCTGACCCTGGCTGCCAATTACTGCCAGCCGGGGTCACAGCCTGCCAGGGGAGCGAGCGAGCGGAGGGAGGGGAGTGGGCGCAGGGCTGTTCCTGGCTCTGCCACCAGGCGCCCTCACAGGTGGGACACTGAGGATGGGAAAACGGGCCTGTGCCCTCTCGAGCTTTGTTCTGGTGGGTAGAGAGAGAGCCTGGGTTTGCAGTTGGTGGCTTTCGACCTTGGACCGAGGGGGACGGTCGAGTGTGGTCAGCCCTGGTTTTGGGGAGGGCTCGCTGGTGGCTCAGCAAGGCGGATTGTGAGGAGAGGAGGGTGCTGAAGCCTGAAACGAGAGAGCTTTACTGGCAAGTGCTGCTCAGGCCTGTACATAAATAGGGGTTAATGGGACAACCCCCTCCCCCCCGAAACAATCTGACTAAAGATCGCCAGCCCTGCCAAGCTGCCGTGTTTCACTCGCTCAGGTGCCTGTGATGTGCTCTGCCTGCGGCAGCCACCAATTCAGGCTCCTGAGGGCTGTGATACGTGGGTCTAATTCTGGTGGTTGGGCTGCGTGTAAGTTAGAGGCCTGGGGCACGCAGGAGGCCTGACTAGGTACTTGGGGAGCACAGGCGCTGACTCTGGGGGTGCTCCGGGGCTGGAGCACCCCTGGGGAAAAAAACAGCGAGTGCTCAGCACCCACAGCCACAGCTGTTCTGCGGTGCTGCCGATCAGCTAGTTCGGGGCGCCGGCAAACAGCTGTTGGGCAGCTTGGGGAGAGGGGCTTGGGGGAGGGCGGAGACCAGGGAGCGGCAGGCAGAGTGGGGGCCTTGGGGAGGGGGGCGGAGTGAGTTTGGGGCCTTGGAGGAGGGGGTGGAGCAGGAGCGAGAAGAGGCGGAGCAAAGGGGGTGCCGTGGGGGGAAGGGGCAGAGTGGGGGGCGGGGCCTCAGGCAGAGTGGGGGTGGAGCACCCCAAGGGGAAAGTAAAAGTTGGCACCTATGCTGGGGAGTCTTTTCAGGCCTTAGACGCGAGGCCTCTGTCTCAGCCGATCTCCAGTCCTCCAGAGAGTTTCCCAGGAGGAGGGTAGACAAGACCTGAATTACCGATGTGAAAAAACAAGCAGAGTGGAAAGCCCCCCAGTAGGGTTGCCAACTCTCCAGGATTGTCCTGCAGTCTCCAGGAATTAAAGTTTAATCTTTAATTAAAGATTAATGTCATGTGATGAAACCTCCAGGAACATGTCCAACCAAAATTGGCAACCCTATGCCCCCAACCCTTTAATTCACCCCCAAACAGGCCGGTCTGGCCTTTCTAACCCACCACACAGTCTAAAAATGACCCAACCCCCAGTTATTGTTTGCATCACAAGTCTTGTTCGCTACAGAATAAAAGTCACTGGGCAAAATTTTCAGAATGCTTGAGGGCCGCATTCTCAGCGCTCCATAAGCGTCTTCAGCCAGTGACTGATTGCTTTCAATAGTCGTTAGAGGGTCTGGGCCCGAGTCCCAGTGACAAGCACTTCAAGTGGGACTTAGGGCACTTTTGAAGCATTTCCCCTTTGCCGGACAGCCTGGGATTGATCTTTACATCAGTGAGGAAAAGACCCAGCCCACTGCCCTGCAATGCAGCAAATGAGCACTTATGGCGCTCGCATTGCTTCTTGCAGCGCTGTCTGCCTTCCTCATCGCGATTCCTTATTACGATTTAATACTGAGAGGGCGGTAGGGCCCAACGGCCCCAAGCGGGAGCGAAGCCCCCGTTATGCTAAGAGCTTGTACAAAAACATGCTCCAAAGGGGGCCTGGGGGTGTGTGTGAATTCTGACAAAAAGTGCCATTGGCTCTCCACGGTCCATGCGGAAGGGGCAAGGCTGCCGTTCCCCGTGGAGAGAGCCTCACACAGCGGGATGGATGCAGCCTGTGCCTCTGAACCGGCAGGGATCTAACCCTGGGGAAGTCGTGAGGGTTTTCAAGTCTCGCTGCTCAGAGCAGCCAGGAAAGGAAGGCCAAGGGGAAAAGTTTCAGCAGGGACAGTAACAGCAGGGAGCCGCGATCCATAGCACGGGCTTTTACCGAGGCTTCCCGGGACACCAAGAATGCCTGACTTGGCGTTAACAGGCCAGGTGGTAGCGTGGCAGAGGGGCTGGTCCGCGCGATGGCTTTTCATAGTGCTGCTCTGGAGGTGAGTCATTCTGCAGCAGCTTAGACGCAGGTTAGGGTGCTGGTTTCTGGCGGTATGTCTCAATTAAAAACCCGCAGCTGGCCCAGCTGACTCGGGCTCGGGCTAAGTGTAGATGTTCGGTCTTGAGCTGGAGCCCTGGCTCTAGGACTATGCTGCAATTACACAGCCCTTTGCCCCAAGCCCGAGTCAGCTGGCGCGGGACAGCCCTGGGTGTTTAATTGCAGTGCTGACAAAGCCTCGGCGGCCTATGGCCCTGCTCCGGTGAGATACCGAGTGCCTGGCTGGTCGGGCACTCCCTCGACTCTAGGGTGACCCGGTGCCCGGGTTTCGACTGGACTTTCTGGTCAAAAAGGGGACCTGACAGTGTCTGGTCAGAATTTCTGATCAGACACCCAAAGTCCGGTTACTGCAGGTGGGAGAGGCGGGGAGGTGCTGAGCCGGGGCCGCCTCCTACCTGCATCAGGCGGCTGCAGCTCCCAGCCCCGACTCCGCGGGCGAGTCCCTCCCGACCCACGCAGGGAAGGGGGAGAGGGAAAGAGCAGCGAGCTATGGAGGGAGGGGGAAAGAGGAGCGAACAGAGGTCGGGGCCTCAGGGGGAAGAGGCAGGGCAGAAGCAGGGAACGGGAGGGGAATGGGAGGGGAAGGAGAGGGTCCAGTGCCCGTTTTTTAAATATTACAAAGTTAGCCACCCTACTCAACTCCCATGGTGGTCCTGTGGGTCAGACCCGAGGCTGGGCGTTAGGGGAACAGGGTTCTAGTTTTGGTGCTGCTGTGATACAATGAATATCATCCCAATTGACCTCAGTGGGAGCTGCCCTTAAATCACTCTATGGCTTCCCCGCTGAACGGCAGCTAGAGGGGCCCAGCCTGGCCTTGTGTGCTGTGGAGTAAGGGGCATATTAAGTGATGCCAGGGAGTAGGCTGCTGCCGGCAATGTGGCCTGTGGCTAGTCAGGCAGTTGGGGAAGGGCATGGCTGGGCCCCACAGAACTCCTTTGGGAAACTGGGATTGACACTTTGCAGAGCCTGGTTCCTGCCAGCAGGGGTTGCCACATGAAGCCTGGGGGCTGGAACAAGCCAATTGGGAATGCCCTAGGGGAAGAGATGGGGAACCGGACTTGTCCCTATATTGCACCCAGTCTTGTGCATTAGCCACAAGATCACCCTTTCTGTCCTAAATCACAAGACTGGGAGCTGGGATTCCTGGGTTCTATTCTTGCCTCCGATGCTGTCTTGAGCAAGTCACCTCCCCTCTCTTTGCCTCAGTTTCCCCACACAGGGGACATCTCCCTGCCTCCCAAGGCTGCTGTGAGGCTCAAGTCATGAATTTTTTTGTTGTTTGTGACATGCCTTGAGCTCCCTGCATACAGGTTGCCAGTGAAGGACAAACGAGGAAGAGGAGGATGGTATTTTATTACTCTAGCTGGTATTACTGTAGATGTTATTGTTTATCACAGAAATAGCTAGTCTTTTGTTGGAAACTTGCTGAGCTGTTTTCCTGCAGCAGTGAGTTCCACAGGTTAGCTATGTTGCACGAAGGAGCGTTTCCTGTTATCCATTCAAAAAGTGGCATCTAGGTGCCCAGCTACCACAGTGGTGAGTGGCCATATAAAACCCCGAGATAGCCCTTTTAAAGGGCGTCAGAGCAAGCTCTCAGCACTGAGACCCACAGCATGGCTCCGACTTGGGAGAAGTACGAGACCTGAAGCTGGCCTGGCGCTGAGGTGAAGCAACAACCTTTCATGAGAGCAAGGGGCCTGGTCAACTGCGGGGCAGCAGGGTCCTCCTTTACATGGTGCCCTGCACTGTAGCAAGAGCTCTTCTTTCTCCCTGGCTTCCGAGCAGCGGAGGAAGAGGAGAAGTTCGCAGGCAGCAGGGCACCACTATGTGGCAAATTATACTGAGGAGCAATATCTAAGCCTTGGGCTGTGATAGAGGCAAGAGCCGGGCTCAACAACCTTCTACAGGAGAGGGCTTCAGGGTGATGAGCTTAGAGAGAGGTCGCCTGGCATTCCAGTAGAATACACTTCCCTTCTTTTTTAAATTCCCTCATCCTGTCTTTATTTGTCCTCTTTCTGCTTCCTCGCTACACCTTTCTTTCTTTCTTTCTTTCTTTCTTTCTTTGCTCTGGGCTATTCCTCCATTTACCTTTTCTCATACCCCCCTTACCTTACCCCGCTGCTTCCCTTCCTGCCCTATTTCCCTCTCCCCTCCACATCAGGCCCCTGCCCCCCTGGCAGAGTCGGGTGTGGGCATGCACATCCAGTGGGGCCACCCTGTGTCACATCCTTCCCGAAGCCCACCAGGCCAGTGCCTGTGTTGCCTGCTTGCCCCATCAATATTTCAGGAGCTGAAGTGGCTTGTCTCTGGGGGCCGGGGCATTAGCTCAGGCTGAAGTAGCACTGGACAGGCAGCAGAGGGGAAAGAGTGAAAGCTGCTACAATAAACAAGGCAAAGGCTGCCAAAAACACAAGGGCAGGCATGAAATATTCATCCCTGTCATGCTGCTGCCGCTCTGGAAGGCAAGTGTGGGGGCCCTGGTGAGGCAGCACCTCCCCGGCGCTGCACTCGAGCTCCCCCGGCCATCAAAAATGCACAGGCGGACCAAGCTGGGGCCGTAGTTAAACATGCATGATCCTATTTTTGGAACACCTGGCTCCATCTGTCGCCGCAGCTCTCTCCCCGTCGAAACCTGCAGGAGATGATGAGGAGGGGAGATGGGGGACGTTTCGTAGCTTGCAGGGATGCTACAAGTTCAGCTACAACTGAATCCCGCATGTGACCTCCTCCATCGAAGTCAACGGGTTTGATGGGTGTAACTTTTTTCTCTCACTTTCTTTAAACATAGAATATCAGGGTTGGAAGGGACCTCAAGAGGTCATCTAATCCAACCCCCTGCTCAAAGCAGGACCAATCCCCAATTTTTGCCCCCGATCCCTAAATGGCCCCCTCAGGGATTGAACTCACAACCCTGGGTTTAGCAGGCCAATGCTCAAACCGCTGAGCTATCCCTCCCCCTTTCTGGCATTGTTCACAGCTGATGAATTGCCAGTTGGTTATTTCATCGGGGGCGGGCGGGGGGGAAGGTGTCTCTCTGATTTAATTAGAATGGAATAATAATAATGATGCTTGTTAGTATGAGGCTGCACAATGGTGGATTATTTTTAAATTGTCTCAGACTTGTGCTCTGGGATCTTGGCTTTCCTTTAAAAAAAGAAGTCTCCAGGCCTTGTGGTTAGAAAGAGTGCTGGCAAAACGTGAACTGAATGAAAAGTGTCAAGTGCCTGAGCCTGCCGCCCTCTCTGAAAGGTGTGATGTTAACTCTGAATCATAATGGCTACACTTGAATAGAGTATAAGGCAAGAAGCGGCCATTGTTGTCATCTAGCCTGACCTCCTGCATAACACAGGCCGTGGGACTTCCAGGAATTAATTCCTGTTTGACCTGCAGCAGATCTTTTAGAAAAACAGCCAAGCTTGAGTAAAAAATTTCCAATCATGGAGAATCCACCATGACCCTTGGTATATTGTTCCAGTGGTCAGGTACTCTCACTGTTAAAAAAGTGCATCTTATTTCCAGTCTGAATATGTTCAGCCATTGGGTCTCATTATACTTGGCGTACTAGCCTGAAGAACCGTCTGTTATCACGTTTTTGTTCCCCAAGGAGGTACTCATCACCTCACAAGTCACACTTGGGTGAGCCACGTGGTGCTCTGACTTTTCGCTATCATGTGGATGATTAACTAGGCTGAGCCCATGTCTCCGGGGATAGTGGAATGCAGAATGCTTTGCTGATCTTAGGTCAGTCCTTTGCCCTATCCTCATATGTTGCTCTTCTTTTTTGTTTGTGTGACCATAGCACTTGGGCCCTGATCCCTGACTGAGGCCCCTCATTGCATTAGGCGATGTACACAACAAACAGGGGTCTGCGGCAAACAGAAGCAGGGAGCCCACAGTGGACGTGAGCTGACTAGTGTAATATGCAGCAGTTGCGACATGCCAGCTGCGTAGCCAACTTGTGGTGGCATCTGCTTTGGCTTTTAATTTTGATGCACCTACAGCTTACTCGTGGCACCCGAGGGACTTTGCTCCTGCCCCCCACACACTGCAGAGCCGCATGCACAAACACAACTGCACATGACGTACTTGCAGCCATAGATATGCAGTGCAAGCACAAATCCAGTGAGACAATGGGCAGGACAAGCTAGTGTAAAAAACAGTATATGCTTTCTACATGCACACGCATGCCGGCACACACACTAAAGACATGCATCCATGCACACACACACAGCACAGGTACAATACACATACATGAACACACATGATGGACATACATGTCTTCACCCACCATAGTCATGGATTCGTATATACATGCACTCACATGCTATAGACACAAGAATGCAGGTGCGCACATCTGCACAAAACACACGCACACACATGCTATAGACATGTGGGTGCACACACACTGTCAGCCTCAGGGACAGGCCTTTCTGCATGCACACAACCTGTAGACATGGAGGCATGCTTACGAACCCACACACACGTGGACATTCCTCCCCCATCCCTATATACAGACACACATGCTAGAGAAAGGCTGTAGACTCAGCGTTAGAGCTAGATTTCACATCCCTCCAAATCTGGGTGGTGTTGGGGTGTGGGGTTCTGGTCCAGGCTCCTCTCTGATATATATATATATACACACACACACACAGGCATTGTTGGCTCGAGGTCTCCTTGCTGCAAGGAGAGGCCGGGAGTTGCAGAGTCAGCAGCCCGCACATCTGCAGCGAAGGATCCATGGTACGATGATATTAATCAGTGTTTTTCTATTGGACTTTGGCAGGCTCCCGATGCTCGCAGCTGTGGCTGCATCCTGGGAAATAAGCTCCAGCAGTGCAGTCAGCAAACTCCACCCCCTCCATCCCTAATCTCTACGCCCCCCCCCCCCAAAAAAAAACCTGCAGGCGCATTGCAGACTCCCAGCTGTTCCCAGCACCCCTGATTTGCAAGCATGCTGAATCTGTAGAGAAGAACTTTGCTTGTTGTCTCTCCCCCGTGCCCTGCTTTCCATCCACTGTAGCGCCTCCTGGCATTGATCACCTCCCGGGAGGATGCTGGCAGCTCTACCCTGAAACCGATCCAGTGGCTTAAACTAGCTTAATCCCCAATGGCAAGACCCTGAGGGTCACCCGCTGCCATTGCTGCAGTTCTGGGAGAGCCTTGCTAAACGAGGAGAGTGAGAGCAGCCCCACTGGGCTAAGCAGTACCCTCTCCAGTGATCAGGCTGCTGTGTCCTATCCCTGGGAGCCCTCAGCTTCAGTGGGGCGGGATGTGGGGTACAGGTGTGCCTCAGTGAATTCCTCATTCAGGGGCTTCTGTTGACCTGGCCCCCGGCGGGTGCGGAGCAATCTCAGCGGAGCTGGTCTCTGTTGAGTCTGAGGTTCAGGTGGGCCCAGACCCCGACACCAATGGAGATGGCGTCCTCTGCTTTGGGGGTGCACTGAGTGATGCCAGGAGAGATTCCCTGTAATTGAATGAGCTGATTGAGTGGTTGGCAGAGCCAGGGGCACAAAACCCTTCTCCAACCTATATTAGCAGGGGCAGGAAATCGGGCGCCAAGCAGCCCTGTTTTCTCCAGCAAGTGGGTGGTGCAGGGCATGCTGCTGAACCAGGCGAGCTGCACTATCCGCTGAATGACTGGTCACTGCACGAGTCTGTCCTCTGACTGTTGCCCTAATTAAGTGGATGTGTGGCTCACACGTGGCCTCCGGGGTCTCTGGTTCATGCTGATCTAATGTTTGTCTTTAGGGCGGCCGCCACCCCCGGCCAAGGCTGCAGCAGGCAAGTGAAGGAATTAGTTGGAAGCTGCACATGGCCAGTGCTCAGAGTAAATAATTTCAATAACGCACAGTGCTAAGACAGCACCATCCAGCTGAGGATCACCACGCTCTTTACAGACCCTGAAGCAGTTCGCCTCACAAGATCCTTGCAGGGGGAGGCAGTATTCCTGGCAGAGGCCGCAGGGGGCCAGGGCCAGTATTCCTGGCAGAGGCCGCAGGGGGCCAGGGCCAGGACCTGTGCGTGGGAGCTCTGGTTTCTAGTCCCAGCTCTGCCACTGGCTCAGCATGTGATGCTGGATAAGTCATTTCCCCGCTCTGTGCCTCAGTTTCCCTAGCTTCCCTAGTTTCCCTAGCAAAATGAGGACGATTGCAGAGCCCAACCTCTGTAAAGTGCTTATAGATCCATGGGGTAAACCCCCCCACCCCCGAGTGTATTGACAGCTGAATCTTGCAAAAGGGCTTGTTGGGGCAGGAACCACTGTGTGTGTATGTGTGTGTGTGGGGGGCTAGCACAAGGAGCCCCCCGTCCCTATTTGAGTCTCCTAGGGGGTCTACAGCAATAACAATTATAACCCAGACCTCCGGCCTCACGTCCAGGGAGTCCCTGCATCCCAGTAACAGAACGACATGAATGGGAGTAAAACTGAGACCGTCCCCGAACAAGCATCCCAGTAGTGGGATCAGTGGGGCCGCGAAATAGTCTCCTGAGAGAAAGAGCGGACGCCTCGGTGTTTGGGTCACTTAAAATGGGTCAGGCTACAACACAGAGCAATGCTGTGCAGGAAGGATGGAGCCCGGCTGGGGCTGGGAGCAGCTGAGTGCGCAGGGTGGTAACGCAGGAGGGATGGAGCCTGTATTGGGTCGGGGCAGTGGCTGATACAGCACAGGGTGATGCATAGGAGGGGAGGCATCCTCCACGAGGCCTGGCATTGCCTCATAAGACTATCTAGGCCTCTCTGTTGTTCCAATCCCTGTGCTATTGTGGCCCGGCAGGACGGTGGCGTTTTGGTTTTGTGTTGGGCCTTTTCCTCTGGACACTGGCTCTTGGTGGGGGTGGGCGAGTGCGGGGGGAGCGGTTACTCGGAGCAGGCTGCGGCTCACTCCCAGTCCCGCGCCGTGTTGTGGAGTAAGCAGCACTCACTTATTCTCTTTGATTTTGCTCTTTTTGTTGTTGCTGTTTTTCATGTTTCCCCGGTGTCGGCAGTTTTCTCATGCCCCCTCCACCCCCCCGACCCCTGCCTTACAATAGCAACCTGAAACCAGGAATCGTTTGGGTTGCAAAGGACCTTTAGTGGGTCGTTCCCTCCAACCGCCTGCTCTGTGGCATCCTCCAGAGACTAACTCAGAGTTATTAACCGTCTCTTCTTCCCGCAGAGACCCCTCCACACACACGCACACACTGGTCGTGCTAGCAATGGGCTTGGGACATTCCTGGGCTCCATGCTGGACAACATATTAACCTACCCTCCCGCTCCCCCCCCTTGCTTCAGTAAATTCATTATTTTTAAATCCCTCTGCGTAAAAGCAAAGGATGGACAGCCAACCTTTGGGGGCGTGGGGCTTGCTTCCAAATGGCAGGCAAGGGGCTAAAGGAAAACCGGCATTTTTGAGGCAGGGCGCGGTGTGTAATTCGGAGCACTGCGGCATTCTGGGAGGAGGTTGGGGGCAGAATTCGGAGCACTGCGGCATTCTGGGAGGAGGTTGGGGGCAGAATTCGGAGCACTGCGGCATTCTGGGAGGGGGTTGGGGGCAGAATTCGGAGCACTGCGGCATTCTGGGAGGAGGTTGGGGGCAGAATTCGGAGGACTGCGGCATTCTGGGAGGAGGTTGGGGGCAGAATAATGAGCACTGCGGCATTCTGGGAGGAGGTTGGGGGCAGAATTCGGAGCACTGCGGCATTCTGGTAGGAGGTTGGGGGCAGAATTCGGAGCACTGCGGCATTCTGGGAGGAGGTTGGGGGCAGAATTTGGAGCACTGCGGCATTCTGGGAGCGGGTTGGGGCAGAATTCTGAGCACTGCGGCATTCTGGGAGGAGGTTGGGGGCAGAATTCGGAGCACTGCGGCATTCTGGGAGGAGGTTGGGGGCAGAATTCTGAGCACTGTGGATTTCTGGGAGTGGGTTGGGGGCAGAATTCGGAGCACTGCGGCATTCTGGGAGTGGGTTGGGGCAGAATTCTGAGCACTGCGGCATTCTGGGAGCGGGTTGGGGGCAGAATTCGGAGCACTGCGGCATTCTGAAATGGGGTGGGGCAGAATTCTGAGCACTGCGACATTCTGGGAGGAGGTTGGGGGCAGAATTCGGAGCACTGCGGCATTCTGGGAGGAGGTTGGGGGCAGAATTCTGAGCACTGTGGATTTCTGGGAGTGGGTTGGGGCAGAATTCGGAGCACTGCGGCATTCTGGGAGTGGGTTGGGGCAGAATTCTGAGCACTGCGGCATTCTGGGAGTGGGTTGGGGGCAGAATTCGGAGCACTGCGGCATTCTGAAATGGGGTGGGGCAGAATTCTGAGCACTGCGACATTCTGGGAGGAGGTTCGGGGCAGAATTCAGAGCACTGCGACATTCTGGGAGGAGGTTGGGGGCAGAATTCTGAGCACTGCGGCATTCTGGGAGGAGGTTGGGGCAGAATTCTGAGCACTGCGGCATTCTGGGAGGAGGTTGGGGGCAGAATTCGGAGCACTGCGGCATTCTGGGGGGAGGTTGGGGGCAGAATTCTGAGCACTGCGGCATTCTGGGAGTGGGTTGGGGGCAGAATTCGGAGCACTGCGGCATTCTGAAATGGGGTGGGGCAGAATTCTGAGCACTGCGGCATTCTGGTAGGAGGTTGGGGGCAGAATTCGGAGCACTGCGGCATTCTGGGAGGAGGTTGGGGGCAGAATAATGAGCACTGCGGCATTCTGGGAGCGGGTTGGGGGCAGAATTCTGAGCACTGCGGCATTCTGGGAGGAAGTTGGGGGCAGAATTCTGAGCACTGCGGCATTCTGGGAGGAGGCTGGGGGCAGAATAATGAGCACTGCGGCATTCTGGGAGCGGGTTGGGGGCAGAATTCAGAGCACTGCCGCATTCTGGGAGGAGGTTGGGGGCAGAATTCTGAGCACTGCGGCATTCTGGGAGGAGGTTGGGGCAGAATTCGGAGCACTGCGGCATTCTGGGAGGAGGTTGGGGCAGAATTCAGAGCACTGCGGCATTCTGGTAGGAGGTTGGGGGCAGAATTCGGAGCACTGCGGCATTCTGGGAGCAGGTTGGGGCAGAATTCTGAGCACTGCAGCATTCTGGGAGCAGGTTGGGGCAGAATTCGGAGCACTGCGGCATTCTGGGAGGAGGTTGGGGGCAGAATTCTGAGCACTGCGGCATTCTGGGAGGAGGTTGGGGGCAGAATAATGAGCACTGCGGCATTCTGGGAGCGGGTTGGGGGCAGAATTATGAGCACTGCGGCATTCTGGGAGGAGGTTGGGGCAGAATTCGGAGCACTGCGGCATTCTGGGAGGAGGTTGGGGCAGAATTCAGAGCACTGCGGCATTCTGGGAGGAGGGTGGGGGAAGAATTCGGAGCACTGCGGCATTCTGGGAGTGGGTTGGGGGCAGAATTCTGAGCACTGCAGCATTCTGGGAGCAGGTTGGGGCAGAATTCGGAGCACTGCGGCATTCTGGGAGGAGGTTGGGGGCAGAATTCGGAGCACTGCGGCATTCTGGGAGGAGGTTGGGGGCAGAATAATGAGCACTGCGGCATTCTGGGAGCGGGTTGGGGCAGAATTCTGAGCACTGCGGCATTCTGGGAGCGGGTTGGGGGCAGAATTCTGAGGACTGCGGCATTCTGGGAGCGGGTTGGGGGCAGAATTCTGAGCACTGCGGCATTCTGGGAGCGGGTTGGGGGCAGAATTCAGAGCACTGCGGCATTCTGGGAGCGGGTTGGGGGCAGAATTCTGAGCACTGCGGCATTCTGGGAGGGGGTTGGGGGCAGAATTCGGAGCACTGCGGCATTCTGGTAGGAGGTTGGGGGCAGAATTCGGAGCACTGCGGCATTCTGGGAGGAGGTTGGGGGCAGAATTCGGAGCACTGCGGCATTCTGGGAGGAGGGTGGGGGCAGAATTCGGAGCACTGCGGCATTCTGGGAGCGGGTTGGGGGCAGAATTCTGAGGACTGCGGCATTCTGGGAGCGGGTTGGGGGCAGAATTCTGAGCACTGCGGCATTCTGGGAGGAGGTTGGGGGCAGAATTCTGAGCACTGCGGCATTCTGGGAGCGGGTTGGGGGCAGAATTCTGAGGACTGCGGCATTCTGGGAGCGGGTTGGGGGCAGAATTCTGAGCACTGCGGCATTCTGGGAGGGGGTTGGGGGCAGAATTCGGAGCACTGCGGCATTCTGGGAGGGGGTTGGAGGCAGAATTTGGAGCACTGCGGCATTCTGGGAGTGGGTTGGGGGCAGAATTCGGAGCACTGCGGCATTCTGGGAGGAGGGTGGGGGCAGAATTCGGAGCACTGCGGCATTCTGGGAGCGGGTTGGGGCAGAATTCTGAGCACTGCGGCATTCTGGGAGCGGGTTGGGGGCAGAATTCGGAGCACTGCGGCATTCTGGGAGCGGGTTGGGGGCAGAATTCTGAGCACTGCGGCATTCTGGGAGGGGGTTGGGGGCAGAATTCGGAGCACTGCGGCATTCTGGGAGGAGGTTGGGGGCAGAATTCGGAGCACTGCGGCATTCTGGGAGGAGGTTGGGGGCAGAATTCGGAGCACTGCGGCATTCTGGGAGCGGGTTGGGGGCAGAATTCTGAGCACTGCGGCATTCTGGGAGGGGGTTGGGGTCAGAATTCGGAGCACTGCGGCATTCTGGGAGGAGGTTGGGGGCAGAATTCGGAGCACTGCTGCATTCTGGGAGGAGGTTGGGGGCAGAATTCTGAGCACTGCGGCATTCTGGGAGCGGGTTGGGGGCAGAATTCTGAGCACTGCGGCATTCTGGGAGGGGGTTGGGGGCAGAATTCGGAGCACTGCGGCATTCTGGTAGGAGGTTGGGGGCAGAATTCGGAGCACTGCGGCATTCTGGGCGGAGGTTGGGGGCAGAATTCGGAGCACTGCGGCATTCTGGGAGGAGGGTGGGGGCAGAATTCGGAGCACTGCGGCATTCTGGGAGCGGGTTGGGGCAGAATTCTGAGCACTGCGGCATTCTGGGAGCGGGTTGGGGGCAGAATTCGGAGCACTGCGGCATTCTGGGAGCGGGTTGGGGGCAGAATTCTGAGCACTGCGGCATTCTGGGAGCGGGTTGGGGGCAGAATTCTGAGCACTGCGGCATTCTGGGAGGGGGTTGGGGAGAAATCGCTATCTTCGTTCTATCACTGCAGGGGAACACTACTGGTTTCCGTTCTGCTGGGGATCAAGTCTCCAGAGACTTTAGTTGTGCTCTTGCCCAGCCTTGTCAAACCTGTGTTGTGCCATCTCCTGACAGTGCACAGACTGCAGGAGGGATGGATCCTGCGACATCTTCTGCTCTCGTTCCATTGCTTGCACAGCTGGTGGAGAGAAGCAGCTGTCTGCCCCGTCTGGAGATGGGGTACCAACTCCTGGCAGCTCACTCTTTTCGACAGTTCAGCGTTTAGCTTTACGGACCGGTCTCCCATTCCGCTTCTGTGGCACCTTCCATCCAGTCATCTCGGGGAGAGACGTAGGGTGACCAGATGTCCCGAGCTTATAGGGACAGTCCCAATTTTGAGGGCTTTTTCTTACGAATTTTGCCGCCCCAAGCAGTCGCTGCCGAATTGCCGCTGCGGGACACGGACTGCTGCCCCACGCACCTGCTTGGAAAGCTGGTGCCTAGAGCCGGCCCTGATAGGGACCTATTACTTCCCACCTCCTGTCCCGATTTTTTACACTTGCTATCTGGTCACCCTAGGAGAGAGTTTCACAAGCCTTAGTGCATTAATTCCCCACTAGGAGGCAGAGAATTATTATGGTCCCCATTTTAGGGAGGAGACCTTGGGTTAGGCCCGGTGGCGTAGCCAGGTGGAGAAAACAGGTGGAGCGGAAATAAAAATCGGCACCACCCACTTGTACTCACCCGGCAGCGGGTCAGGCGGTGCTCGGGGGCTTCGGCGTCGGGTCCTTCACGCGCTCCGGTCTTCGGCGGCCCTGAAGGACCCCCCGCCGCTGAAATGCCGCCGAAGACCGGAGCGCGTGAAGGACCCGGCGCCGAAGTGCTACTGAAGATCCGGAGCGCCGCCGGGTGAGTAAAAATTAAAATGGCACCACTTCTGCTCACTGGGAGAGCGGCCGCTGCCCCGCTCCCCCCGTCGCTACGCTCCTAGGCCCAACAGGAGTTAGGGACCTAAACAGCTTTGAGGAACTGGACCTAAGTGACTGGCTCAAGTTCACAGGCTGAGACAGTGGCAGAGCCTAGAAAAGAACCCAGGAGTCCTGGTTCCCAGTGTCGGGCTGTAGTCGCTCAGTCAGAGTGGATGGGGGGTGTACGGAATTGCTGGTCATTTAGTCAAATGCCGCTATAGACCACTGCAGAGACTGGGTTTGCACTGTGCTTTCTTTGACTTGTACAGGGCATATGGGGCCTTTCAATGGGCTTTGGATCAGGCCCACAGAGAGTTGCCATTGACCTCAATGGGGCCAGGAGTTCATTCCGAATATTGACGCTCCACCCCTGAAGTCAACGGGGATTTGACCAGAATGTGGAGTGAGGAAAGCCTTCGATACGTGTCCCCTTTTTCCTCTGTTGTCATCCCCACTCCCTCTGCTCTTCTAGCCCCGTCTCCTCTCTGCCCCTCTACACCAGGGCTTGGCGTGGGAGCCTTCTCCACTGCAGCTCCTGCTGTCTGGAACAGCTTCTCCCGGCCCCATGGAGCCTCCCTCATACGCCAGATCTCGGCAACCACATTTCTCTGTCCTCATCCAAAAACCCTGGGCCAGGACCTCAGTAATCATGAGACTGGCTGAAAAATCGTGAGCTATAGGGGGGAAAAAGGAATCAGGTGGTTTGGGTTTGTCTTCTGGTTTATGAACTTCCCAGGCACCCCCTCTGAATGTCTGCGTGTGTGGGTATGTAAATTACAACCAAAATAAACACAAGATGTGCACACCCAGATGGGTCCCAGCCTCCACTGCAGCTGGTCCCTCGTGCTGCCCAGAGCCCTCCCCAGCTCTCCACTCTTCCTAGCAGGCTCCCCCAGCGTCCAGTCCCCTGGTATATAAGGCTCCTGCAGCTGTCCCCAGCGTGCAGGGGAGGGGGCTGTCTCTGGACTCCTGCCTGCTGCCCCAGCTGCCCGTCTCTCGGGGCCAGAGGGGAAAACTGCAGGGAGGGTTTTCAGGCAGTAGTCCCAAGATGCCTGTTTGTTTGCTAGAGCTGCCTGAAATCACAACAATGTTGCAAGTGTTGGCAGCACTGTGTTGATTTCTCTCACCCCCCCTGCGATTATTCACTATTCAGCTCCAGCTCCCTGGTATTTAATAGTGTAAGAGGCAGCAGGACGCTGCGTGGGTGAGAGACACCAGGCGGGATAAAGCTGGAGGGGAGAGGAGAAAGGAAGCAGGCAGGGCTCCCAACCTGCTATCTGGGGGACTTGGGCCCCTCTAAGAAATGCAGAGTGGCAGACAAGGCTAGACCTGTTAGAAGAGCCCCGGCCCAGTTAAGCAGAGAGGCAGTGTGAGCTAGTGAGCAGGGCACTGGACTGGGAATCAAATAATAATAAGGGTGAGGCTGTTGTGAAAGCACTTGCATGTATGTAACTCCAGTGGGATATTGAGGTGGGCTTGCAAAAGAAAAGAACTGCAATGACTATAAAGAAAGTCTGAATGTTCTTCAAATAATTGTAAAGGCCCCCCCCCCTTATTTTTCACGTTAGGGCTTGTCTACAAAGGGGATTTATTCCGAAGCTTTTTGACATGTGTCGGGTAACGCACAGCATGCAAACCGCCCACGGTGCGCCTGTCCTGTCTTTCAGTTTGCATTGTGTGTCTACACAGCAGTGCCTTGTGGCATGACAAGCGTGCGGCATTCTTGGAGGGTGTCCCATGGTCCTTTGCTTCCGGGCGGAGCAATGTGCACCCGGGGATTTTTTTTTTTTTTTACTAGGAGTTGTGGGATCAAAGCAGAAACCAGTCAGATTCAAACTTAAAAAAAAAAAATCCCATGTTCCTGCTGGCTCCGCCCCACGCTTCATTTGTGGGTGGAGACCGCGCTATTTTCGAATTGCTATTGGCCAGCGTGGCTCCAGCATGGCTCCGCTCGGTACCCACCAAGACCCAAAGGCTCCTTGGGCTGTATTTCAGCACTCAGATCCGGACGAATCTGGCTTTCAACTTTGCCCGTCGCACCTCTGAGCAGATGCTGCGGCGTCCGCGGCAGGCGGAGACTCAGCGGTGATGGAAGCCGAATGAGGACAACAAAAAAAGAGGAGGGCACTGACTGGTTGGTCTTGGAGGGCTGGTTCCTGGAGCAACCTCACAGGGTGCAGCACCGTGGATTGATGGCGAAGGATCATTCTCTGGGCCTGGGCCAGCAGAGAGAGACTTTTAGCACGGGGCGGGGGAGGGGGGGGGCTGCCTTTTTTGGGATATGTGCTGAACTGACCCTGGAGCTGCAGTGGTAACGTACCAACGTGTGGTGCCCCACGCCCATTGGAGAAGCAGGTCCCCACACTGGCCACCCTGGCAGGCTACTGGACCATAGACAACTGATTCAGCAGGGGGAGGCCAACTGTTGGGGCCATTGCCACACTGGTGTGTGATGCCATGGAGCAGGTACCGTCTCACTGGCATGGGTGGTGGGTCAACAGGCCATTGAGGGAGGCTAACCCCGGCCCCCTCCCTTCCTGCTCGAGGCCTCTTTCCTCTCCCTCCCCTTCTGCCCTCCTTCCCCTGCCGGAGCCCAGAGCACCTTCCCCCCCAGCTCCAAGCGATCCCAGCGCCCCCAGCCCCAGGCGGGTGGTGTGGCCACAGCACCCTGAACCCCGGAGTGCTGGGCAGGCAGTGCATAGGCGGGGCCACGCTGAGCTGTTTGGGGAGGCTCAGCCTCTCCCAGCCTATGATACCCGCCGCCCATGCTCCCCGGGTTGTAAAGCTGGGCGGCATTCAGGAAAGCACGGATGTCTTTGCACACGTGGGGTTCTGGGACTGTGCTGGGCTGCAAGCCGGAGACCAGGTGCTGCAGCAAGACGCAGGGTTTATAAAGAGAAAGGGGTATTTCTCCATGGTGCTCCGAGGGCAGGCTGACCACCGGGATGGGTTCACTGCAGAGTGCTCTGGAAGGGTTCCCGACGCTATGATCTTTCAGAACTCACTTGTATTTGCATTACTGGAGAAGGGACTTTCGGTCCCCAGGATCGGGTGGACATTAATGGTGTGTGAAGATTGCTCTGGTTATTCTGGGAGGACCCGGCTCAAGTCCTGCTTCCCTGGCTAATGCAGCCATTCACAGGCCACCTGGACAGAAGACAGGAACTCTTTAACTACCGCCCCGGCAGGGGCAGAGTGGCCGGGGCAGGTGCATCGGGCCATTTGAAAGGAAGATGGTGCCGTTTGCGGAATAGGTCGGCGGCAGCAGGAGGAAACGCTTCGACCCGTCTCTTTGTGTGGGTAAGGGAGAAAACCTCGCCGACGGGCGGAAGGCTGAGGTGTACAGACTTGCTCAGTGGTTTGAGCAGCTGGGAAGGTGTCGCAAAGAAAACGGAAACAGCTGGGGGAGGAGTCTCAGGGCAGCTTCCTGTTCTGAGGGTGAGTCTCATGCCTACAAATGTGCGTGGAGAAGGGGTTGGGAGGCGGTGGCGATGGGACGTGGTTCTTATTTCCTTGGGATGAGATGGCTTGTCTATGCTGCTGCTTAAGTCGATGTAACTTACCTCGCTAAAGGGTGTGAAAAAGCCCCCCTCCCCCCCCCAGTAACACAAGTTACATTGACTTGAAGTGGGGTCCACACTGTGTTATGTCAGCAGAAGACACAACTACACAACTTCACCAGACACGACAGCGGAGCAGCGGCATCGGTGCAGCTGCTCCGAGCCGCACAGTAGTGTAGACTCACCCTAAAGATTTTTCTGCATGAATCGCCGGTTCGAGGCCTCGTCTTGGATGATTTTTAAATGGGGTTTTATTACGAAACAGCAATCGATTCTGTAACAGACCAAAAATAAAGGTTTATGTGAGCCACTGCTAAACCAACCATAGTTTATTGGGAAATACATTGGGGGAAAAAAGCCTATTAAGTAAGAGCTGTAAAAGAAACCTTTAAGTCAAACATCAGGGAAGCCAAAATTTAAAGTGCAACCGTGCAGGGCACAAATGTGCTGGGTGGGGGCTTAAAGTCACAGGCCAGGATACATTTTGGCTCTTTCTCTTTTTGTTTGCAGAGCTTTTGGGGCCGAGTGGCCTGGCTTGAATGTATCAGGGCTCAAATGTCTTTGCACACAGGAGGTTCTTAAACTGTCCAAGGCCACCTGCTGGAACCCATGTGCCTATCATCTGCCCCCGCCCCAGTAAGACACAGGATTTGAAAACACAAAGGGGCATTTCTCCACGGTGCTCCGAGGGCTGGCTAACCACCAGGATAAGGCCACTGCAGGGTGCTCTGGCAGGGGTCACGACACTAAGAGCTTTCAGGACTCAGTTGTATTTGCAGTAATGGAGAAGGGACTTTCTGCCCTTAGGATCACGGTGGGCTCAAAAAGAGCTGCGCTCCTGGTGCAATTTGTCTTTGTGCCCAGAGGTTGGCTCTGCAAAGGGAAAGGCTTCGGGAAGTGCCAGGGAGAACTGTCAGAGCAGGGAGGAATCGCCGGCGTCCCCAGTAACCCGTAGAGTCCGGGGTCTGAAGAACATGGGACCTGGCATAGGGACTGCAGCACCCGCTGCCAGCAGCAGCATGCGATGGAGCAGAGCACGTTGGCCTAGGGTAGCCTCTGCATCCCCCACCGTGTGGCTCATCACGCCATGGCCACGCTTTCTGCGGCAGCTTCCACACTGCCCTTGGCCCCTTCCACGATCTCCATGGAGAGCACCATTTCTCTTTCCTCTGGGTCCTCGAAGAGTGCCTCCACCAGACCTGCCTTGGTTTCCCTTTGGGACCCCGTGGTGAGCTCTGAGAACATCTCATTGCGAGTCTTTCATTTTGGCCCCCTCGGGCTGGCCAGCTGCTCTGCGGCTGGCAGAGCCCCTGCCCTCGATGGTCCGGCTGCTGCAGGAGTTGTGGCTGGGGGAGTGTGGAAAAAAAAGTCAGTTATCATTTGTATTCCAGACAGGGCACTATAGCATGTGTGTGTGTTTTGTGTGCAGTTCTGACTTTACCTCCCTGGGAGTCTTCCCGGTCCTGGGCAACTCAGAGCTGGTAAGTGGGGTGTGCATGGGAAAGGTGCTGTTTGGCCTTCCTGCTGTGCTGTGCGGGTGGAATTATGTTCCTGTTTTTTCCTGGAAGCACTTCTGTGCTGTCGGTCAGAGGAGTAAGGCGGGTATCGGGGGGCGAGCTGGATAGTAATCCCATCTCCACCCATCTCGGGCTGTCCTGACTCTTGGCTCCTTTACACTGAGGAGGCAGTGTGCCCAGGAGGCAGAGAACGGCCTTATTCAAAAAGGCAAAGGGCAGAGATACTCTGTGAGTCGATTCACCAAGGTGGTCCCCCCGGGGTGCTGCAGGAGTGCAAGCCGTTCCAGGGGCAATGACCACACGGTAACTAACCGCTTTCGTGTTCTCTCCACAGGTACCATTGCGGAGAGTGGACCAGATGATACGTCTGGGGGGAGAAAGCAGAAGGAGACTCCGCTGGTTGGAAGGCATGAGATGCGCTGTCCTGAGATGGGGGGTTCCACGACCACCACTCCCAAGAGGAGAAGGCGGGTGGTGGTGGTCGGGGACTCTCTCCTCCGGGGGACTGAGTCATCTATCTGCCGCCCTGACAGGGAAAACCGAGAAGTCTGCTGCTTGCCGGGGGCTAAGATTCGCGATGTGACGGAGAGACTGCCGAGACTCATCAAGCCCTCGGATCGCTAACCCTTCCTGCTTCTCCACGTGGGCACCAATGATACTGCCAAGAATGACCTTGAGCGGATCACTGCGGACTACGTGGCTCTGGGAAGAAGGATAAAGGAGTTTGAGGCGCAAGTGTTGTTCTCGTCCATTCTCCCCGTGGGAGGAAAAGGCCGGGGCAGGGACCATCGAATCGTGGAAGTCAACGAATGGCTACGCAGGTGGTGTCGGAGAGAAGGCTTTGGATTCTTTGACCATGGGATGGTGTTCCATGAAGGAGGAGTGCTGGGCAGAGACGGGCTCCACCTAACAAAGAGAGGGAAGAGCATCTTCGTGAGCAGGCTGGCTAACCTAGTGAGGAGGGCTTTAAACTAGGTTCACCGGGGGAAGGAGACCAAAGCCCTGAGGTAAGTGGGAAAGTGGGATACCGGGAGGAAGCACAGGCAGGAACGTCTGTGAGGGGAGGGCTCCTGCCTCATACTGAAAGAGGGGCGATCAGCAGGTTATCTCAAGTGCTTATATACGAATGCACAAAGCCTTGGAAACAAGCCGGAGAACTGGAGGTCCTGGTGATGTCAAGGAATTATGACGTGATTGGAATAACAGAGACTTGGTGGGATAACTCGCATGACTGGAGTACTGTCATGGATGGTTATAAACTGTTCAGGAAGGACAGGCAGGGCAGGAAAGGTGAGGGAGTAGCACTGTATGTAAGGGAGCAGTATGACTGCTCAGAGCTCCGGTACGAAACTGCAGAAAAACCTGAGTGTCTCTGGATTAAGTTTAGAAGTGTGAGCAACAAGAGTGATGTAGTGGTGGGAGTCTGCTATAGACCACCGGACCAGGGGGATGAGGTGGATGAGGCTTTCTTCCGGCAGCTCGCAGAAGCTACTAGATCGCACGCCCTGGTTCTCATGGGTGACTTTAATTTTCCTGATATCTGCTGGGAGAGCAATACAGCGGTGCACAGACAATCCAGGAAGTTTTTGGAAAGCGTAGGGGACAATTTCCTGGTGCAAGTGCTAGAGGAGCCAACTGGGGGGGCACTTTTCTTGACCTGCTGCTCACAAACCGGGTAGAATTAGTGGGGGAAGCAAAAGTGGATGGGAATCTGGGAGGCAGTGACCATGAGTTGGTTGAGTTCAGGATCTTGACACAGGGAAGAAAGGTAAGCAGCAGGATACGGACCCTGGACTTCAGGAAAGCAGACTTTGACTCCCTCAGGGAACGGATGGCCAGGATCCCCTGGGTGACTAACTTGAAGGGGAAAGGAGTCCAGGAGAGCTGGCTGTATTTCAAGGAATCCCTGTTGAGGTTACAGGGACAAACCATCCCGATGTGTCGAAAGAATAGTAAATATGGCAGGCGACCAGCTTGGCTTAACGGTGAAATCCTAATGGATCTTAAACATAAAAAAGAAGCTTACAAGAAGTGGAAGGTTGGACATATGACCAGGGAAGAGTATAAAAATATTGCTCAGGCATGTAGGAATGAAATCAGGAGGGCCAAATCACACCTGGAGCTGCAGCTAGTGAGAGATGTCAAGAGTAACAAGAAGGGTTTCTTCAGGTATGTTGGCAACAAGAAGAAAGCCAAAGAAAGTGTGGGCCCCTTAATGAATGAGGGAGGCAACCTAGTGACAGAGGATGTGGAAAAAGCTAATGTACTCAATGCTTTTTTTGTCTCTGTCTTCACTAACAAGGTCAGCTCCCAGACTGCTGCGCTGGGCATCGCAAAATGGGGAAGAGATGGCCAGCCCTCTGTGGAGATAGAGGTGGTTAGGGACTATTTAGAAAAGCTGGACGTGCACAAGTCCATGGGGCCGGACGAGTTGCACCCGAGAGTGCTAAAGGAATTGGCGGCTGTGATTGCAGAGCCATTGGCCATTATCTTTGAAAACTCGTGGTGAACAGGGGAAGTCCCGGATGACTGGAAAAAGGCTAATGTAGTGCCAATCTTTAAAAAAGGGAAGAAGGAGGATCCTGGGAACTACAGGCCAGTCAGCCTCACCTCAGTCCCCGGAAAAATCATGGAGCAGGTCCTCAAAGAATCAATCCTGAAGCACTTACTAGAGAGGAAAATGATCAGAAACAGTCAGCATGGATTCACCAAGGGAAGGTCATGCCTGACTAATCTAATCGCCTTCTATGATGAGATTACTGGTTCTGTGGATGAAGGGAAAGCAGTGGATGTATGGTTTCTTGACTTTAGCAAAGCTTTTGACACGGTCTCCCACAGTATTCTTGTCAGCAAGTTAAAGAAGTATGGGCTGGATGAATGCACTATAAGGTGGGTAGAAAGTTGGCTAGATTGTCGGGCTCAACGGGTAGTGATCAATGGCTCCATGTCTAGTTGGCAGCCAGTCTCAAGTGGAGTGCCCCAGGGGTCGGTCCTGGGGCCGGTTTTGTTCAATATCTTCATAAATGATCTGGAGGATGGTGTGGATTGCACTCTCAGCAAATTTGCGGATGATACTAAACTGGGAGGAGTGGTAGATATGCTGGAGGGCAGGGATAGGATACAGAGGGACCTAGACAAATTGGAGGATTGGGCCAAAAGAAATCTGATGAGGTTCAATAAGGATAAGTGCAGGGTCCTGCACTTAGGACGGAAGAACCCAATGCACAGCTACAGACTAGGGACCGAATGGCTCAGCAGCAGTTCTGCGGAAAAGGACCTAGGGGTGACAGTGGATGAGAAGCTGGATATGAGTCAGCAGTGTGCCCTTGTTGCCAAGAAGGCCAATGGCATTTTGGGATGTATAAGTAGGGGCATAGCGAGCAGATCGAGGGACGTGATCATCCCCCTCTATTCGACATTGGTGAGGCCTCATCTGGAGTACTGTGTCCAGTTTTGGGCCCCACACTACAAGAAAGATGTGGAAAAATTGGAGAGAGTCCAGCGAAGGGCAACAAAAATGATTAGGGGTCTGGAACACATGAGTTATGAGGAGAGGCTGAGGGAACTGGGATTGTTTAGTCTGCAGAAGAGAAGAATGAGGGGGGATTTGACAGCTGCTTTCAACTACCTGAGAGGTAGTTCCAGAGAGGATGGTTCTAGACTATTCTCAGTGGTAGAAGAGGACAGGACAAGGAGTAATGGTCTCAAGTTGCAGTGGGGGAGGTCTAGGTTGGATGTTAGGAAAAACTTTTTCACTAGGAGGGTGGTGAAACACTGGAATGCGTTACCTAGGGAGGTGGTAGAATCTCCTTCCTTAGAAGTTTTTAAGGTCAGGCTTGACAAAGCCCTGGCTGGGATGATTTAATTGGGGATTGGTCCTGCTTTGAGCAGGGGGTTGGACTAGATGACCTCCTGAGGTCCCTTCCAACCCTGATATTCTATGATTCTATGCCCTATAATGTGTGAAGCAAAATCGAGCCATTTCTTGGTCTTCAATTCTGCTTTATCTCCCCCACAGATGTGGTGAAAAGCAGAGTGACTGTCAGCTTCCGCAGTGACTGTCAGCTCTTTTCCTGAAAGACTGTGTGTTACGGGGCATTTTAACCTCCGTGGGGAGCAGCAGTGTTTGTACCTGTATGGGCATGCCATGCTGCTAACCAAACGCCTTTGCCTGCAACCGCTGCCTCGATAAACTGCTGAGTTTTGCAGAAACAGATGTTTTCATCTGTCAAATCTGCCGCAAGAGCTGGGCTGCTGGCCACCAATTGGCGATGGCAAACAGGTCCTGGGATGGAGGGTTGTTTACTGGGTAGGACAGATTAGGGAAGGGGAAAGGAAATAGGTGGATGCGCATGAGCTCTCCAGGGTGTGGGCCATCTCGGGAACGAATAGTGGGGCCAAGCAGACAGTGTGGGCCAAAGGAGGGATGGAGACAGGTACTTACATCCACCAGAGGATCTGCCTTTTTGGTCCCAGCAGGGGTTGCTGGCTGGGACTTGGGCTTGGCTGATGCAGGGCAGGAATCGGGCTGGATTTCATCCTGGCCAGCATCCAGGTCCTCAGACCCAAAGAGATCCTGGCTGTCGGGGGACAGCTCTTCTCCAGCTTTGTCCTGCTCATCCTCTGATGGGTCTTGCCGGTCATCTTTGGGGGCGGGGAGGGAAGAGAGTGGACAGCAGGTTACACAAGCTTTCTGGGTTATGTACTTTTGCCAAATGCTGTCCAGTTCCTCAAAAAATGGACAGGTCACATGTTCCCTGCTGGCTGTTTACCTTGCATCCCTTGTTTTAATAAAGACCCTGCTTGCTCTTTTTCGGACTCTGCTCCCCCTCCGGGTCATGACCCCTCGTGGACATCTGCTGTGCAATGTCCGCAAACAGATCTTCGTGCTCAGAGCAGGCCACAAGAACTTCCAACACTGCTGCACTCCCCAGACAACAATGAGCTCCAGGGTCTCAGCACTGGCTAGCTCTAGGTGGCTGCATGAGGCATGTTGTGGGGATTCTGACCTGCTACTGCAGCAGTATCACAAGCATGCCGGTACGCTCAAATCCAGGAGCAAAGGGACAAAATCTGGCCTTGTACCAGGTTTTAAATAGGGGAGGGGTCGTCCTGGGATCTTGACACCAGAGCAGGGGAGGGCAGACAGGTCTGGAACGGTCGCCGGCAATGCAGTGTGGGGTCGCCACCGGAGATGTGCAAAAAGTGGTGCACAGCACTTGCGTGCACCCCAACAATGCACCAGACTGCTTCAGCTCACAGCAAACTCAGTCTGCTTTGCGAGAGGACTCCAGAGTTCCCAGCACATGTGGAGCTAATGCGCTGCGATGGATTGCCTCATGGGTACGTGAGCAATCTCAAACCAGATTAGCTTGACTTGATCTGGTTTAAAACCCCTGTGTAGACCAGCCCTTAGACTGTCAGGAATTTTTTCTGGAGAACTCAGACAATTGAATTGACTCTGAATGGAAGGGGTGAGCATTTTGAATCTTTAACTGTGAGGTTTTTTCTCCCAGCTGTCTGTCGGGTGTTTGTGTTAAATAGGGGTTGAGCAAACAAGAACAACAAAAAGACTCTGAAATGATATGAATAAAAATCATTGCCTCTTTCAATAAGGTTTCCAGGGCTTAGCAACTCTGATGCTATTACTGTCCCAGTTCTCCCGTCAACCATAGAATCTTCCAGGAAGATCTGTGCAGAGAAGTCCTGAACATTTGATGTAATAAACGATCAGAAGAAATAATAGTTTTTTTAAAAAAACCCCATCAGCAACAACAACAATGGCAAATCTTTCAGGCCATTTTATACATAATAAAGAAGCAACTAAAAGCAGAGACAAGTTCTCATGACCCATCGCAGCCTGTGTTTTCAAACACAGTCTTCTGTTTAAGAGCCAGCGTCACCCCATCCCGCCCGGGAAGCGAATGCTTATATGTGTTCTGTGGCTAAAGAGTCTCTGGGGCTGTCAATCAGGCATCTTTTGCCAGCTCTAAATTCACTTTGAGAAAAGCACTGTTTAAGCACACAAAGCAAAAATTGGTCTGGGTCCATAAAGCGAAGAGCTAAGCAAATGCAGCAACTGTCAAGGGAGGTCAAGTCTGTTGCCTGTCAAGATTTCTTTGAAACGAATTTGATGTAACTCCTATTTGTGTAACATGCCCCGTGTCCAGGAGTAGGTCTGGGTCTGTTACATGCCCCTCTTTTGTGGAGCCTGTTTTGGAAACTCAAATCAGGCCAATTTCACGTCACGGTGAACATTTCGTAATAGCACTGAGCTGGTTATATACAGCGCTTCAGCTTGGGGGTTGCCCACATTTGGCCATTTTTAATTGTTTTTTGCACTGATGGAGAGGCATGGGAACAGCCCCCAACTGCAGACATGGGGAGGAAGGATGGTCCAGTGGTTGGGGCATTAGCATGGTGTTGGGAGATGCAGATACAATTCTCTGCTCTGCCAGAGACTTCCTGGGTGAACTTGGGCCAGTCCTTTAGTCTCTCTGTGCCTGGATGGTGGGGCTAAAAGCACTGTCCTGCCTCACAGGGACATTAACAATTGTGATGTGCTCATGATACTGTGCTAATGGAAGCCAGACAAGCACCGAAGCTAGACAGATGCTGCGCTGGTGCAGAAAATGACTTACGCAGCAAGTTTCCCTGTTGTTTTCTGTCCCCCTCCTAATTGCAACTTAACAGCTGAGGAAACTGACGTCAGGGAAATGCAGTCTGGTTTATGTGGAGTGGATGCTACTGGATGGATTTTGGATGGGCAAAGTTTGGTGGGTTTTGGCCCCCTCACCCAGCTAAATGGCAGGGTCCTCTATTAGATCCACGCAGGGCTGAACCAAAGCCCTGGATCGAATACACGCAAACCTTGGGACTTGGATCTGGACTTGGATCCAGATCAAAACTGCCTGGCTGGGGTCTGTTTCTGGTGACTGCTTTCGGCGTCAGATCTCAGCTGTGGGGTGAGACCGGAGCCGCTTTGGGACTGGCTAGTGGTGCGCTCCTGTGGCAAAACCATGTGGATCAGTGGGTCCGATCCTGTGTGGGACTGAGTGACTCCTTCTGGATGCCCAGCACCCCTCATTCCCAGAAAAGGATCGTATACTTGGAGGGTGCGTGTGTGTGTGTGTGTGTGTAGGCAAGGCTTAACTCGAGAGTGCTTGATTGGGCCCCAGCAGCTCACTGCGTAGCCCCCAGCTCCTGCAGCTCCTCTTGGAAGGAGGTTTCCCGGGAGTGTTTCTGGGGGTACGTATGACAGTGCAGCAGCATATCAATGCCCGGCTGCAGGATTGTTCCGCACCCACCCGCCTCCTGCCTCTTCCATCAAATAATTAACATTGTTCTTGATGTTTTCTCGAAGCCCCCTTAACTGCAGCTTCACAGCCTCCCCCTTCCCTCGCCAAAATGACGCCCTGTCAAGGCTCTCACCAGCTGTTAAGAGTGAGGCGTTTAGAAATGAAAGAGCCCGAGTCAGCGAGCTCTATTAAAATCCATCGGGAAGCTGCTTATTGTAACAGGGATGCATCTTAATACAGGTTATTTCATGAAGCAGGCAAGAGAGACAGTATCTCCTACAGAGAGAGAGCGAGACTTAAAAACAATCTGTCTGCATTATTGTCTCCAGAAGTCTTCAGGGGTCTTTCTCTTATTTCCAGTGACACGCACACATCGGCTGACAATCTGGAGGCAAACAAACTAAACCAAACAGAAATTAAATGGAGGAGTCTGATGAAGCTTTCGGAGCCAAACTTTCTTGCTTTTCCAAACCCAGCTTGCTTTCGAGGGACAATAAATGCTGAGTTGCCGGAAGTGAAGGCCCTGGAGTCTGACCTGCCTTTTCCCCTCTCCTTAGATCTCATTGCAAAGTCCGTGCAATGGTTTTTGCAGGTTCTTTCTAAAGAGAATGTAATTCTCTGATGCGCTTGAAAGTTGTCACAGTCAGCAAAATAGCAGCCTCCGCAACCCTACAGTAACTGTCTGGTGCTTGTAGCCCTAGCCTTCACGAGCAGCCCTGCAATAACAGACCCGCGTGTGCAGGCCAGTGCTCATGAGCGACCCTACAATAAAAAATGGGTGGGTATGTGTATGACACAGTGCTCTTGGGAAGCCCAACCACAATAAAGCAGCATGAGCAGCCCTACAGTAGGAAACCAGTGTGCTCCACTCGGCAATAAGAAAGCAGTGTGTGATGAAGGGAACCAAGTGAACACAGTTTAATTTCAAGTGTTCCAAGGGAACTGATAAGGGAACAGAGGATACGTCTACATAAACCCAGGGCAGCCAATCTCAGAGCCTGGGTCTACAGTTTGGGGCCCATGCTACGGCACTCAAAAGAACAGAGTAGACATTCCCTCTCGGGCTAGAGCTCTTGGGCAATGATACCTGGTGAGAATGGTGCGTCTCAGAGCCCGATCAGGAACAGCTACGTGGCTGTAGTGTGAACCCGAGTCTGTAGAGGACTCATTGAGGCTCTGAGACTCATTCTTGCAGGTTTTTTTGTTTGTAAGCAGGGTCTGAATGAATGCTTCCCTGACAGGTAGCTGGAAGGGGAAGAGACCTGGGTGTGTTTATGTAAATACAGTTTGCTCCTGCTCTGTTTACATATTCGTCAGATACAGCTGTGTCAAAGGATCAACTTTGGCTGGTGTTGGGTACAAATGGCCTTAGTACTGAATGCAGGGGTAGTGAAATATGGTTACCAATGTGGTAATTATTGTAGGAATACAGGAAAGCAGGACTGTGTTTAACCTGTCCCAAATGAGGAGGGCCACCCTCAGTTGAAAGAACCTTGTTTAGTAGAGGATTGAATGTCACACCCCTGTGAAAGTAAGGGGGGGGGGTTAAGGGGAGGAGGATTCCCATTCCCAGCCCCAGCCAGGAGGCTGTATACTCTCTAGGGCCCTCCTCTAGATGGGTTTAACTGGTTTCTCCATGCTGGTGGAGAAGCGTGATGAGTGGCTAGTAGCGTGGCTGGTGGAGAGGCGCGGTGAGCAGGTGGCCGGCAGAGCAGGGTGGCGGTGAGCATCCAGCAGGGTGGCTGGCAGAGCAGGGTGGCGAGCGAGGGCCCGAGCAGCGGTGTTCTGGGCCAAGGTGTTCGAAGCACCGCAGGCCGGCAGAGGTACTCTGGAAAACGAGAGCCACACGCAGCTAAGCAGCGAGTTATTGGCTTTATTGAAGGTTAGTGACACACCCGCAACGGGGACTCCAAGCGTTGCTGTCACGGAGGCGGAGAACCCAGCACACCTGAGCTTTGCCTGGGACGGAGTCCGACGAAGGGGCAACCAGCGAGCCATAATAAGCAGTGCACAAAAACAGATCATGAATATTTAATTAGGTACTTTCCTAAGGGGGCTTTCCGCTACCTGGCCACGGGCCATGGAAGGCAGACAAAACCGGCCTAAAACCGGTTAAAGTTGGATCTCCATGTCCTACAGTGACCGGGCGGCCTCGAGAAAGCGGAAGTTCCCTAGCTAGGCCGTAACAAAGTCTTCCGCAGTCCCTTACACTCCTCCCCTCGCTTTCTCGAGCGACGTCAGGGACCAGGCAGAAGCATAATGGGTGGATCACGCACAGCATTGGGACATTAAGCCGTGACCACAAAAGCAGTAAAAATACAAGCTAATAAGGCAAAAGAGGCCTATAAGGAGGCCTTGGACTAGATGTGCTGCCCACCGCCGTAAGGTGGAAAGCCAGGACCAAAGCCAGGCATCCCCTTGCTGCTGGTGGATGCCCTCTGCTAACTTCCGGAGGTGCAGTAAGTCGGCCTCAACGGAAGGCCCCGCATCGGTTACATTAAAACAGCACATGCCAGCAAACTCTTGGCACAGGTGGCCGTGGCGCAGGAGTAAATAATCCACAGCCAGCCTGTTCTGTAGCATACCCTGGCCTACCTCGCCCAACTCATGTGAGAGGAGTGCGAGGACTGCAGAGGTCAGATGGATGGCTTTTGCCACAGTACAGGCAAGGTGCTCCACCGCATGATAATTGTGCACCACTAGCCCAGGAATACCAATCAAGGAAAAGGCCAGGGCCCCGGCTTCGGCCTCGGAGAATAGGGTCACATCCAATTTACAGGTGGAATCAAGGGGGGTGGCATCCCTCCTGTGTTGGGCAGACATCTGTGGGGGATACGGAAAAATAAGGGGGGCCACCCGACCAAGAGCGCAGGGGCTCCCAGAGCTATTGGCGGGGATGTAGGAATAAGCACGCCTGCCACTGAAAAGAAACCACCCAGCAGGCAATTTCATATGCCTGTATGCAAAGGAGATATCCATACTCTCATTACATATAAGGTCTCCATTGGTGAGGTCCGCCCCAACGTGAGTAGCATTTACAAACCACATACAAGAAGGAGCAAGCGTTACATTAGCAAGCCAAAAGGAATACATAGAGGCGTCCAGTTTATATTGGGCTGGCCCCAATGCATACAAGGCAGTATACGTAAAAGTCTTATCAATTGTCTTCAGTAGGGAATAGTGCTGGACCAGGGTCGGTGCTGCACAGATGCCGATGAAACAGGTCTCCATTACCGCACCCACAGCGAACGTATGCGGTAGGCAAAACGACGTCGCATTCACAGCACTGCGAGCCAGCACCAGCCAGGTGTTCACAGGTGAGAAGATGGCTGCGACGGTACTTATAAGGAGCGTCGCGACAAGCGGGACAGCGAGACCATGCGGGGATAGTCTTCCCTCTCTGGGAGTACGTAAGCCCATCCTTCCCCAGTGGTGAGGACTACAGCGGCTTGTGGGTCTCGCTGTGGTAATGTCCACCACATGTTAGCCAGTACATGCCACTCAATCTCGGTCGGGGCGCTGTTTGTCGCACCTTCTGGGGAATTTGTCGTTCTGGGCCCGCCCACATGATACCCAGGAAGACCACTGTCTGGGCGGGGCCCTGTATTTTCTGTGGGTTCAGAGTCCATCCGCGCGCCTCCAGGCTAGTGATGACTGCATTCAATGCATCCGCCACCACTTCACGGGAGGGGCCGGAGACCATCACATCGTCGATGTAATGATAACAACGGGTCGTATCTGGCAATTGTATATGGTCAAGATCTGCGCTCACCAACTGGTGGCAAATAGTCAGGGAGTGCTTCCAGCCCTGCAGCAAAACACAAAAGGTATACTGGCAAACTTGCCATGAAAAGGCAAATTGCTCTTGACTGCCAGGAGCGATGGCAATGGAGAAAAAGGCATTAGAGAGATCGAGGATGGCATGCCAGGGTAAGGCAGCCTCTGCAATCCGCTCAATCAAGGTTACCATGTCCGGTACGATAGCTGTCAGTGCGGGGGGTCACCTTATTCAACTTGCGGTAGTCTACCGTCATGTGCCAAGTTCCATCTGGTTTCTGCACAGGCCACAGAGGGCTGTTGTACGGGCTGAGGGTAGGCTGAATGACTTTGGCCTCTAATAGTGCACTGATGGTCTGGGTGATCTCCTCCTCCCCTCCTGGGAGGCGATGCTGCTTTTTAGAGACTACGGCGGCCGGGGGAGACAACACTACGGGCTCCCAGCGGGGAGAACCCCGCAGGATCGTCAATGCCCGCACCTCCCGTACCTGCGTCGCGCTTAGATACCGGGGATGTCCAAACACGAAGAGACCGTACTGGGTATCTACCGAGCGGCCCTGCAGGACGTCGATGCCCAGTATATACTCTCCGATCGTGGCTGCCAAGACCGTGGCCCAAAACGGGGTGTCTTTCCCAGGGTGAGGGTGACAGTGACCTCATATGCCAGAGTTTCCGCTCCTCTGAGGCCTTTTACCACAGCGGCTCGGCCCTGGGCCTGCGTGGAGTGCAAAATGGTGACTTTGGCGCCCGTGTCTATCAATGCTAGAACATGTTGGACGCCTCCCCTCAACCAGCCGCACAGGTGTGACCCCTGCAGCCTGTTGAAATTCCCGCCAATCCGCCGGGGCAGCCCACCCGGCCATAACCCGCGCTACCGGCCCCCAGCGCTCTGTCGGGGGCCATCCTGGTATGCGCTGTAGGGACAGCGAAGGCTTCCCCACCTCCCCTACCTTCGGCCAAAGTGGCATCGCTTGTCAGAGTACCCTGCTCGCTGCGCCAAATGTTCTGGGCCAAGGTGTTCGAAGCACCGCAGGCCGGCAGAGGTACTCTGGAAAACGAGAGCCACACGCAGCTAAGCAGCGAGTTATTGGCTTTATTGAAGGTTAGTGACACACCCGCAACGGGGACTCCAAGCGTTGCTGTCACGGAGGCGGAGAACCCAGCGCACCTGAGCTTTGCCTGGGACGGAGTCCGACGAAGGGGCAACCAGCGAGCCATAATAAGCAGTGCACAGAAACAGCTCATGAATATATAATTAGGTACTTTCCTAAGGAGGCTTTCCGCTACCTGGCCACGGGCCATGCAAGGCAGACAAAACCGGCCTAAAACCGGTTAAAGTTGGTTCTCCATGTCCTACAGTGACCGGGCGGCCTTGAGAAAGCGGAAGTTCCCTAGCTAGGTCATAACAAAGTCTTCCGCAGTCCCTTACAAGCAGAGTAAGGTAGCTCTTTACCTCACCTGTGGGGGAGATGAACTCTTCAGATGGACCTCTGAAGTCTGGGTCTGCACTAACCAAGGACAGTAACTGAGAGTGGGGTGCAGAGAAGAGACGGGCATGTGAAAGGGACTTGTGGGTTGCTGGATTTAAGAACCTGAGGGGAAAAGGACACTGCCCAGCTTACTTGGGGGTGGGCCTTTTACTCATGGTTTATATTTATGAACTCTGTTTGCGGTGTTTTCCCAAATTAATGCCGAGTTACTTCCCTACTTTTATTAAAAGTTTCTTTTCTACACTCAGACTCTCACCAGCTGTGACATGGGGGAGAGGGGAAAGGAAGGTTTGGGAGGGTCGGGGGGTGAGGAGGGGCAGAGCATCATGAGCTGGTTGCTGATGAAATAATGGAGCGAGGTCTTTGAAAGCCCTTTGCAGGTGCACACTCAAAGGCATGACGGCTGTAGTGTGCGAGGATGAGGCGTCCGTGCAAGCCACCACTCCATCCTGATTATTTCGTCAGGCGATGCAAACTAAGAGGCATTCAAAATGCTTCCGTAGGGTGGCTAAGGGGCTGGGAAGCAGGGATGCTGCTAAGAGCTTTGTCTTTATTAATTCTTTATTATTTTGTTTCAAGCCAGGGCTGGGTTTGCAGAGGCAGCCGGGAGGGAACTTAAGTGAACTGAGTGTGGGTGAAAGGTGCCAGATCGACAGTCACTGGAGGCAGGAGCTCTCTAGCCGTTCGCCAGGATGATCCAGCCCAGGCACCGGCAGGTGCGAGCTTCCCCGCAAACATGCTGAGGGCTTGGAGGGAGCATATGTAGGGCCAAGAGGGGACTAGGTCCAGCTCTGTTCTCATCCAGCCCCTGGCCGCTCTGCTGGCGGTTGGTTTTTGGGATGCTGTGTTTGCTCTGTGGCCTGACCCAAACCTTACTTACATGGATGGAAAGATTCCCACACACTTTGTCTCGAGCCCTAGGAACTGAATGGAGACCCTGCCAATTCGTTCCACGTGTGCCCTGCACACCTGCTGATACTGGCTTTTGCTCCTTAGCACCAAACCGGGGCTGGACTTGAACCAGTGGCAAAAGCTTCTCCCTCCTCTTGACAATTCCCTGACCTGTCTGGTCTCCTGTCCGTCCTTTCACATATTCTCTTGAGACTGCTCTTGCATTGTGGTCCATTTGTCTGACCTCGTCTATCCTCATGAGCATATAACTAGCTGCTGACCCTTGAGGCTTTGCTTACATCAAGGTCAAATGCTTGAAAGGAAGCCAATAGGCCATGTTTGAATATCATCTCTCTACAGCAGTGGTCCCCAAACTGTGGGGCACTCACCCCTAGGGGGGAGTGGAGGAACCTTTGGGGGGGGAGGGGGTACAGTGCACCTGTGCCATCACCCACGGGCAGCTGGGAGGGAACACCACCCAGCCCCACTACACCCCCTGCTCTGGTCCAGCCGTGGCCACCGCTCCAGGCCCAGCTCCCAGCCTCGCCCTGAGCCTTGGCCCCCGACTGGGGCTCTGCTCTTGGTCCTGGCCCCAGCCCTCAGCCCCTGGCTGTAGCTCCGTTCCTGGCCCTGACCCCAGACCCAGACTTGCCCCCAGCTGTAGCCCCAACCTCGGGCCTCTTACCCCCTGGAATGTTTGGGGACTACTGCACTACAGAGGTGGGTACAAGATTTCTTTAGAGAGGCCATTTGCATGCCAAGACCAGGAATTCCAGCCTGTTAGAATGCTTTGACCGAAGTAAGGAATTAGAGGATAGAAGAAAAAAATCCTTTAGACTTTCAGAAGGATCTGGATAGAGTCTCTCACAAGGGGCTGTGAAGGAAACTTGGTAGTTGTGGAGTGCAGAGGTAAATTCCTGGATTAAAAGCTGGGGAAGAGAGAAGCAGCCGAGGAAGACTAAACAATTGATGCTCACTGAGGAACGAGTGGGATACACCCGAGGTCTGCAGGAGGGCAGCTGCTGCTCGGTATATTTATGAATGATGTGGAGGAAGGAGTGAATTCATAATAGGGCCTTGCACTTCTTTACAAACATTAACGATCTAGGCTCCGATTCAGCCAAACACCAAAGCTCAAGGTTCACTCAAGCGTGTGTTTAAGTCCACCCCTCTCTGGCACAGTACGCAAGTAACATATTTAAGTCTGAAAGTGGGGCCAGAGTCTCATTAGGGGACGCTCTGAGCCGGTCTGGAGCCAATTCCAAGGCGTGGCACCAGGGGGCACCTGACTACCGAAGTTACGTTCTTTCGGATGCAAAATGAAAACGGAGATGGCGACTGTATTAAAGAACCCATTCCGTCAAGGCAAGCACATGGTGGCTGAGTTTGAAATGCCGAAAAGTGACAGGGCTTGCAGTGCATCCTTTGGGTGGACTGTTCCGTGACTCGATACCGCCCCCTTGCAGGAAGATTTCCTCGGTATTTAACATTTTTAATTTCATCCTATTGTTCCGAGTTCCAACAGCTCGGAACACGCTCAATAATTCCTTGACGTTTATACCCCAGAGATACTTGTAGGTTGTATCCTACAAGTATCTTCCTTCCTTTTGGTCTGTCGGCCCATCCGTCCTCACAGTAGTATCTCAGTGACTGTCTACACTCAGCTATTGCTTAGCCAAGGTAGGTTGTGTCTTTCTCATCAGACGTGAGTCCCCCCGGCCCCGATGATGGAAGGGGAGGGAAAACAGGTAGAGAGGGGTGGGTGGTTAAAAAGAGAGAGAGAGAGAGGAATTGGCACCCAAAGCAGCTTTGCAGAGCAGAGGAATTCCCATGCTGGAAATGTATCATGCAATTTCCTTTCCCCACTGCTGGGAGTTCAGCCCCTGTTGGGATTTACAGCAGGCAGCCTCCCCCAGGCTAGGAACAGGCTGAAATCTTACTCCCTTCCTCTCCCAGTTGGGATCTTTGGGGCCTTTATTTTTGAAAAATGTCTTGGCTTTGCTTCTAGGAAACGAGGACCTGACTGTGGGCGAGGCGGAGATGGTAATGCATGGTCACCAGTGACAAACCGGTGATGGTCATAGAATCATAGAATCATAGAATCATAGAATATCAGGGTTGGAAGGGACCCCTGAAGGTCATCTAGTCCAACCCCCTGCTCGAAGCAGGACCAATTCCCAGTTAAATCATCCGAGCCAGGGCTTTGTCAAGCCTGACCTTAAAAACCTCTAAGGAAGGAGATTCTACCACCTCCCTAGGTAACGCATTCCAGTGTTTCACCACCCTCTTAGTGAAAAAGTTTTTCCTAATATCCAATCTAAACCTCCCCCACTGCAACTTGAGACCATTACTCCTTGTCCTGTCATCTGCTACCATTGAGAACAGTCTAGAGCCATCCTCTTTGGAACCCCCTTTCAGGTAGTTGAAAGCAGCTATCAAATCCCCCCTCATTCTTCTCTTCTGCAGGCTAAACAATCCCAGCTCCCTCAGCCTCTCTTCATAAGTCATGTGTTCTAGACCCCTAATCATTTTTGTTGCCCTTCGCTGGACTCTCTCCAATTTTTCCACATCCTTCTTGTAGTGAGGGGCCCAAAACTGGACACAGTACTCCAGATGAGGCCTCACCAATGTCGAATAGAGGGGAACGATCACGTCCCTCGATCTGCTCGCTATGCCCCTACTTATACATCCCAAAATGCCATTGGCCTGTTAGGTCTCTGTTAGCCGGGCCGGGCCGGAGGGGTGGATTTGGCATTTGGGGGCACAGAGGAAAAAGGGTTCCATGGGAGAAAAGAAGAAGCCTAATTACTCGTGCAGTAACCCAGAAGAGCCAAGCAGACTGGGGTGAGGCCCCAGCCAGGGATGCCCTTGGCTGTGTGGTAGGTACTGCCCCACACAGAAGCGCAGGACTTTGGCAGATGAGCAGAACAGGAAGAGCAAAGAGAAGCAGAATTATCTACACTGCAATTTTCTGTTGTATGGACTCATCCAATTAGGCCACTGACCTTACCATGGGCTAGCTGTGTTCATTAGCCTGCTCTATGTCCTCGGCTCCTTAGTTCTTTGAATACATTCGCTAAGGGCCTCATCCAAAGCTTAGTGGAGTCAATGGGAATCTTTCTACTGGCTTCCATAGGCTTTGGAGCCAAGCGTACGATTCACTGGTGGAAGAAAATCCACCCCACCCCTCTCTGCCATTACCAAATGCCTCCAGCTCGGTGAAACTTGGATTTTTCAAAGGGCCCAAGAGATGGGGTCCCTGCTAGGTCCGAGATTGCAGGGCTGGAAGGGAACTCTGTTGTCATCTGGACTGACCTCCTGTATAGCACACCCCAGAGAACTGCCCCAAAGTCATTCCTAGAGCAGAACTTTTAGAAAAACCAGCCCGTTTTGATTTAGACATTGCCAGTGATGGAGACTCCACCAGGACCAGTGGTTAATGACCCTCACTGGTAAAATGTTACACCTTCTTTCCAGTCTGGGGAATCTGTCTGGCTTCAACTTCCAGCCATTGGTTCATGCTTTACCTGTCTCTGCTAGATCGAAGAGCCCATTATCAAATGTTTGTACCAACAGACTGTAATCAAGTCACCCCTTAGCCTTCTCTTTGCTGAGCTAAATAGATTGCGCTCCCTGAGTCTGTCACTATAAGGCAGGTTTTTTAATCCTTTAATCATTCTTGTGGCTCTTCTCTGAACCCTCTGCAATGTATCAACCTCCTTCCTCAATTGTGGGCACCAGAAGAGGATTTTCAGCTGCAGTCGCACCAGTGCCAGAAACAGAGATAAAAGAACCTCTCTGCTATACTCACGATTCCTGTTTATGCATCGCAGGATTGCATTCGCTCTTTTGGGCATAGCGTTGCAGTGGGAGCTCATGTTCAGCTAATTATCCACCACAACCCACAAAGCTTTTTCAGTCACTGCTTCCGAGGGTAGGAGCCCCCCCTCCTGTGAGTGCAGCCTACATTCTTTGTTCCTTGCTGTATATATTTACTTATATTTACTATATTTATTTATATATCCAGATTGCTCCATATCAGTGACCTGTCCTCTTCCTTGTTTACCACTCTCCCAATTTTTGTGTCATCTGCAATCGTGATCAGTAATGGTTTTATGTTTTCTGCCAGGACATTGATAAAAAAAATTGAATAGTACAGGGTCAAGAACTGATCCCTGCAGGACTCCACTAGAGAAACATGCACTCAACAGTCATTCCCTGTTTACAATTACAGTTTGAGATCTATTAGTTAGCCAGCTTTTAATCCATTTAATGGGTACCATGTTGATTTTATATCTTTCTAGTTTTTTAATTACAATGTCATGCAGTACCAAGCTGAACACCTTACAGAAATTTCAGTTTACGATGTCACTGTTATTACCTTTATCAATCAAACTCGCAATCTCATCAAAAAAGATGTTGTTAGTTTGTCAGGATCTATTTTCCATAAACCCAGGTTTATTGGCATTAATTATATTATCCTAATTTAATTCTTTATTAATCTAGTCCTGTGTCAGATGCTCCCTTATCTTGCCCAGGATCGATGTGAGACTGACAAGCCTATAATTACCCAGGTCTTCCTGTTTAGCCTTTTAAAATATTGGCACAGCATTAGGTTTTCTTCCATTTTTCTGGAACTTCCCCAGTGTTCCAAGATTTATTGAAAATCAACATTACCAGTCCAGCAAGCTCCTCGGACAGCTCTTTTAAAACTCTTGGGTGCCAGTTATCTGGATTTTCTGATTTAAAAATGTCTAACTTCAGTAGATCTTGCTATCAAAAAGTTATTCCTGATATTCAGCCCCAAATTTCTCTTGGCTTCTTATGAATCGTTTGCTAATTTGCTGCTAAATCTACTTAGCATAGGTATTACTGAAGAAATCTTGCCATACCCTTTCTGTTTTCTCCATGGGTACATTCAATTTTGTGTCTATTTTATGGCATGCAAAATGGAAGTTTCCTCCTGGGTTGCAACTTACTTCAAGGGGTATGTTGAGGTGGGGGCAGTTTCACTGGTGTTTAGATTACACAGAAACAAGCCATCTGGGTTCTGATCCAAGCTCTGTTATAGATGTTTATGAAACCCCTGTGTCCCAGTTTCCTCATCTATGAAATGGGAATAATACCGACCTGCCTCAAAGGCGACAGGGAAGGCTCGAGTTCAAATTAGCCACATTGTGCACTTGCCTGCAATATTCAACATTTGCAATTTTCCCTATTTTAATTATTCACATAAGCTGCCCAGTCAGGGAACGGAAATAAACCCATGTGATTCATCCAGTGTAGATTTCAGTATCAGAGTTCTGAAGAGTTTGTGAGCTATTCATTAGGAGTAGGGAGGGGAGAGCCTTAGGTCTATTTGGATTGTCAATCCTGTAGATTCTACTTAGATTGTAAGCTCCAGGGGCAGGGACTGTTTCTTACTATGCATTTGCACTGCACCCAGCACAATGGGGCCTGGACTGCAATGAAGGCCTTCAAGTGCTACTTTAGTGATGATAAAGACATTGATGAGCAATTCTGGGCAACAGAGTTGTGAATTTTACGATCTGTTCTCGAGCAGAAAAAGAAGTGAAATTCACCACTTAGCAACGGAGCCACTGCGATCACTTCGACTGACCCATGGGGCATCACAGAGGCCCAAAGAGCGGACGTGACTTGCCCAAGTCAGCAGCAGAGCTATGAAAGTACAACCCGAGAGATCTGGATTGTCCTCGCTTCCAAGAGGGATGGTTTAGGATAATAGGACAGACTGTTACTAGGACGAGTGGGATGGAATTAAGAAAGGGGGCATTTTGTCTGAATGAAGCAGACTCTCTGCTGGTATCGGTGGAACTCCATTAACTTCCATGCAGCTATGCTGATCTGAGGAGCTGACCCAATACTGGGAAAAACTTCCTGCTGGGAAGATCTCCTGGGCTGTGGAGCGGGCTCCTTAGGAAAGGGACCTTTGCGACTAGGCTGTCCAAAGAACAGTGGCAACGGATCTAGCAGTGGCTCCTGGGGATGGCTGACACCTGTCATCATCATGGCAAAGTGTGTTGCCTCCTCACAGACTGATCGCAAAGGATGGACTAAAACGACCCATTAGATAGCTGTTTTCTAGCCCTAATGTTGGTGATTCCAGCCTCCTTCGAGTGTGTGGGGGTGTGATTAGGAAGGATGGAAAAGGCTGAGTCAGCGTATCTTGCTGTCCAGAGCAACAGGCAAAGTTTCAGAAATTCATCTCCAGCTTCTCGGCGCCTCATTTGTCCGGGAGCCTCATGGGGACTAATTTTCCTGGTGATTCCTAGACAGGTCTTTTCTGGGGCAGGAAAGCAGCTACAATGACCTTGCTCAAAATCTTTCAGGACTTTGGCTCTTGTTCCTGGTGGAACATGGAATGCAGAGGGGTGCCCGCATTGCAGCAAGAAATAAACAAACTAAAGGCAAGAGGGCAAAACTTTTTACACAAGAAATAAGGTTCTGTTTTAGCTCTGGGTAGACTTGCTATTTCTTCCAAACTGACTTTCTCATCCATCCCTCAGGGCAATCAGCATTTTTAGCTCTGATCTCTGATCCAGGACCAGTGGTTGGAAGAGTTTACTGATCCATCAAAGTTACCCTAGTCCTGGCAGGCCACAAGAAAGAAGACCTAAAAAAATCACGTCATTCTGATAACCACCTTATGTCCATTCTCACATAACTCTAGCAGCTGATGGCTCATAACCACTGAGGTGTCATATTGAGGGATCAAGGGCTTGTTTCCGCTGGGGATCTTTGCATCAGGGCAGTTACACCACTGTGCAAATCCCTAGTGTAGATGTGATGCAGTGGGGTACAATGTGCCCAGCTTTGCTACCCGAGTGCAGCATGTTGACACTAGTGGCTTGCATTGGGGCAGCAGCATCAGTATAAAATTCCTCACAGTAACAGCCAAAGGGATGTGGTACTTAGATCTTGTGCTGGGTGGTGAGTTGTGCCACTCTGTTTCAGGGAGCAGCCTGCTTTGTCTCTCTCTGTTTTGGGGTCTTGTATGTTGTCGTTCTGAATTCTAACAAATCAAATAGTGTCACGTTGCAACCTTCCAGCAAGTGTATTTGATGTTTTTAGCTAACATCTCTGTGTGTATGACATGGATGTAACATATAGCACTTCCTGGAGGCATCTGCCCTGTGTGGATAGGATGCCTCCATCTGCTCTTTCACCCTCTTTAAGCCAACCACTTTCTGCTGTAGTCCTAAAATGTTAACCCAATGACATGCTCCTCCCTTCCTCCCTCTCCCCCACCTGCTCTGCTTGTTTCTGGCAGCAGCCACGGATTCTCTTTCAGGTTAGCTCAGAGCTTAATTGAAAGCAACTGATGCTGTGTGTAAACTGCACACAAACACACAGAGGCCCAGGAGCCACTTTGAAGCTTGACTAGGGCTGGGTTACCTGCCGGCACGTTGAGGGGCCGATAGATAATTAAAGTGACAATCTATCAGGCGGGAACAGAGGGGGGAAAAGAGGAGGAGGATGAAGATGACGGTAAAGCTGATGATGAAGTCAAAACAGCCCAGAAGGGGGCTGCCTGTCCAGGCTGCTGGGTGGAGTGAGGCCTCTGGGCCCACTTCCCCATGTCTTCTAGAGGCTTAAAGTCCCTCGGAAATTATTTATGCTGCTACAAAAGCCGCGGCTGATAGACAAAGTGTTGTGCCGTTTAGAAGAGTGAAGGGGGAGAGGAAGACAGATGGACTAAAATTTCCGAACGCTCATGAAAGATTCAGGGGCGTCTCTTGTTAAATTTAATTGGGAGAAACCCGACTCGGCGTCTGCCTGCCTGGCTTGCTGGCTTTTACTTAAGAAGTCAACTGACAAGCTTGTCGTGTGTGTTTTCTCGCCCTACCTCCTCCTCCTCTTAACCCCCGCCACAGGCCTCGTCGTGAATCATTTGAGGAGCGTTCTCACCTGCCGTCGCCCGGGCTGGTTCTGCCATCATCTTTTGTATTATTAGCATTAAAGAGAGGAAGGGCGGGCGCATAGTTAGGGCACAGGAGTGGGACCGGGCAGATCTGGGTTCCGCTCCTTGTTCTGCTGTGGATTCCTATGCGTGATCTTGGGCATGTTGTTTAGGGTATGTCTGCACGCTGGAGCTGGAAGTGTAACTGCCGGCTCAGGTAGACATGCCCACTCTAGCTGGCAGATGATGGAACACCCGCGAATCTGTATCATTATCCCCAGTCACATAAAGGGAAACTGAGGCACAGAGCGGGGCAGTGACTTTTCCAAGGTTGAACAGTGAGTCGGTGACAGCCCACCGGTGCCTCGTCTCCTAGAGCAGTGTTCCTGGGGCCCCGGGGCAGGTTGGGAAGCCCTTCTCTGGGGGGGCGTCATGACCTGTTCTGTGGGAGTAGTGCTTTCAACCAAGCCAAACCTGTTCCATCTTGGGATGGCGAAGGAAACTGTGTGAATGTAAAACAGCAGCGAGGATTAGGTTGATTGGGGCTGCGGCCCTGGGGAACATGTGAGTTGTGAAACTCTTCCATGAGAATGCGGACGTGTGGTTTTTGGAGTGCGCAATGCTCCCATTCCTGCGCAGGTGGGGCCAGATGTTCGAAACAACTCTGCACCCACCAGCGCGGCCAGGTTTTCCTCAGGGTGCCGCTGCCACTCGGGCACCTCGATATCTTTCCAACGTGTCCAGCGGTGCAGCCCTGGGAGCTGAGCGCGTCTGAAAATCGGGACACTCGGATCCAGACGGCATGTTACGTCCTCAGCTGCCGGGATCGAGGTGGAGTGTTACATGCTGGGAGTGGTCGTCTCCCTGGGCCTCATCTCTCTGTTAATAGCAGGATGTCTGCAATCTGCTCCCTTTGATGCAAATCCGGAACCTGGCAATGTACCAAAAGGGCCCCCTCAGGACCAACCCTGATCTTCACCACCTTGTGCCCATCCCACGTCGGAGGGGCCACCGTGTTCAACTAGGCCTGTGGGAGGGCAGCCATTCCCAAGGGCTCCCGTGTCAGATCAGCAGCCGGGCCAGCGTCATGTTCACCTTCCACCTTCTGGGCAGACTCCATCATTTCAGTGGAAGTTAACGCGTCTCCCGAGAGCCCATGGCAGCCAGACACCAGGGACTCAGCTCTCCGTGGCACTGATTTCTGGGCTCTGTCGCTGGATGGTTCAGGCAGCCATGAAGAGCTGCTGTTTGAATCTCATCCCCTGTTGCTGTTGGCAGTGTCGGGGGAGGCTTTCCTCCCCAGCTTCCTACGGCGGGCAGGCTGGAGGGCTAAAGAGACAAGGACTCAAGTGACCCAACGTTCTGGGGGGCTCCTCGTTTAGATGCACAGATGGCCATCAGCAGCGCAAACTGGAGATGGATGATGTATGTGGAAGCAGCTGGACGTGGCTGGTTAGGCAGCCAACCAAATGCTTTGCTCTTTGTCTTCCTGGTAGGATGGAGGGGAGCGGGTTTCATCCACAGGACGAGCTACTCCTTGTTCCAAAACATTGCTCCCTCCTGCCCTTTCACCAGGGTAATTTACTCTCTGGCTTCAATGAGATTATCCATATGAGTATGGTTTTGCAGGATCAAGTTGTCTGTCCATCCATCCTCCCGTCTGTCCATTTGTCTGCCCATCCACCTCTCTGTCCATCCTCTCCCAGGCCCACCACTTTGGTATCTGAGCATAGTATTTCACTTCTCGCTCCACCCTAAGGAGCTGGCTGGTATGTAACTTGTCTCTACTGCCCTCTACTGGATGCAATTAGAACTGCTCAGTTGTGCCTCATAAGCCCTGTACTGCTAACAGCGATTCTCCTTTAGCTGAAGTGGTAAGAGCATCATGGATCATGAGAGTCTGAGTTCTAATCCCCTTACCACTATGAAGTTCTGAGTAGCTGTGACATGCAACACAGTGACAGGTGTGAGACCCTACAGCACTGTGGATTCTTTGCGCTGTATGGCACCATACGTGTAACAATCCCAAGCATTTGCTGACCAATCCTCACAGTCCCCGGTGAGGCATTATCACTGCCATTTCACAGAGGGGAAACTGAGGCACAGAGCAATCAAGTGACTCACCCAAGGTCACAAGGCAGGGAATAGAATCCAGTTTCCTGCTCCCTCCCCATCACAAGAGAACTCAGGCATGTGTAATAATGAAACGATTTCCATTTGTGGTTAAAGTATTTCCCTTGGGCGGAGCTGACTGAGTTAGGAGTTGCAGCTAATTTATCCCACGAACCTCTAGCCCCTTTATTTCAGCTTACAAATCACCTGGGAACAGTCGGTGACTTTGACACATTTGTCTGTCACTGTTTGATGAATAATTTGTGCTCCCAGATTTTAGCTGATGGCTTTTCATGAAACTCACCCCAGTGCACCAAGCTTGGGCCCCACTTACACCCTGGGGGGATTCAGTGTTTCCTGGGCCCTGCACTGGGGTGAATTTCACCCATCTACTTTATGCAGTTTTTCCTTTTCCTGTTTTTCTTGTCTTTCAATAAATTATGCATAATTCTTAAGGCCAAGAAGGGACCATTATGATAATCTAATCTGACCTGCATGACACAGGCAGAAAAACCTCACCCAGTGATTCCTGCATCAAGCCGATCAGTGCTAGCTGAGCTAGAATGCATGGTTTAGGAAGGGATATAGCTTTGATTTAAAGCCTCCAAGTGCAGGAAAACCCACCACACCCCTAGGTACGTCATCCCAGTGATTAATTGTCCTTGCTGTTAAAATTTTGCTCCTTACTCCTGGTTTGAATTCGTCTAGCTTCAACTTCGAGACACTGGATCTTGTTAGGACTTTGTCTTCTACAAAATGAATCCCATAAAATGTACAGAATGTGTAGCATAGCCTGTAGGAACCTTAATTTTTCATTTCCGTCTTCTTTTAACTGTCTGCTCTTAATGCTGCACTGACATGGTATTTTTGCATTTCATTTCCTTGTTTTTTTTAAAAGAGAAAACCGCCCTTAACGTTGCCTATTCTTGCAAATGCTAGCATGTCAAAGATCCCAATTAGTAGTGAAATGTTCCCTTGCTGATTGGGCAGATGAGATGAATGGATCCTATTGGTTTCCCAGAATTCTCTGCCATGCCCTGGGCTGGGCTGGTGGTAGATTGTAGGACTATACAATGAGATACTGACCTGTGACAATGTGAACTGTCACATGGGGCGGGGGGGGAGGAGGCGGGCGAAATCCCAAGTAGCAGCGGAGTCCAAGTAACCAATCCTCTCACAGGCTGCCAGGAGTGGAACAGGACTGGGGTCTATATCCACCAGACCCAGCTCATTCCAAGGAGGAACAGAAGCAATATTCATACTCAAGAAATGTGTATGCTGAAGGAGTGCCAAAGAGAAAACCAGCTCCAGAAATGGGCAGAAGGGGAGACAATCACCTTGGGGGAAAGATCCTGAGTTTGGGGAGAGTTGGGGGTGATCCGTGGACTTGTCTGAGAGGTCAGAGAGTTTATAGGGAAATGGGACTAAAAACTTTGGGTGTTGATGATAAACTGAACACTGCTACACCCCTTTTACAATTCCCTGTGGTGGCCACCCCCGTTTCTGTCTTGGGCAGGTCATCCTTCCCCACCAGGCAATAGCTTGTGATATTTGGAGCTGTGGGATTTGGAGGGTCAAGTCACCTTCGTGATCGTCTGCTGAACCCTCCAGGGCTGGTGAGAATGCAGGTTCACCGATGAGCTCTGACAACTTAAACAGGAGGGCATGAGAAACAAGCCCTGTTGGTAGGAAACCAGAATGAAACTGGCAGGTGACAATGCTCTGCTACCTGAGTGCAATGTATTAAGGGGTCCTTCTCTCCTGCCACTGCCTCGGCAAAGTCCAGTCCAAAAGGCCTATTTTGGGATTGCGGGGCCTCCTGATTGCCTCCTGTTCTGAGCAGATAGCATTTGACTTTGTGGAAATGAGTGGTTGAATCCGGGGCTAAGGATTCAGAGGCAGAATTGAAGCAAGAAGCAAGAAGCCATGGGGATGGGCTTGGGTTAAAAAAAAGAAGTATGGGGGGGGAAGAGAGAGAAATTTTCATTCATTTGAAACTTTCTACTGATTTATACATAGATAGGCTCGGCAGAGCTCTTTTTTATATAATTTTGATGGAAAATATCAATGTTTATTTTTAAGCATTTAAATTTTGTTTATGTTTTCACAATTGCAGGAAATTATGGGGGGACCAGGTAATGGGGAGGCCAGACAATAATTATCTAATGACGGGAGAATAATTATCTATGAGGAGAGGCTGAGGGAACTGGGGATATTTAGTCTTCAGAAGAGAAGAATGAGGGGGGATTTGATAGCTGCTTTCAACTACCTGAAAGGGGGCTCCAAAGAGGATGGAGCTCGGCTGTTCTCAGTGGTGGCAGATGACAGAACAAGGAGTAATGGTCTCAAGTTGCAGTGGGGGAGATTTAGGTTGGATATTAGGAAAAACTTTTTCACTAGGAGGGTGGTGAAACACTGGAATGCTTTACCTAGGGAAGTGGTGGAATCTCCTTCCCTAGAAGTTTTTAAGGTCAGGCTTGACAAAGCTCTGGCTGGGATGATTTAATTGGGGATCGGTCCTGCTTTGAGCCGGGGGTTGGACTAGATGACCTCCTGAGGTCCCTTCCAACACTGATATTCTATGATTCTATGAGAAGCTGAGATTCAGCAAGTTAAAGCTTTATAACCATTAAAACACAAACTGTCAACACCCCATGTCAAAATATACAAAGTAAATGTCCTTACATCAACCTCTAAGAAGTTCTCAAGCAGCATGTTTCTTATGTTGTAAATTTTTGCTATCGGTGTCAATATTTTCCCGTTGATTTGTGTGTGCCTGGTGAAATCTACGTTTCCTGCCATTTACCAATAAAACTCAAATCTTTCCAAGCCTATACACATTGTCAACATGAAACTTTCTTGTTTGGTTTGTTTCTCCTCCCCATCCTGCTCTCCCCTTTTACCCTCTTTTTCCATTAGAAAAGGAGTTGGGGAGGGAAAGGAACAAGAAATGGTAAAGGGGAATGGCCCCCCTCCAATCCCTAAACAACAAAATGTTCATTTTAATTCCAATAGAAATGAATTTGTTCATTTCAAACTGATTTGAAATGAAAATTTTCATACTGAATTGAAATGAAAAATGTTGCTTTGACGGAAATTTAAAACCCTTGAACAACGTGAACATTTTTGTATGGTTCAAAAAGCGTTTTGGGTCCAAAAAAGTTGATAGATAAACTTCCACTTGGGTGGAATTTGGGCCATTCTTGCTGGAAGAGCTCCTGAAAGTCTGTGTCATCAGATACTCTCCGCATCTGGTCGACACTCAAGAAAGTACTGGCCAATGCCAACAAGCAATGGCTTTTCCAACTACTGCCCTGTCTGAAATGTCTCTTTCTTAAGAAGGTGATGTTGGGCCAGCAACAAATTAGACACAACAAATCCTGCATCTTGGGAGGGGGTTAGACTAGATGACCCTTGTGGTCCCTTTTAATGCTATGATTCAGCATCTTAGACCCCGACTCAGACCTGGATACGTTGCAGAAATGTGAGTAGTTGAGCCGACAGATGAGCTCTGCAGGGCTATGGAAAAGGATCAGTCATCCTTGCTGGTATTGTTGGGATCAGTGGGCAGCCTTTGACACAGTCCAGGGGGTTATGGTACTCTTGGCCTGCCTGTGGGACCCAGCCTGGTCCCGCAAAGCTGTCTTTACTCATTCCTCTCTGAGAGATTCCAGCCCCTGAGCTCCACAAGGCACGTGTGGTTTAGTGGTCCTGGGAGGTGCCTAGTGCATGTTGGCGTTACTGGCGCCATTGCACCAGACGTGTATTGTGTCCCCACCGTCCATGTGCCGAGTTTAGTTACAGACTGTAGGAGAGAGAAAACTCTTCAGGGGAACAGCTTCTTTGTGAGTTTGGCCACTTTATGTCATCATCTCTCTTATAGGGCCAACCGCGCTGAGCTCAGTGTGTTCATCTGAGCAGTAGGGTAGGTTTCCATAACCACTTGGTTTTTTAAAGGAGTGGGTTGTTGGCATCCTCCCGACCCCCTATGAGGTGGACCAGTGGATTGCCTTTAATCTGACTCTTAACCTTCAAGCTGTCTGGCATGGGTGGCCCTATCACTTATACTCCTGCAGCATAGCCCTCGGGATCATGGGAGCAGGCAAGACGTCTGCCCATGTCCAGGTGCAGTCCCTGGGGAAGGTCTCTTTGGGATCTAGTACAATAATTTATTATATTTGTTTATGTCTCATGTGGACACTTAGCCAATCTGAACATGTTTGAGGACTTTTAAATGTCCTTTATATGAGACAGTGCCATGTGGACATAGCCCTGTGTGAAGGCACTGGGCAGGGATTCAGGAGATCTGGGTTCAATTCCCAGCGCTATCACAGACTCCCTGTGTGACCTTGAGCACACAGTCTCTCAGTGCCTCAGTTTCCCCATCTGTAAAAGGGGGATAATGGTCCTGACTTTGTCTTGTCTATTAAATTGGAAGCTTTTCAGGGCAGGTGCTGGCTCTCACCGTGTGTTTCTGCAGAGCCTGGCACAATGGGGCCCAGAGCTTGGTTGGTGCTGCTAACACTCCTGCAACATGAATAATAAAAATCATAACTGTGGAACTGCAGCCAGCAATGGAGACAGATGTGCAAGGATGGCTAGATAAGGCAGATCATTGTAACATCATAGACCTAACAGAATACTGCCATTTCATGCTGTTTTCAAAAGATGGGTGGGAGCCCTCGGTATTGAACCTCAGACCTCCAGCACCAAAAGGGAGCCCCTCAACCACTTGCCTGAATGAGTAGTTTCTCTAGCCGGCTGCTGTAATAGACTCTTATATTCTGTGGACCAGCCACTAGAGAGGGTTGTGTAACACACACCAAACTGCATCACAATACTCTTATTTTTATGATGGTAGCAGTTCAAAGATCACCTAGCACAATGGGGCAGTGTGGAACATAGGCATAGTAAGAGACTGTCCCTGCCCTGAAGAACTCACAGTCCAAGGAGACAAGACAGGCAAAGGCTGGGAGGGGAAACTGAAGCACAGAGAGGCAAAGTAACTTGCCCAAGGTCACACACCAGGTCAGTGGCAGAGTCAGAAATAGAACACAAGTCTCCTGAATCCCATCCCTGTGCACTATCCCTATGCTACCTTCCAGAACATTGCATAGGAAATTCGGAGGGAGTGAGGTGATGGAATCTACTCCCCAACCTGTGGGTAAGCCAGGGGATTGCAATCCATCCTATCTGCAGAAACTATTACAGATTAGGGGCAGAGATAGCAGCTGCTGTCCCTCCATGCCCCGCCCCCCCCGTGGGGATTTGGAGCCACTGGATCTGTGACCCTGCAGTTCGCCCCTTCCAAATCCCTCCTGCACGTGCCTTTAGGACCTGGCACAGAGCCCTATGCTGCAGCTCCCCTCGGGGGCAGGATGCCCCTGCCTGCACTGCCCCAGCCTCCTTTGCACATGCCCACCTCAGGGGCCTGGGTACCAGTCCCCATTCACCCCAAAGCCAGAGAAGGATGCAGTTATCTAAGGGGAAGGAATCTAAAAGCTTATCCAGCCACCAGCCTAATATCCAGTGGTGGGGACCCCCAAAACATGGCCCAGGGCCCCGAAAAGGGAGGTGGACCCAGCCAGCAGATGCCCTCAGGAGGAGAAATCACCCAAATGCAATAAATACTTGGCGCCCCAAAGACCCAGCCAGTGGTGAAGGGTCCAGGATCACGCAGGGGGTGGGCAACTGGTGACTCTCTTCTCTCAGCCCACCTGTCCTCATTGGCTTTACCCCCAGGACGGGCTGCTTTCCTGACCCTTCCATGCAGACATGGCCATGGTGCTTGAGAGGGGCTAGGAGCTGGGTGAGGCTCCTGTGCGGTTGGTGGATATCCCTGGGATGGGGCTGGGGAACTCTTTGCTGCAGACCATGCCAGGGGTGCGGGGCTGGGGGGTTCAATGCACAGGTGGGGAGGGGGCGATGGGTGTCCATTCTCCTGTCTACACCTGGGTTTAAATCCAGGCTCAGTGTGACGACAAGGGGCTGGTCCCTGTTCTCCAGGACCTGTTTTATAACGCCATCCGAGACAAGGAGCCAGTGCAGCATGAGCAGAGGAGGTCTGGAAAGGGAAGGGCAGGTTGTAGCATTGTGTAGAAAGCCGGGGTCTGAGTAGCAGAGGGGGCTGTGGGTCAGGATTGAGGGACATCAGCAGAGCGGTGTGTATGGGGAGCCCAGACCCGTGCGTTGGGGCTGTATGGGGAGCCCAGGGCTAGGACAGCAGGTGGGGAAGGGCTGCAGATATAGCTCGAGGTGCATTCACAGACAGACAGGGAAAGTCTCCCTGGCGAACACCTGCCTCTTCGTTTGGCACCCACCGTCTCCGTGCTGAATAAAGCAGCGGAAACGTTGTTCTGCCCACGTCTCCAGGAGGGCGTTTTTCCATCTGGCTCAGGTGTGACGTGGTGCTGTGGTTATGCTGTATTATTTAGACAGCACCGTCGGTGAACGTGGTACATTACAGACGGAGAACGAGGGCCCTGCCCCAAGGAACTTCCTAGCTAAACAAGACAGCAAATCATAAAGAGATGGAGGGCAGCGAGACAGCAGAAAACAACAGGGGAAGGGGCTCTGCTCCAGGCAAGCAGTGCCTGGCTCTGAGTTTTCCTTCTGATGTGCACCAAGGTCTGGATGACACCATTGTCACTGGGTCTGTGGAGCGGTGGGGTTTGCTGGCCGGTCCAATTCCCTTCCTCCCTGCCTGCAGTTCACAGATGTCCCGATTTGATAGGGACAGTCCCAATATTCGGGGCTTTGTCTTATACAGATGCCTATTCCCCCCCACCCCTGTCCTGAATGTTCACACTTGCTTTCTGGTCCCCCTAACGGGGGGTCTCAGTGCGTCACTGCCGCAGGTTAGGCGGTCTCTACCAGCACACTGATTGACAGAGCAGGGGGATGTGGCGGTAAAAGTGACAGGTGAAATCCCAACCCAATAGGCCATTGCCGTCAATAGGACCAGGACTCCACTCCTGGCTGCTGTGGGGCTTTACACGGATGGGCGCTGGTAATGATCCACGTCCGCGGTGGCTCTTTGTGAACATCCGTCGTGAGCCGTTCAGGGCTGGGACTGTCTTGCACAATGCGTGTGCACAGCGCTCCGCACAATGAGGCCCTGATCTCAGCCGGGGCTTTGCGGTGCTACGATAATACAAATTCTGTCCCCGACCATCTCCCTGCAGCTGAGTTGCCCTTGCCTGGAGGTTGGTGGAAAGTGAATTCCACAGGCCCATGCGTGAGGATTCATGCAGACCAAGCGCTCGATTGGTACACATGACTACTAATGCCGCAGGCTCGCCCAGGGTTAGAAGGGACCTCAGGAGGTCATCTAGTCCAACCCCCTGCTCAAAGCAGGACCAATCCTCAATTTTTGCCCCAGATCCTTAAATGGCCCCCTCAAGGATTGAACTCACAACACTGGGTTTAGCAGGCCAATGCTCAAACCACTGAGCTATCGCTCCCTGCGTAACTGGCCAATCACGGCTAACCAAGGCAGCTTAAATAGTGTCAACTGCAAAGTTCTCTTCCCACCCCAAATCATTAAATAACCTAAGGAATAAATTTGAGGCCATGGGGGTCAATCGGCTTGTGGATGTTGTGAGCAGAACCAGGACATGCTTTGCCAGGTGGATTATTGACTCAAAATTATTCACTTGGCTCTGGTTCTTGGTATGTTGTGCATATGGGTAAGAGAGGAGGATGGGCCCATGGACAGGGCGCTAGCCTAGGACTTGGAGTTGCTGCTCTGCCACAGACATCCCGTTTGAACATCGGCAAGTCACTTTGCCTCTCTGCCTCAGCTCCCCATCTGTACAATGCCGTACCTGGCCGGGGGGTTGTGAGGAGACAGACATCAAAGTTGGGCTGGTTGAAGAAACTGTCAAAACTCTTCTTTGATGGAAAATTGGGTTTTCAATTTAACTTCGGTGAGTTGGTATTTGACTGCCCTTGTCTGTGACGAGCATTTGCTCTGTGCTTTCTGAAATGAATACAAAGATTTAAAATAAAGGTTTAACGCGAGGAATAGGAACAAACGGGAACCTGAGCTTTTAAAAACAGCTTGTGATACACTGGAGGTCGGCCTAGAGCTAATGGCCCCTTCTGGTCTTAAACTCTACGAATCTATAAACATTCAGCTTTTTCCCCCAAACACCCAAGTCTGCTCTGCACATGCTCCCTTGTTGCCAGTCTCCCGTCTGTGATGTAGAGCAGGGTTGAGTTGGGTTTGACTTAAGGGTACAATGCACGGTTTTGTTCCTGGGCTAGCATTGCTGCAGGGACTGGACTGGAAGCTGGGATTCTCGCCCTGCCTTTGCTGCTCAACTCCTTGTGTCAGGTCATTTCCCTTCCCCGTGCTGCACTATGCCCATCTGTAAAATGGGGATATTAACACTGACCAACCTCCCAGGTGGGCTGCGAAGCCTAATAAAGCAGTAGGAGTAAGGTGTTTTGAGATCTTAGGGTGAACTGTGCCATGTAAGTTACACAGTGTTACGGCAGTCCTGGCTTGTTAAAATGCCTCCTGCGGGAAGGGGGAATCTCTCTGTTATTCTAGGAACTCAGCGCTGTTCAATGCAATTCACCTGGCTGGACCTGGAAACTGCCCACAGGAAAAGTGCAGTTTTACAGGGCCAGGACTCCCAATCAGTTCAGGAAGGGGGATGGTAAATTGGCTGCTTTGTGGATCCTGGGGGTGGTTTATAATTTCCTAGGACACAGGGGTTTTATGAGCAGAGCAGGGCAAATATCCATGTGAGCTCCACATCCAGGCAGAACAAACTGTGCTCTAATTTTGAATAGTTGGAAGGAGCTGTTAGGGCAGTCAGCAAGTCCCAGGCCAACATTCATTTGCAGAAGTTGGGAACATAGGAACTGCCAGACTGGATCAAACCCCAGGTCCATATAATCCAGTGTCCTGTCTCTGGCAGTGGCTGGCACCAGAAACATCAGAGGAAAGCACATAAAACCCTACAGTTATCGGCTAACCTGCCCTGGGAACGGTTCTTTGTATTACCCATCAGCTCGGGGCTCACTCAGGCTTAAGGCTAAGATTATGTCACGGAAGTCACAGACCTCTGTGACATATTCCGCTTCAGTCCCCGGGGACGATGGGGCTGGAGCTGTCATCTGGCAGGGCTCCAGAGCTCTCAGCTACCACGGCTGGTGGGGGACCCCGCAGCTCCCAGCTGTTGGCCCCAGAGCTCCGAGCCATGGTGGGGGTCTCCTGCAGCTCCGAGGTGCCATGGGTGGCAGGGGGGACCCCGGCACTCTCAGCCACTGTGGGCAGTGGGGGAACCTGGGATCTCCAAGCTGCCGCGGGCACCTGGTGGACCCTGGAGCTGGAACCTCCCCTCCTCGTTTTTGTCACCGTTATTTTTAGTAAAAGTCAGGGACAGATCATGAGCTTCCGTGAATTTTTGTTTATTGCCCGTGACCTGTCTGTGACTTTTATTCAAAAATAACGGTGACAAAATCTTAACCTTCCTCATGCTCTCTGGCCCCATTCTGAATAAAGGGTGTATTTCAGAAAGTTGCAAACTGTTACTGGGTGACTCTCAACGTGACAAACGGGTGAAACTGGAGAATAAATGATTCACTCCTACCTAGTTTTCTGGTTTAAATTCCTTAATATCTGAAGGGGATTTCTTAGATCCCAAGGCCAGAAGGGACAACTGTTATCAACTAGTCTGACCTCCTGCAAGACACAGCCCAGAGAACTGCCCCCAGATCATTCTTAGACCACACCATTTAGACAAACAGCCAGTCTTGATTTGAGATCCTCCACTCAAAATGGGAAGGATGAGGATTAAAATTTTCTGCAGGGCCTCCCAACATATATACAGCAGAGCTGGTCAGCATGTATTTGACAAAATGTTTTTCTCTCTCTCTCAAAAAAAAGGCAGAAACTTTCTGCGGCAAAAGGTCCGTTCTGACGCCTTTCTCGCTTTGAAATGGCTGCAATGTCCCGGTTTGACATTTTCAAAATGAAAAAAATTCAGGGTTATTTTGTCCAAAATAATGTTTTATTGAGACATGGAGGTCAATTTTAGTAAAAATATATTTAAACAGTTTTAAAAGGTCAAAATCGAAACAAGTTGTTTGCTGGGTGGGTGTAGCCGTGTCGGTCCCAGGACATTAGAGAGACAAGGTGGGTGAGTTCAGATCTTTATCTAGTGGTGAGAGGGACAAGCGTTCGAGATTTGGAAAATGTCCTCAGAGTGCCATAGCTAAATACAAGGTGTGGAACAGATGGTTTAGCACAGTGTTTCTCAAACGATTGTACTGGTGACCCCCTTTCACATAGCAAGCCTCTGCGTGTGACCCCCCCGTATAAATTAAACACACTTGTTTATATATTGAACACCATTATAAATGCTGGAGGCAAAGTGGGGTTTGGGGTGGAGGCTGACAGCTCGTGATCCCCCCATGTGATAACCTCGCGACCCATTGAGGGGTCCCGGCCCCCAGTTTGAGAACCCCTGGTTTAGCATAAGGGTTAACGTATTTCAAGGGACCATTCAAGGTGAAATGGACCATTAACACCCCTCCAGTCATAGGGAGGAAAGGAAGGGGAAGGAAAGGAAGGAAAAGAAGGAGAGAGGGAAAAAAAGATGAAGCTGGGGGTGGTTATGAGTGGGTTATAGATCACTGTAGTGAGCCATAAATCCAGTGTCTCTGGTCAGTCCGTGATTTTTAGTGTCTAGCAAAGTAATGAAAGCAAGCTCCCAGGCTCATCTCCTGAAGGTCTTGTGCAGGTTTCCTTGGAGGATGAGGACTGATCGGTCAGATATAGCGTGATCACTCTGGGACCAGTGCTCCTCCACAGGTGATGTCATGGGGTGTTTTTGTCTGTCATCATTTCCCTGGGTGAGTTCACTTGAGAGCCTAGCGACTGTCTGGTTTCACCCACAGAGTTGTTTTGGGGGCAATTACTACACTGGCTGAGGTACACCACATGTTGTGATAGGCGTGTGTAGGACCCCCGATCCTGAAAGATGCGTTGTGAGGGGGGGCGTGCTGGTCATTGCAGCTGCGGAGGTATGTCTGCAGGTTTTGAATCTGTTGCTTTCACAGGATCTGGTGCCGCTTTGAGTTGGTGGGTCCTGGTCCTTGAGTGGTCCCTTGAAATGTGTGTTAACTCCTTATACTAAACAACCTTGTATTTAGCTGTTACAATCTGAATGCATTTTCCACACCTGAAGAAGAGCTCTGTGTAAGCTCCAAAGCTTGTTTCTTTCACCAACAGAAGCTGGTCCAATAAAAGATCTCACCCCACCCACCTTGATTCTGTCTAAAATAAAAACAAAGCGTTTCAACTGACCTGACCCAAAATTTTGTTTGGATTTTCAGTTTGCAAAAATTTGAGATTTCCACTTTTTGTCTCAGTGCAGGATGGGGATTTAAAAAAAAATATCACATTTTCAGCTGAGAAAACCGGTTCCTGCTCAGCTCTAATATTCAGTTCCCCTGACCACCCAAAGGCAGCTGCCTCTGGGGTGGAAGGCAGCAGCTGTCGAACGGCACACAGCAACACCACTTCGCAGTTTAGGATGGGGAGTGAAGAAGACCCTGGTTGTGACATTCCCCTCTGGTGTTATCTGGACCGGTGATCTGCTAGGTCCCTCCAATCCTTGATGCTGGGAGCCAGCCTTACCCTGCTCTGCTGTGAGAACCCCCACTCCTGGGCTATTCACACACAGCCTCAGGCATGTAAGCTGCTCCCAGCAACCGAATCACACTAGCCAATATCTCCCGACCCAGACACAACCCTAGGAACCTCCGTCTTGCAGTGTCCAGTTATGCCTGCTGGACGCTGCAAGCCTATATAAGTTCAGCAATTTAACAAAGAAATTGATATTTAGCAGGCTTGTTATCCCAAGGGGAGTCTCTGACACACTTCAAACCAAACACACTGCTTCAGGTAGAATAAACAAACAGCTGTATTCACTATAAAGATAGATTTTAAGTGATTATAAGTCAAAGCATAAGAAGTCAGATTTGGTCAAATGAAATAAAAGCAAAATGTATTCTAAGTTGATCTTAACACTTTCAGTGCCCTTACAAACTTGGATACTTTTCACCACAGGCTGCCTGGTTGCTCTTCAGCCAGGCTCTCCCCTTTGATCAGCGCCTCAGTCGCTTGGTGTGGTGTCTGTAGATGTAGGTGGAAGAGAGAGAGAGAGAGCATGGCACATGTCTCTCCCTTTTATCATGTCCTTTCTTCCCCCTTGGCTTTGCTGGTTCCAGTCTCCTGAGTGAAATTCCAGCTTTGTGCCAGCCCGACGTACCATACTGCACTGTGGCTCTCCTCACTGACCAATGCAGCCCCATCTCAGACCCACCACCCCTCTTCCCCCGGCCATAACTGACTTTTCCTTTTAAGAATGTAGGAACTGGGGAAAGACTAATAGTCTGTGAGTCTGGGGTTCCTTCTCCAATGGTGGCCAGTGCTGGGTGCATCAGAGAGAGGAGTACCCATCCCGTATCCTGCTGCCAAGTGTTCCTTGTGCTGTGTTATGGCATGGAGGGTCTTCCTGACCCCAGTTTCTCATCAGTGCCCTGGAGCCTACAGGTTGACGGGCCTTTTTCTGTGGAGTCACAGCAGATGCTTCTCTCATTCATACAAATGCCCTTGGAACTGCACGTATTACCAGTCTGGTTGTTTCTGTAGCGCCGTGGAGGCAGTACCTAAGGGCACAGTTGTCTCCCCCACCCCAAGGAAAAGCAGTGATGGAGGAGAAAATTCAGACTTCTCCCCCTGCTCCCCCTCCCAAGGTACAGGCTGCCTGGCTGCCCCCTCTGCCTGCACCTGCACCCAGAAGATTGCACAGGGGTCAGCACATATCTCTGCGACAGCTGTGTCTGACACCCATTCCCTGTCTGGCACTGATGCAGCGGACCTGTACTGAAGGGGGCTCCTGCGGCCAGTAGTTGCCATGTGCCCTGCCCGTAAAGAGTCAGCATTTAAGGTCGGAAGGAATCACCAGATCGAGTCTGTTTTCGGTAGATCACAGGCCATCAACACCACCCAGCACCCGCACACCAAGCCCAACCACCAGAATTAGACCAAAGTATCACGGTCCTCAGGAGACTGAGCTATGGTGTGTCACAGGCAAAGAACAGAAGGGTAGGTCCTTCCTCACCACAGAGAGGAGAGCTCAAGGTGTATCACATCTCTGAGCGGCCACTGTGGAGTGATGCCTGTTTCTCTTATGGCCTAGCCTGGTGCCCACCTGCTTATGCTATGTTCACACAGTCTAAGAAAGGGAGCAGAGCTGCCACAGGGCCATAAGACCACTCCCTTCTTCATACGGGCTGTCCCCTCCATACTTGATCTCAGGGGGCTAAACCAGGCCTGAGGTCTTTTCCTATGCAGTGGCAGTGAGTTCTGCAGGTTAATTTATACATTGCACTAATGAAACCAACCAATCTCTCCCCCCAGCTCCTGCCCCTTCTTCTTCGCCATGGCTGGGACGCTTCTGAGTTGCTTTCTCCCGCATCTCATTGTTTCCTTGCGTTCCCGTTGTTTTCTCTGGGCTCGGCAGAGGCAGCTGTACCATTAAACCAGCCGCTTGAATTTCCCCCCTTCCCTCAAAGTAATTTTTTCTCACTTCCGCACAGCGTGTGGAGTGAATTTTAGCACCCGTAAACAGTTTGCGCTGCTGGCTCCCGGCTAATTGACTCTGACAGTTAGTGCAGTCAGCAGCTGAATGGTGTCACTGGGAATTAGACAGCCGTGATAGACTGCCAAGAGCAAATTACTTTGTCACTTCTCAGCTGACTCTGAAATGTGGCGCTTTTTTTCCCCTTCTTCTTTTTACTTTTGATTTTTTTTGTTTTTTGTTTTTAGGATTTTTTTTTTTTTTGCATGTGCGTTTGAAGCCCAGATAAACTGCACTTGATTTGTTTAAGGATTATTTTCTGTTGAAGACAACCTGGCACGTTGGGAATGAACCCCATCAGTTCTGTTTATGAAGCAGGTTCTGGAAGTGCTCTTTTAAAGAGGACCCTAGGGTACTGCAGGCAAGTGAATCTGAAAGTTCAGTGCACATGGGAAAGGCGATTATATACCACTCCTGCAGGTGACACACATTTCCCTCTATGTACAGTATCCCTCTACCTACAGGATCTATCATTCGCCTGTCTACAGCATGTATCTATCACTCCTCTATCTGCCTACAACATGTATCTACTTGCGGGTTCATCTGACAAGTTCCTTTTGCTGTACACTATCTCGCTGTTGCATCCATTTGCTTGCTGTATGTAGCTAGCTATCAATCATTCAACTATGGTATCTATCTTGTATTTGCCCAGACTTCCTGCTATCTACTGACCTATCTCCCAGCCCACACTTCTGTCTACTACCTCATCTGTCTGTCTGACCATCTGTTTTTCAATCCGTTTGCCGACTTACGAGTCTGAGCCTGTACAGGGCTCCGCGGGGTGATGGGTGAGTGGTCAGTCCAGCTGAGGAAGGGGCTCAGGTCCTTCTCCGATCTTCAAAGGTAGTTAGACACCAACCTCCAACTGATTCCAATGGAAGTTAAGTGCCAAATACTTTTGAGGATCTGGGCTAGGGTTCACAGCTCTGCTTTTTATGTGCCTGGATCCCGCATGTCTGGCCTGGGGGCATGTAGGGAATGGGGAGGCCCGTAGCCCAAATCACAGTTTTGCCCTAAGTAAACACCGGGGACAGATCTATTCAGAGATTCTAAAGCCAGAAGGGTCCATTCTGATTGTCTTGTCTGATCTCCTTCCCAAAGTGGGCCACAGGACGTCTCTGAATTCAGGCCTGTATGCAGTAGAGCAGAGCTTTCAGAAAAACATCCCACCTTGACTTAAACATGCAAGTGATGGAGAATCCACCACGGCCTTGTTCCAATGGTTAATGACCCTCACTGTTAAAAATGTGTGCCTTATTTCTAGTCTGAATTGATCTAGCTTCAACTTCCAGCCATTGGATCTTGTTAGACCTTTGTCTAAAAGGCTGAGGGGCCCTTTTATTGAATGTCTCCATGTAGGTGCTTAAAGTCTGTGATCAAATCACCCCTTACCCTTCTCTTTGTTAAGCTAAATAGCTTGAGCTCCTTATCCTGACTCCTGCTGGTTTTTGCCTTAGAGCAGCGGTTCTCAAACTGTGGGTTGGGACCTATAGTGGGGCAGTCACCCTGCTCCGAGTTAGAAGGGGTTAAAAGCCAGCCCTTGGAGAGGGCTGGGAGCCAATCAGAGAAGGCTGGGAGGCAGCCAATCCGGGCTAGGCTGGGCCTATAAAAGGGCTGCAGGGCCTGAAGCAGTCAGTCTCTCTCTAGCTTTGGGGAGAGATGGATCTGGCTGCATGAAGGAGAAAAGGGCACTTTGATAGTGCTGTGCTGGGGAAGGGCAGGAGGCGCTGTGGAAGTTCCAGCCTGGCAAATCCCCAGGCAGATGCCTTGCTTTAAGGACCGGAGGAGGTACTAAGTCTGTGGGGAAGGAGGAAGAGGCAACAGGTCCAACCCCCTTGCCGATGATGAGTGGCCACTTCAGACTGCAGTTTGCCCCTGAGGGAAGGGGCTAGATGAAGCCTGGCAGTGGGTCACTGAGGTGACATGGGATTGGGGGTCCCCAGGGAGGGTAGGACCCTGAGTGTGGGAACACTACCATAAGCAGTACCCAAGAGAAGGGGTCCGGAGGGTTGTGGGGCCTGAAGTACAGTGGTGGAGACCAGGAAGCAGGTACCAGTAGAGAGACACTGGCCAGCAGGAGGCGCTCTGAAGATGGGTGAGCTAATTCCTGGACTGACCAGCAGGAGGTGCTGTGGTGGGGAGCGCACGCTGCGCTACAGGACCCCAAAGTGGGTTGTGATCCCATTTTAACCCCACCACTTGGGGCTTAGACTTTGGTTTCAGCTGGGGGTGGTGGGGCTCAGGTTAAAGGCCCCACACCTGGGGTGGCAGGGCTTGGGTGGGCTCACACTTCAGTCCCCCACTCCTGGGGTCAAATAGTAATTTTTGTTGTTGGAAGGGGGTCCCAGTGCAATGAAGTTTGAGAACCCCTGCCTTAGAGCCACCTTTAAAATGAATTAGCCTTGCCCTAACCCTCTTGGTGTGTGCAAGAGCGGTGTGTGTGTGCGTGTGCAAATGCAGGTTGTGCATGTACAGCTTGGAGCACCTACATTTGAACACTTGTCCCTAAAAGAGCTGACTGATATTGACTGCAGCAGCTGCCAGGTTAGGAGTGCGGTCTAATGGTTAGAGTAGGGAACTGGGAGGCAATAAATGGCACAACTGGTGTGAATGGTGAATTCTAGTCTAGTAGCGTTTAGCACCTGCTTGACACAGGTATGAGAGAGGAGAACAAGCCCAGTGTTTCTGTGTTAGTCCCAAATAAACAGTAGCCCTTGTTGCTGAGAGTTTATATTTTCTGGCAGGTAGAGTAGGATGTTGTTGCTTAGTTTCTAAACTAGCTCTCTATGTTCTGATCATTTTAAAGACATTGCAGGGAAAATTTCCTCCCCAAGGCATTGTCTAGACTAGGATTTAAAGGTACCTTTGGAGATTGCGTTAGCTAGCTTGATCTAACGCTCTCCAGAATTCTAGACAAAGCAAGTTGTACCAGGTGCAACGCTGGTTGAGTTAGCGTGCGTCCCTACGCTTTCAAATGGCCCCGCTTAGCACGTGCTGAAGTATAACTTGCCGTGTCTAGCGTTCTAGAAAGCGTCAGCTCGCTCGAGCTAGCTAACGCTATCTGAGTTATGTTGCCACCGTGTATGTTTTTGCACCAGCCTCGTAAAGTTTGGTGTCTTTCTAGAAGCCCCAGTAGCTGGAGTCATATCATACGGGGAGAATGTCATTTAAACAGCAAATTTCTAGGGTTCCTGTTGGATGCACAGAGTTTAAGGCCAGATCATCGAGCTTGACCTCCTGTATATCACAGGCCACCAACCCCACCCGGCACCCACTCACCAAACCCAAGGACCAGAATTAGACCAAAGTATTACAGCCCTTGGGAGACTGACCTATTGTATGCCGCAGGCAGAGCACAAGGTGCACCAATGCATGAAGCCCCTGCAGTGACTGGGAACTGATTACATTGCAGAGAGAAGCTTGAAAATGGGACCTGAGTGGCCCCTAAAAGGCTCCGAAACCAGAAGAAAAATAAAAAGAACCCAAGATTGATCATTATTTATTATTATGTGTACTGCAGTAGCAGCTGGGAGCCCAGTCATGGACCAGGGCCCTGTGGTGCTAGGTGCTGGACAAACACATTTGTAAAAAACCCACAGGATTTCTAAGCCATTCATGTGATTTTTGTGGATGTGGTTTGTGAGTTTTTTGACCACTTGAGGTTGGGAAAGCTGCTCCCATTCTCCTTGTGAATAAGACTACTTTCAACAAAGGCTAACCCTCCAGGAGCTTCCTGTCCCTATAGGAAATGCTGCCCATTTCCAGGCACCCTGAGGCCAGGACCCATTCTGGCACATGACCAGAACGTGAAGCGTCAAGAGACATATTACAGTTGGGGGGCCCCCATTCCCCGGGCGCCAGGGCAGAAACACCACCTGGAGACAGCGCTGATATGCAGGAAGTCAGTGGCCCTCTCCTTCCCCTCCTCCATGCAATAAACCTGAGTGTATTTAATCCTCAAAGTGCCTGGGCCCTTCTCCTGCCAGCCTTTGGCTCCGACACAAGCTGTGCATCAGCCGTGAGTAGCAATTCCTTTCAGATACACAAATAGATTGAACTGCGGGGAGGGAGAGTGTGTGTGCATGGGTGGGAGCAGATGTGAGCAGGGCCTGGGGGGCTGCCGAACTGTGTCAGGCCCTACGGATGCTCCACTGAATGGTAACTGCAGAGCGAAGGGTCTGCCGGAGCCAGGAGATTTCCCCCTCCCGGCTCCTTCTGCTCAGCTTGCGCTTTGTTCCTTCCCAGGATCTCGCCCTGCTGGTGCACAAGGGTTTCTTCTCCAGGGCTCTCGCTGCCGCACCCTAACGTAACAGTCCCAGCCCGCCTGTGCGTCGCACCTTTTCTCTGGGGACCGTGAATTTCCTGGGGTATCTTTTCCCCAGGTTGGTTGTTGGGGGGCAGGAATTGTTGGGGTTCACTGGCACAGCGCAGCTAACCCAGGAAATCCAGCAGGTTAGGATGGGGGGGGTCTACGAACGAGCAGCACGATTACCTGGAATGGCAACGTGGCCTGGAAACCGCAGTAGCTTGGTACGAGAGGGATGGTTAAAATGCTGCCATTGGCTCCCATGGCACAGCCGCTATCCTGAGGCTCAATATGGAGGTGGTGGTGTCCGCAGAGACTACGGGTCCCAGCGTGCAATGCTCCAGCCTGTTCTGATTGGAGGCCACTCCAGAGCAGGTCAAGGTGGAGCATGGCCTGCTGGGAGGTGTAGTCCCGGAGGACAGCACCTCCTTATTCAAAAGGAGGGTGGCTGCAATTTGCTCTTTATTTTTTTTTAAATGCGAATTAGCGCTGACGCTTGGGCTCCTAGCAACCGCTCTGGTCACTGGGTGGGCGCCCCCAGATCAGGCTAAGTGTCCACAGCCTCTAAAATGCACTAATGCCTCCCTGGTGGAAACTCCAGTAGACTCCATTGGAATCCTTTATGTAAGCGCGGGAATAGTCCCATTAGTGTGGGGAACTTTCCTGGCTTCTGCACTACCTTGGTGAAGTGGGCTAGCGAAAGGATCTGAGTCCTCGCTCCCACTTCCTTTACCCACTGGCCTCCCTGCCCTTGAGGACTCCCCTTCCCCTCTCCTGTCTGGCAGAGTCCTCGTAACCCCAACAAGGCTGGGCCCAGGATTCCTGGGGGGCTCGACCCCCAACCCTGCTGTGGTCACCTAAGACAGGGGCTAGGGTGTCCCCACTCTGGGGTGTACACTCTGCACTGGGCACTTCTCTGAAACAGTGGAATGCGTTACCTAGGGAGGTGGTAGAATCTCCTTCCTTAAAGTTTTTAAGGTCAGGCTTGACAAAGCCCTGGCTGGGATGATTTAATTGGGGATTGGTCCTGCTTTGAGCAGGGGGTTGGACTAGATGACCTTCTGGGGTCCCTTCCAACCCTGATATTCTATGACCCACTGACCATTACATACAAGTTAAAGCAAATGCAAGTTATTTAATCAACAATTAATTTTAAACAGAATAAGGGGAAATGGGAAAGGGTGAAAGGAAACATCACCCCGCTCTGTGGCAGGGAACTTCACAAACAGTGTCTCTGGAATGTCAGGGCAGGTCACAGTCTTCTCCTTGTAAGTCCCAGGCCTTCTTCTCAGGCCCTGGCTGTGCTGCAGGGATGCTGTGGGTTGGACGCTTGCTCTGGTGGTGGCCACACGCTCACAGGCTCTAGGTGGCAAGGCCCTTCTTCCCAGTGTTGCCCCCGCCCTGTCGGGGTTACAATCCCCCTCCGAGTCTGGCCTGCAGAGCCTCCTGGCTGAGGCATCTCCCTGTGCTGGGCCCATTGCCCAGAGTCCCACCTCGCTCTCCCGAGCTGCTCACGACACCGGGCCCCGGACTGCTCCAGCTCCACCCTGTCTCAGCACGGCTGCTGCTGCTCTGCCTCCAGCTCCCTGGGCTGCTTCTCTGGCTGCTCTGGCTCTGGTTGCTGCAGCTCCGCTCCCAGGGCAAGTCTGCTCGATCTGGGCTGTGCCTCTGGCTTTGGGGCTGCGGCTCTGCTCCCAGCACAGGGTCTGCTCTCTCTGGCGCTGCTCCCCAGCTCAGCTCTCTCCTTAGCTCGGCCCCACTCTGTCTCACCCAGGCAATTCCAGCTCACGTGGAGGACGGGACCTTCCTGACTCCCTGATTAGCCCGTTCTCTCATTCAGGTTGCCTTGGAGCAATGGCCTCTCCCCATTGTTCCTGGGGACTGTCAGTCTCGGGGTCCTGATTCCCCATCGACCCTTCCCCTTTTTAGTACTGGGAGCTAGCAACTAAAACACCCCACTGAATGTTAGTAAAGGGGCAACAGTCCCCTGACATTTAGCAGGCCCGTCGTGGCCACAGCATCTCTGATTTCACTGGCGGCCCAGTAGGCTCCGGAACCGACAGATGATTGCACCGTTGCCTGCCCAAACCGGTGGACCTCTGCTGGCCAGAATCTACCTGGCTGACTGGAACCCATTGCAATTGTTCACTTGGAGTGTCTGGCTGCGACTCGGAACAGCTCTGCAGCAAGACCACCCCGTTCTCCTGATGTTTCACCCTCTCTTGGGCCTCTCTGCTGGCCTCCAGGGGCCCGTCTGACGGGCCTCAGGGTTGGTGGGAGCGCGGAGCAGCAGAGATGTTGGCACAGGTCTCCTTGTTGCTACTGTTGCCTCCTCCTGAAGGAGGAGAATTTGACAGGCAGATTGGGGAGTCTGCTAGCGATGGTGGAGAGGAAAGGAGATCCTGGGGTATCCTCACGAGGCTCACTGGGCAGGTGGGATGTGGCATTTTGTGGCTGTACACCCAGTGGTCCCCAAACTTTTTACCTCACGCCCCCTCTTATCCTGTCCGTGCTCATACCCACCCCCTTTCCTCCCGAGCTGGGAGTGGGGCTGTGGCTCCAGGAAAGGGGGGGGGTGCAGACAGAGGTCAGGGGGCCGAGGCTGGGGCCACAGCTGGGGGCAGAGGTAGGACCAGAGCAGAGACCAGAGGCCAAGACCAGCAGCCAGGGCTCTGGGTGCGGAGTCAGCAGCTGTGGCTGAGCGTGGGGTCAGCAGCCGGGACCCCGGGCATGGGGCCAGTGGCTGGGAGCAGATCCCTGGGCGCGGGGCCAAGAGCAGAGCTCTGGGTGCAGGGCTGGCAGCAGATCCCCAGACATGGGTCTGGGAGCAGAGCTGTGTGGTTCTGCCTCCCATGGGGGCTGGCCTGGGGCACAGCTGTGCCCCCCAAATGTTCCTCTGTGCTCCCCTGGGGGGGGGTGTGCCCCACAGATTGGGGACCTCTGCTGTATACTGTTGCCAAGAGAGATTAAGAACGTGGACTGGTTGAAGTCAGTGCTACTACACTGATTTCAATGGAGTTCATGCCAGTCGAGGATCTGTCTGGGAGATTCTAGAAGTCCCCCTTTGGGGCATGAAAAGGGCATTTATGTTTGAACCATCTTTGAAGAGATCAGATGCAAAATCCCAGCCCCCTTTGGTGAGTGGGCCATAAAGTGCCCACTGAAGAACAAAGAGTGACTTATCAAACACAGCGTCTGGAGTGGGGTGCTGTGAGGATGTGAAGCAGCAGGGAGGGGGAAGTGTTGACCTGGGAATGTACCCTGGGGATGGGAGACCTGAGAGCCTGTAACCTGAGCCAGGAGGGGGAGGTAACACCTCTGCCCAGAAATGTGAACAGAGGCTGCAGGAGAGAGCCTGCTGCGGGGGTTTAGTTTCAGTTTGGGGCTGGGTGGAGGAACGCAGGGAACCCCAGGGCTGGGGTCTAAGCTCCCTGCTCCCCCAGAAGGACTTGACTGAGGGGTCCTGCTTGTACCCACAAGCTCTGTTTTGGACTGTGTTCCTGTTGTCCAATAAACTTTCTGTTTTACTGGCTGGCTGAGAGTCTCAGTGAATCCCAGGAAGAGGGGTGCAGGGCCTGGACTCCCCCACACTCTGACAGGTGCCTTGTGTTTTCAGGTGTCCAGTTGGGAGACACTTCAGGCCTGATCCTCAGAGGCCTTGCACGCCTATACCTGTAGTGACAGTTAATGGGAGGTGTGAGTACTCTGCACTTCAGACTGTCAGGCTCAAGGGGTCTTAAAGCTGGGCCTCCAAACCCTGAGGCACCCAGAACTGACTGGGAAAAGATGGCATGAAGCCCCTAACCAGGAAAGACTCTATCAGTCCCAGAACATGAAGGCAGGCCAAGCCGTGACTACCAAAGACTGTCATCTTGTACTGAGTTCCAAGGCTACAGCTCAGACTGGGTTTATTTGGCTACAAGTTGGTTCTAACCAGAAGGTTGTAGGTGTTTGGTTTTTTTTCTCTGGTTTTCCACAGGGTTTATCAGCTGTGTCCCCAGCCTGAGCAGACTTGGATGCCTTAGCACCCAGACAAGCAGCAGCAGAAATGCCACCTCCTTCGGAGTCGAGAGCAAACTGGGAGGAAATTCCATGCGAAGGGAGGATGCTGCACAGCGCTGTCTTGCTGATGCTCACGGAGGGCCTCCGCTGAGCTGTGCTGTCTGTCCCCACAATGTCCTTCCTCGGGGCTCCTGCACGACCTGCTTCATCCCATCGGCTCCTCGTGACCGTGTTCATTTGGGGAGGTGAGGAGAACGTGACTGTGCTGTTCAGACAAGGACTCTCTTCTGGAAGGGAAGGAAAAAGAGGGCCGAGGGTTACAGAGGCTGATCAAGCCAGGTCTGGAGGAGAAAGAGACCCAAGCAACCTCCTGTGGGAGACCCACTCAAGGGGAAACGTGGCTATAAAGCGCAAAGTCCACGTAGCTGCCCTTTCTATGCTGGCTGCTGTGTCAGCTGAGCATTTACTGTGTCCCGTTGGAGGCTCTTGTGTTGACTCTCCCCACTTTGATGGAGTCTTACAGTGGGGGTACTTACTCCTGCTGATTGGCTGTGGTAGGCACTGGGCGGGGCCTGTTAACTTCGCCTTGTATATAAGGGAGTTGAGCCTGGCTCTTGGGTCACTCAGAAGCAGGGTCTGGCACAGGGAGGTCTCTGCAGGGATAGCCATGCTTAGACTGAGGTTAGTATTTTAATTGTTTGAATTACCACTAGCCAACGCATGGGAAAGAGGGTGAATTGGGACTAAAGACAGCGTGTTCAGGGCAGGGTGGGAAAGGCACCTGCTAACATGAGGCACTTACAATATACCCATCACCAGGGTGTCTAGGAACCTGGAACACATCAGGAAGAGCATCATTTTGGTCCACAAATTTAAGCCACCTCCCCTGCTTGTTTGTCCTTTTTCTTTTATTCCATTTCCCCTCTGTTTTCTGTATCCTTTTTAAATAGTGCAATGCTCTAATGCACACGCATTAGAAAGTTTTGCAAGAATTTTTGTGATCAGAAATTCATGTATTTGCCTTTTTGAGAACTCTGCAGAATTCAAAGACTGAGGACCAGATTCCTCTCTCAGAGCAGCCACTATAAATCTGGGATGACTCCACTAAAGATTCCAGATTTACACTCATGGAAGTGAAATCAGAATTTGGCCCAGAGATCACACTGTACACCCTCATAAAATGTTTGGAAATGTCAGCCCAGCCCTGCCCAGATACTGACCTTTCCACCGTACACTCCAGCTGGTCAGCTGCCCAGATTTGACTTGCCTTGGGTGACTGGGTACTGTGGGCAAACTGAATTCCCTGAACCAATGTACCAGTCTGATGAGTTTCTAATGTTATGGATAAGGCCCTCCCAAATTCATGGTCCATTTTGGTCAATTTCACGGTCATAGGATTTTAAAAATCTGAAATTTCAGAGTTTTGTAATTGTAGGGGTCCTGACCCCAAAAGGAGTTGTGTGGGGAGGGAGGCCACAAAGTTATTGTAGGAGGGGTTGCGGAGCTGCTACCCTTACTTCTGCACGGCTGCTGGCGGCGACGCTGCCTTCAGAGCTGGGCAGCTGGAGAGCGGCAGCTGCTGGCCGGGAGCCCAGCTCTGAAGGCAGAGCCGATACAATGCCACCCTTACTTCTGCGCTGCTGCCTGCAGAGCAGGGCCCTCAGTCAGCAGCTGCCGCTCTCCAGCCGCCAAGCTCGGAAGGCAGCAGTGCAGAATAAGGATGGCATGGTATGGTGTTGCCACTCTTTCTTCTGTGCTGCTGCGGGGATGCTGCCTTCAGAGCTGGGCGCCCGGTCAAGAGTCGCTGCTCTCCAGGTGCCTGGCTCTGAAGGCAGTGCAGAAGTGAGGGTGGCAATATCGTGACCACCCTAGAATAATCTTGTGACCCCCTCCCCCGCAGCTCCCTTTTGGGTCAGGACCCCCAGTTTGAGAACTACTGGTCTCCCCCATGAAATCTGGTCTTTTGTGTGCTTTTACCCTACTATATAGATTTCACAGCGGGAGACCAGACTGCATGGTCCGTGATGCATTTTTCATGGCCATGAATTTGATAGGGCCCTCGTTATGGATGGTGCCCAGCAAGATTTGCCCCACATTCATTCTTTCCCAGTGTGCTGAGCTGCATTTCAAGTGTGTAAAAAGTCAGTGAACCCCTTGGGGTAGAGGCCTGGCAGAGTGGGGTTCCATTCCCAGCTCTGCCTCTGACTTGCTGTGTGACTTTGGCCAAATCACTTTCCCCGTTCCGTGACTCAGTTTCCCCGTCATTAAAACGGGGATAGTAATACCTGAAAGAAGTGTGGTGAGGCTTAATTCGTTAGTGTTTGTAAAGTGCTTTGATAGTCTCCGATGGAAAAGGGCAGGGAAGGGAAAAGCATTAGCATTTGAATAGGGTGCCTCTGATGAAGCCAGGTGTAAACGCGAGCTATGGCGCATCTTCGGGGGGGCGGGTGTTGCTCTACATGGAATTGCTCCCTGCAATAGGAGAAGCAGGGATGCTGTGATATTGTTGCATGCCAGAAGCCGTGTGTGGCTGGTAAATAATCACACTCTTCTTTCGCGCTTCATGTTAGTGCATTTTCAACACAGGGCCAAATTTTGCTCTTGCTCCCCTGATCCAGTCCCCCCTGTATCGACGGTGTTGCATTGGTGTCACTCGGAGCAGCTCGCAGCGCTAATATCTGACATTTATGTACAGTAGCTACTGCCTTTCACCTCATTTGTGGGCTTGAGACTGTATGGGTGAGGCAGTTTGTGAGATGGTGTGCTTGTATTTTTGGGTGGGAGGCTGTGGGGTGGATTTGGGGTGATGCTCTGCGTGGTTGTGACAGGCTGCGTGGGAGAGTGTTTGTGAGCTGGTGAGTGTGTGCAGATGTTTGTGTGAGAATGTGCACTGCGGTGTGTGTGTGTCCCAAACCCAGGTGGGAGGGCGGTCTCTCAGGAAGGTGCTGGAAGTCAGGGTCTTTGATGATGACAACACCACGGCGCGGTGAAGCGCTGTTGTTTGCGATCAGTGACGGCTGTGAATCTGCGTGCTGTGCACGGGGAAGTGCCTTTTGCCAAAGGGGTGGGCGGGGGGAGAAGCAGCAGCGACCCAGACAGGGTTTGCTCCCTTCCCCGGCCCTGCTCCCCCAGGCAAGGCTGGGTGGTGGGTCTGGGCAGCAGGGAAGCAGCGGGAGGGGAAGCCAAGGCACAGAGAGGGTGACGGGGGCGGCTGACAGCTTGACACACGTTTGCCAGCACAGCGCAGAGGCCCATACGGTAATTACGAAGCCCTGTCAGGAGCGAGCCGGTGACAGGGACCTCGTTATGTGGCATCTTCGCAGCGTCATGCGCCTCTGCCATGCTGCCTGCAAGACACAACACACACACACGCACACAACTCATTAGGCAAAAGAATCCCGTCCAGCAACGGGCGGGGGGACTGGCACCAGCCGCCCTGCACAGGCAAAGCACAGCGTATACACAGCCCCCCAACCCTCACCCAGCCACTGTGAAGTACCACCCACCCAGATACAATATACACCCCCCCGGACCCGGACATTGTACAGTACAATCCCCAGCCGGACATTGTACTGTATACACCCCCGCACCCAAACACTTAAAGTACTCCCCAGCATCCCACCCAGACACTGTACAGTATACATCCCCCAAACCCAGACACTGTAAAATACAATCCTCATCCAAATATTGTACAGTAAACATCCTCGCACCCAAACTCTGTACAGTATACCCCCAAACCCCCATCCAGAGACTGTGCAGCGTGCCCCCATCCAGACAGTATACACCCCCTCATGCAAACACTGTACATCCCCCAGTGCCCCCATTCAGATATTGTACAGTATGCACACCCCATATTCTAATGCTGTACTCAAGATCCCCCACAAATACTGTGCAGTACACCCCCCACCTCAATGTTATGCAGTACAAACATCCCCCATTGTACAGCATAGACACACTCCAACACTCCCCCAGCACTATACAATGCGCACCCCCACAACTCCAGTACAGTATGTCCACTCACCCCAACCCCCCCCCCCCCCAGCACTGTACAACACACACACGCACAATTCCCAAACCAACACAAGCCTCCACACACAGGCAAACGCTCCGTGTATACGCAGTCCCACAACAACCACCCAGATGCTCTCCAGAAGACGCACACTGACCTCCAGCCTCTGACCGGTATGTACCTCCACCTCTCACACACCACTACCCCCATATGCGGTATGGTATCACCCCATCCCCAAACACACACACACAAACTCAGATAGGTGTATGCATCTCTCACCTAGGCACATTCTGAACTCTGATGGACATTAAATCATGCCAGCGTTGCCACGCACAAGCATTCAAAAATAACGAGTTGGGCGCTGAAAAATTATGATTGGCGTCAAAATAATGGCATGTCATCGGCTTCAGTTCTCATGTCATCACCTGACTCCTGGGACGGGGGGTTTAAGAAAACCACCCACAATCAGGAGACTTGTGATTAAAATCACCAGCGAGCACCACATGAGGTCCTAATAATGTACAGTACCCTAACAAACCAGGGTCTAATGATCTTTCCACCCTGTCCCATCTGGAAGTATTTCCAAGCTGCTGACCATTGTCCATTAAGAACATAAGAACAGTCATACTGGGTCAGACCAAAGGTCCATCTAGCCCAGCATCCTGTTTTGCGACAGTGGCCAGTGCCAGGTGCCCCAGAGAGAATGAACAGAACAGGCCATCATGAGTGATCCCTGTTATCCACTCCCAGCATCTGGCAGTCAGAGGTTGCATCTCTGAGCATCCCAGCTGATAGCCATTGATGGACCTATCCTCCATGAACTTATCTAGTTCTTTTTTGAACCCTGCTTTAGTCTTGGCCTTCACAACATCCTCTGGCAATGAGTTCCACAGGCTGACTGTGTTTTGTATAAAGAAATACTTCCTTTTGTTTGTTTTAAACCTGCTGCCTATTAATTTCATAGTTCTTGTGTTATGTGAAGGGGTAAATAACACTTCCTTGGTCAATTTCTCCAACAGAGGGAATGAACAGAACAGGGAATCATCAAGTGATCCATCCCCTGTTGCCCATTCCCAGCTTCTGGCAAACACAGGCTAGGGACACCATCCCTGCCCATCCTGGCTAATAGCCATTGGTACACCTGTCCTCCATGAATTTATCTAGTTCTTTTTTGAACCCTGTTATAGTCTTGGCCTTCACAACATCCTCTGGCAAGGAGTTCCACAGGTTGACTGTGCGTTGTGTGGAAAAAAAAATACTTCCTTTTGTTTGTTTTAAACCTGCTGCCTATTAATTTCATTTGGTGACCCCTTGTGTTATGAGAAAGAGTAAATAAGGAAGTGTTATTTACTCTTTCTCCACACGTCTGTCATATATATCCCCCTTAGTCGTCTCTTTCCCAAGCTGAAAAGTCCCAATCTTATTAATCTCTCCTCATACAGAAGCCATTCCATACCCCTAATCGTTTTTATTGCCCTTTTCTGAACCTTCTCCAATTCCAATAAATCTTTTTTGAGATGGGGCGATCACATCTGCACGCAGTATTCAAGATGTGGGTGTACCATGGATTTATATCAAGGCAATAGGATATTTTCTGTCTTATTATCTACCCCTTTCTTGATGATTCCCAACATGCTGTTCACTTTTTTGACTGCCGCTGCACATTGAGTGGATGTTTTTAGAGAACTGTCCACAATGACGCCAAGATCTCTCTCTGGAGTGGTAACAGCTAATTTAGACCCCATCCTTTTGTATGTATAGTTGGGATTATGTTTTGCAATGCGCATTACTTTGCATTTATCATCATTGAATTTCATCTGCCATTTTGTTGTCCAGTCACCTAGTTTTGAGAGATCCTTTTGTAGCTCTTCGCAGTCTGCCTGGGACTTAACTATCTTGAGTGGTTTTGTATCATCTGCAAATTTTGCCACCTCTTTCTGCCTCTCCATTGGGCAGAACTGGACAGGACGCACACATGCTTCCAGCACACAGACACCCAAATACATTATGGGGCAGGGAGTATCGTCCGTGTTTATAATGGCGGTGTCAGCTATTCACTATTAACCTCTAGTCCAGAGGTCCCCAAACTGTGGGATGTGCCTCCCTAGGGGGGTGCGTAGGAACGTTTGAGGGGGTGCGGCGGGGCGTGGCTCCCACGGTGGAGCAGGGAGGGAGCACCACCCAGTCCTGCTGTGCTCTGGCCCTGCTCCCAGCCTCAGCCCCTGACTGTGGTCCGGCTGCAGGTCTGCACCCGATCCTGGCCCCAGACCTGCCTCCATCTGCGGCCCCAGCCTTGGCCCCCTTACCCCTGTCTGTATTCCTGGCTCCGGAAGGAGTGGGGTGCAAGTCCCGACCCTGAAAAGTTTGGGGACCATTGCTCTAGTCCCTAACACTGCTTCCCATCCTGTCCTCGCCCACACTGGAGAAATGTACCGTGTCCCACAGCCCGTGTCCCCTTTGTGACCAGCTAGGCCCTCTTCACGTCTTCCCCCCAGCAGGGCCCAGATCCTAAAGCACCAGCTGGACTGCAGCAGGTTGAACCGTGATGGTGCCTCAGTTGCCCCAGCCATAGGCCCTTCCATGCGGACTAGCCGAGACCGTTCAGCTAGCTCTCCCGCAACGCACTGTGGCCCTGTCGCCGGCAGCTGTCACCGCGACCGCAGGGCTGGAGCCCTTTGCCCTCACTCACGCATCCAGGTCCGTGGGGGGGTTGCCTGCTGAGCCCCACCCTCTCTTCTCAGAGCCTGGGGTTCTCTGCTCAGTGCCCCCATTCCACCTGTGGCCCCCCATCTGTTTGGCCCCCACGTTTGGCTGACCCTGGTTTCTTTTTTGGCCCCTGCCCTCTTGCGAGAGGGCGGCCATTGTTGTTCCCAAGGGCGGGAAGCCATTTTGGGGCTCGCCCTCCCATCACCAGAGGTCAGCTAGGCCGGTGAGTGCCACCAGCAGGGTGTGGTGGGGGGTGTGGGTTACAGAGCCTAATGCCCAGTGTAGACATGGTCTAAGCCTACCCCACTGAGTGAGGACAAATCTCGGCTTCAGGGGAATGGGACAGCAGGGGTTGTCCCAGCTGGAGTCAGGAGATCTAGCCCAGCTCTTCCCACCCATCGCATCCCGATGCTGCCCTCCAGCCAATGCAAGCTGGACACTTCCCCTCCTTGCTGGAGCTGCGGCTGGTTCTGGGGAAGGCCCGGTCTGCCGGGCAGCACCCAGCCTGCGTCACAGCCAACGGTGGGAATACTTCATACAGGGGGCATAACAGGCACTTGAGTCATTATGTTAATGGGGACAGCAATGATAATACAAGCCTTTGTCTGAGGAGCCCATTACGAGCCGCACGCCTCTCGCTTGCTCGCTCGCTTCCCTTTGAGAACTCTATTGATTTAATTTCCTGGACGAGCCAAAAAGCCCAATAAAGGAAATTGTTCAATAATGAAAAATAGACAATTGGACTCCATTAAGTGGCAGAGCCGGTGGTGGATCTGAGCACATTAACGGTAGCCACCTCCCTGCCTCCGTTTGCAGCTGTGGGGAAAACACGGCTGGGGAGGGGTAGTTCCAGGACATTCGGTCCCGGCTGTGGGGTTGCCACCTGTTTTCCCAGGCCAGTCCTGATTCTGGCAAGGCCTCAGTGGGACATGGACGTCCCACCGTGAGGGAAATGCATCCTGAAATATCTTCAGGGTGGGTGCAGGAGCGCCGCGGTGGTTGGGTCGTAGCGGGATCGGTGCAACATCCCATGGCACAGAAAGCACGGAGTGGTGTGTTGCGGTGGGAGGGCGGAGCATCACGTCACAGCAGGGCCGTGCGGCGCACTGGGACCACACAACGCTGCCGTGCACATGGGACAGTGCAGCGCAATGGGTACATTGCACTGCGATGGCTCTCGACGTGACTCCGCATTGCAGCAGAACCAGGGATGCTGCGTTGCAGGGAGACCATACCTTTGCGAGGAGCCTATGCAATGTCCCGTCGCAGCGGGGCCATGCAGTGTGGCACCCCGGCAGGACCACGCAGCGCTGCGGGGCCTACAACTGGCCTGTGCGACCTCTCATTGTGGCAGGGTAAAGAAATGGCACATGGCAGGGGGGACATGCAGTGTTGCACTGCAGCAAGATCAGCCAGTGTCCCGCTGCAACAGGATAGCTAGATCGATCAACCTCCTGATTCCCAAAGGACAGCCCCATGGGAGGGGTCAGCATATTACTGATGTCCCTCTGGCAATGAGTGGGCAACAGACACTCCAGCAGCACCTGATCCACCTTTGGCTCTTTGGCACTTGCTCCCCGTCTGGTGGGGCAGGCCTGTTCATACCAAGCTGGAGTCTGATACCCTTTGTCCCCTAATGAACCTGTATCTGCTGCAGCTGTCCCCGGCTCCCTGCTATGAGTTCCTCACTCCGGGCAGTGTAAATGGATCTCTCTGCTCCCTGTGGCTTTTGACATTTCCTAGCACAGTCCGTGTTGGGCAGCCTGTACCTCCAGGAATTCTGAGATGGATACAGCCCATCGGGGTAGGGGGGAGCTCTCAGAAGCAAAAAGAACAGCGTTTTCCCCGTATGTTGTATCGAAGCCGGTTCAGATAGACAGGACGTGGCCAAAGCATTTGACGTAGCTCTCAGCTGATAAAAAATAGAGCAAAAGCCCTATGGAGATGCGACACTGGAATGTTTTTTCCCTGCCTGCGGCATGCACGGAAGACATCGGTTTGTTATTGCAGGGCTGCTCCTGCGGCCTGGGCAGCACGTGCTTGTCAGGTCAGTCTGGAGCACTGAGCTGTGTGCCCTGATTTATGACTGTGGGGCTGGCTTGTGAGAATTGGGCTCCCCCTAGGTGCTTGTTGCTAAAGGCTGCTCTTGGGTGCTGTCTGGGCTGTTCGGGCAGGGCTGCTGCTGGACGCTGGTGGGTTTGCGTTGGCCAGGTGGCTGGCTCCCGGTGCCGGCTGGTTTGCTGTGGGAGGGTGTTATAGGTGGAAGGAAGTTTGTTGGGGAAGGGTTGCTCTGAGCACCAGTTGGGTGGCTGTGGCAGGGTTGCTCACAGGTGCTAGACTTGTTTTCTTCCCCGCACCAAAGTGGTTGTTTCTGAGGAATAAAGGACTTGCCCACCGTTGCCAAAGAGAAACAGAAGCAAGGAGAGGAACTGTGTTGGGTCTAGTTGTGATGGTGGGGGGGGGAAGTCACATGCCCCCTGTGGAGGGTGAGAAGAGAGCCGCTGGGGCTGTGTATCGTGTGTCTGTTCTGTGCATACCCCTCTTCTCCTGGACACTGTGTGCTGACAGACACCCCCAAACAACCCCGGCAACTCAGGGCCCCTAGCTCTGGCTCTCGCCAGGGAGGCCACCAGCCTGTGATTTCCTGGCTTGGCTGCAGTGACACGAAGGGGATACGAAGCCAAGCAGAGCTGGATGTATCTGGCTGGTGCCCTCGCAGGGGTGGTGGCCAGCAGTTTCTCACTGCCTCTGGGTGCTCCAAGCATTCAGGTGATGCCGTTTGGCGCTGGCTAGCCCTTTGTTAAAGTCTGTGAGCTTGCCCGAAGGGTGCCGCCAGCCCCCCACATATGGCAATCTGGCACCTTTCACCAGCATTAATGGCACAGAGCCATGATATTAGGGGTAAGAAATGCCCTCTTCCCCCCCACCCTCCACCCCCTACTGCTGCGCCACACTGGGTTGGCAGATCATCTTTCTTCTCCTGCCCTCTACTGGGCACTTCTCCAACACAATCTTTCCCTGAGCAGCCAGCCTTAGGGCTTTGCAAAGGTCCTTATCCCTCTTGCATAGATGGGGAAACTGAGGCACAGAGCCAGGAAGTGACTTGCCCAAAGGTCCTAAAATGAGCTAGCGTCAGTGTCGAGAACAGAATCCAGGTCTCTCAACTCCCAGTTGGCTGCACTAACCAGTAAACCACACTGCCTTTCTATTATTCTAGCTTTTCATGCGGGGCCCAATCCTGCACTCTGCTCACTCACAAGAAGTCTTGCCTTCTGTGACTGGTCCCATTGATTTTGAAGGGGGTATTCCCAGGAATAGGGAAATTTACTTGCATGAGTAAGATTTGAAAAATTAGCCCCTTTGTTCCTAGAATGAGTGTGCTTTGCCCTGGACTGCAAATACTCTAACGTGGGGCTAGGGAAACTTGCCAAGTTTGGCAACCTTCCAGATGAACTCTTGTGTTTGCAAAATTGGTTTGAGTTGGTGACACTTTCCCCTATGATTTCAATTCCAGAGGAGAGGGGATTCCCTTAAAGCGACAGAGCAAAGGAGAAATGTGTGATGTTTAGATGTTGCATGATGGATTCAAATATCCATACGAGCTAAAGGGGACATGGCTGTGCATTGGTCTGGGAGAGCAACACCTTGGAGTTTTCTAAGGGAGAGAATGTTGAAGTCTTGCAGCTTATGGGGGGAGGGATAGCTCAGTGGTTTCAGCATTGGCCTGCTAAAGCCAGGGTTGTGAGTTCAATCCTTGAGGGGGCCATTTAGGGATCTGGGACAAAAATTGGGGATTGGTCCTGCTTTGAGCAGGGGGTTGGACTAGATGACCTCCTGAGGTCCCTTCCAACTCTGATCTTCTATGATCCTTATCTGTTAGGAGGCTGTGTGTGGGGCAGGTATGGATATGCAAGGATGTGTGTGGTGTGCAGAGGGCTGTGTTTGTGTGAAAGTCAGACTGCACTGTGTGGGCATGTTTCTGCCCAGGTTAAAATGTGTTTGTGTGGATATGGGTGTGCTTGGTTGTGGGCCTGAGGGTGTGTGTGCATGGGTGTTTGACGTGTGATTCTGTGTGTATTCAGGGACACTGGTATGTCTGTGGGAGTAGTGGATGTTACAGGTGAGAGGTGTTTGGGCGTATGTGACTGGGTGTGTTTGTGGATGGAGGTGCTTGTGTGTTTGTGAGCCTGGGCAGTGTGTGTATGTGTCACCACATTTGTATTTTTTGTGAGGTGTGAGTGACTGCATCCTATTGTGTGCACAGTGGGAACATTTGTGTGTGAGACTGTGTGTTTTAGTTGTGTGGGTGTGTCTGTGTGATGAGGGTGTGCATAGGAACTACTTGTGTGGGTCTGTGTGCCTCTCTGAGAGTATTAGAGGAACAGCCGTGTTAGTCTGTATTCGCAAAAAGAAAAGGAGTACTTGTGGCACCTTAGAGACTAACCAATTTATTTGAGCATGAGCTTTCGTGAGCCACAGCTCACTTCAGCTGTGGCTCACGAAAGCTCATGCTCAAATAAATTGGTTAGTCTCTAAGGTGCCACAAGTACTCCTTTTCTTTTCTCTGAGAGTAGTGTGCATGTGTCCATGCTAGGGGGCTGTCTGTGTGGCATTTGTGTCTGTATGTATGGGGCTGTGTGTTCTGTTTGTGTGTGGTGTCTATGGTGTGTGTCTGCACTCTGTGCATGTGTTGTGTGTATGTCTGGTGTGTGAGGTGTTATGTCTGGTGTTTATGGTGTGTGTGTGTGTGTGCATGCTCTGTGTGTATCTGTGGTGAGTGTGCACACTCGGTGTCTTTCTGTGGTGTGTGTGTGTCTGGTGTGTGTGTGCGCTCTGTGTGTGTGAATCTATGGGGGGCGCGCTCTGTGTGTGTGAATCTATGGGGGGCGCGCTCTGTGTGTGTGAATCTATGGGGTGCGCGCGCTCTGTGTGTGAATCTATGGGGGGTGCGCGCGCTCTGTGTGTGAATCTATGGGGGGTGTGCGCGCTCTCTGTGTGTGAATCTATGGGGGGTGTGCGCGCTCTGTGTGTGAATCTATGGGGGGTGCGCGCGCTCTGTGTGTGAATCTATGGGGGGTGTGCGCGCTCTCTGTGTGTGAATCTATGGGGGGTGTGCTCGCTCTCTGTGTGTGAATCTAAGGGGGGTGCGTGCTCTGTGTGTGAATCTATGGGGGGTGCGCGCTCTCTGTGTGTGAATCTATGGGGGGTGCGCGCTCTCTGTGTGTGAATCTAAGGGGGGTGCGCGCTCTGTGTGTGTGAATCTATGGGGGGGTGCGCTCTCTGTGTGTGAATCTATGGGGGGTGCGCGCTCTGTGTGTGTGAATCTGTGGGGGGGTGCGCGCTCTGTGTGTGAATCTAAGGGGTGTGTGCGCTCTCTGTGTGTGAATCTATGGGGGGTGCGCGCTCTGTGTGTGAATCTATGGGGGATGCGCGCTCTGTGTGTGAATCTATGGGGGGTGTGCGCGCGCTCTGTGTGTGAATCTATGGGGGGTGTGCGCGCTCTCTGTGTGTGAATCTATGGGGTGTGCGCGCTCTCTGTGTGTGAATCTATGGGGGGTGCGCGCGCTCTGTGTGTGAATCTATGGGGGGTGCGCGCGCTCTGTGTGTGAATCTATGGGGGGTGCGCGCGCTCTGTGTGTGTGAATCTATGGGGGGTGTGCGCGCTCTCTGTGTGTGAATCTATGGGGGGTGCGCGCGCTCTGTGTGTGAATCTAAGGGGGGTGCGCGCGCTCTGTGTGTGAATCTAAGGGGGGTGTGCGCTCTCTGTGTGTGTGTCACGGAGTGTGGGGGAGTCCAGGCCCTGCACCCCTCTTCCTGGGATCCACTGAGACTCTCAGCCAGCCAGTAAAACAGAAGGTTTATTGGACAACAGGAACACAGTCCACAACAGAGCTTGTGGGTACAACCAGGACCCCTCAATCACGTCCTTCTGGGGGAGCAGGGAGCTTAGACCCCAGCCCTGGGGTTCCCTGTGTTCCTCCCCCCAGCCTCCAAACTGCCAACTAAACTCACCCCGCAGGTTCCCTGCTGCAGCCTCTGTTCACATTCCTGGGCAGAGGTGTTACCTCCCCCTCCCCCTCCTGGCTCAGGTGACAGGCTCTCAGGACTCCCATCCCCAGGGCACATTCCCAGGTCAACACTCCCCCCTCCCTGCTGAGTCACATCGTCACATCTCTCCCCCCTTCGAGACTGAACTGAGCGGGGTCACTGTGACCAGTGACCTGGGGAAGTTCGGGGCCCCCTCTCCGGGACAGCGCATCCGCTATCAGGTTGGCACTTCCCTTCACGTGGACCACGTCCATGTCGTAATCCTGCAGGAGCAGGCTCCATCTCAGGAGCTTGGCGTTGGCTCCTTTCATCTGGTGCAGCCAGGTCAGGGGCGAGTGGTCGGTGTACACGGTGAAGTGCCGCCCGAAGAGATAGGGCTCTAGTTTCTTGAGGGCCCACACCATGGCCAGGCACTCCTTCTCGATGGCCGCGTAGTGTTGCTCCCGGGGTAGCAACTTCTTGCTCAGGTACACGATGGGGTGTCTCTCCCCCTTTTCATCCTCCTGCATTAACACCGCCCCCAGTCCCGTGTCGGAGGCGTCGGTGAACACCACAAAGGGCTTGTCAAAGTCTGGGTTTGCCAGAACTGGGCCACTGACCAGAGCCTCCTTCAGCGCCCGGAAAGCCTCCTGGCACTGCTCGGTCCAGACCACCTTGTCTGGCTTCCCCTTCTTGCATAGCTCAGTGATGGGGGTGGCTATGGCGCTAAAGTGAGGCACAAATCTTCGGTAGTATCCTGCCATCCCAATAAAGGCTTGGACCTGCTTTTTGGTGTGGGGAGCGGGCCAGTCTCTGATCACCTCCACCTTGGCTGGTTCCGGCTTTAGGCGGCCGCTCCCCACCCGATGGCCCAGGTAAGACACTTCCGCCATCCCCACCTTGCACTTGTCCGCTTTTACAGTCAGCCCAGCCCCCTGGAGTCGGTCCAGCACTTGTCTAACCTGGGACACGTGGTCCTCCCAGGTCTGGCTAAAGACACAGATGTCATCAATATACGCCACGGCAAAACTCTCCATCCCCCTCAGGAGCTGGTCCACTAGGCGCTGGAAGGTGGCCGGCGCTCCCTTGAGGCCGAAAGGCAGGGTCAGGAACTCATAGAGCCCCAGAGGGGTGATAAAGGCCGATTTCAGCCGGGCATCTGCATCCAGCGGCACTTGCCAGTAGCCCTTTGTAAGGTCCATGGTGGTAAGGTACCGAGCTCCTCCCAGCTTGTCTAGGAGCTCATCAGGCCTGGGCATGGGGTAGGCATCAGATACAGTGATGGCATTGAGCTTCCGATAGTCCACACAGAACCGGACCGACCCATCCTTTTTGGGGACCAGCACCACCGGCGAGGCCCAAGGGCTGGCAGATGGCTGGATCACCCCCAAAGCCAGCATGTCCCGGACCTCTCTTTCCAGGTCCTGAGCAGTTTTCCCTGTGACTCGGAAGGGGGAGCATCTTATCGGCGGGTGCGACCCTGTCTGCACCCGGTGGACAGTCAGATTAGTGCGTCCAGGCTGGTTGGAAAACAGCTGTCGGTACGGATGCAGCACCTCCCTGACCTCATCTTGCTGGGCAGGGGTTAGCTGATCCGAGAGGGGAATTGTTTCCAGGGGGGAACCAGCTCTAGTCCCAGGGAATAGATCCACTAAAGGGTCATCTCCCTGCTCTTCCCACTGTCCACACACGGCCAACACCACATTCCCCCTGGCATAATATGGCTTCATCATATTCACATGGTACACCCGGCGGTGGTGCGCCCGGTTCGACAGCTCCACCACATAGTTTACCTCATTGAGCTGCTTGACGACCTTGAAAGGGCCCTCCCAGGCGGCCTGTAGTTTGTTCTTTCTCACTGGGATGAGAACCATCACCGGATCCCCGGTGGCGTAGGCACGGGCCCTTGCCGTGCGGTCATACCAGACCTTCTGCTTCTTCTGGGCTCTGGCCAGATTCTCCCTGGCCAGGCCCATGAGTTCAGCAAGTCTCTCTCGGAAGATCAGGACATACTCCACCACTGACTCTCCATCGGGAGTGGCCTTCCCCTCCCACTCGTCTCTCATCAGGTCCAGGGGGCCCCTCACCCTCCTTCCATATAACAGTTCGAAAGGCGAAAATCCGGTAGACTCCTGTGGCACCTCCCTGTACGCGAACAGCAGGTGAGGTAAGTACTTGTCCCAATCCTGTGGGTGCTGGTTCATAAAGGTTTTCAGCATCATCTTTAGCGTCCCGTTAAACCTCTCCACCAGCCCGTTGGACTGGGGGTGATAAGCTGAGGCCCAGTCGTGCCGGACCCCACATTTCTCCCACAAGCACCGGAGCAGGGCCGACATGAAGTTGGAGCCTTGGTCTGTCAAGACTTCCTTGGGGAACCCCACTCGGCTGAAAATGGTCAGGAGCGCATCGGCCACGGTGTCTGCTTCAATGGAAGCTAAGGGCACTGCCTCGGGGTAGCGGGTGGCAAAATCTACCACCACCAGAATGTATTTCTTCCCCGACCGGGTCGTCCTGCTGAGAGGCCCCACGATGTCCATGGCCACCTTCTGGAAAGGCTCCTCTATGATGGGCAAAGGTCTCAAAGCCGCTTTCCCCTTGTCCCGGGCCTTCCCCACCCTCTGACAGGGGTCACAGGATCGGCAATACTGCCGGACCGTGGTAAAGACCCCGGGCCAGTAAAAGTTCTGTAGCAACCTCTGCCAGGTGCGCCGGATTCCCTGGTGCCCTGCGAGGGGGATGTCATGGGCCAGGTACAGGAGCTTGCGGCGATACTTCTGGGGGACCACCAGCTGCCTCCTGATCCCACAGGACTCTACTTCCCTTGTGGGAGCCCATTCTCGGTATAGGAACCCCTTCTCCCACAGGAACCTCTCCTGGCAGCCTCTCCTCATGGTCCGTACCACCCTGAGGTCGGCCAGGTCCCTGAGCTTCCGCAAGGAGGGATCTTTCCTCAACTCGGCCTGGAACTCAGCAGCTGGGGAAGGGATGGGGACCGGTTCCCCCTCAGTGGCCAGGTCTGAGGCCTCAGCCTCTCTGAGCCGTGCCCCTCGGCCCTCCCTTCCCACCAGGGTAGGGTCCTGCGCCTCCGGTGCGGTACCCTCCCCGAGGTCAGGGAGCAGTGGCCCTCGCCGGCTCTGGCTACGGGTCACAACCAGGGCGGTCTGGGGCTTGCTTGGCCAGTCCTCTAGGTCTCCCCCCATCAAAACTTCAGTGGGCAAATGGTGGTGTACCCCCACATCCTTGTGGCCCTCCTTGGCCCCCCATTTCAGGTGTACCCTTGCCACGGGCACCTTAAATGGGGTCCCACCCACCCCTGTCAGGGTCAGGTAGGTGTTGGGCACCACCCGATCTGGGGCCACCACCTCGGGCCGGGCCAGCGTCACCTCCGCACCCGTATCCCAGTATCCATTGACCTTCCTCCCATCCACCTCCAGGGGAACAAGGCACTCTCTCCGGAGGGACAGCCCCGCGCCCACCCTGTAAACTGAGCGCCCTGAGTCCAGAGCCTCCAGCCCTCTGGTGGAGCTGGCCTGGGGTACTCTTCCCTCCGGGGCAGGTGGTAAACTGGCAGCCCCCCTTGCCTGAGTCGTCTGCCCCTCGTCCAGCTGGGTCCCTACCCAGTTAACCCTGGGTAGGTTGGGTCTGCTCAGTTTGTCCCTGAGCCCAGGGCACTGGGACCGTACGTGGCCTCTCTGGCCACAGTGATAGCAGCTCAGGTCACGTTGGTCCCCTCGAGCGGGTCGGAGGGGCCCGACGCCAGGCGTTCCCCTTGGGAGGGGGTTCTCCCTATTTCCCCGCTGGGAGGCCCCCTGGTGACTCTCTCTCTGCATCGGGGGGGGCCTGTTCTTTTGGGACTCCTCCCGGCTACCCCCTGACCGACTGTTCACAAACTCGTCGGCCAGCTGCCCTGCGTGCTGGGGGTTCTCGAGCTTTTTGTCCACCAACCACAGCCTCAGGTCGGAAGGGCACTGTTCATACAGCTGCTCCAGTACAATTAGGTCAAGCAGGTCCTCTTTAGCTCGGGCCCCCGCTGTCCACTTGCGGGCATACCCCTGCATCCGGTTGGCCAGTTGTAGGTAGGTGACCTCAGGCGTTTTACGCTGACTCCGGAACCTTCTCCGGTACATCTCGGGGGTCAGCCCAAACTCACGGAGCAGCGCCTGTTTGAACAGTTCATAGTCCCCTGCCTCCGGCCCTGTCATCCGGCTGTACACCTCCACGGCTTTGGGGTCCAGTAAGGGGGTGAGAAACTGGAGCCTGTCTGCAGGGTCAACCCTGTGCAGCTCACAGGCATTCTCAAAGGCCGTCAGGAAGCTATCTATGTCCTCCCCCTCCTTACGCTGGGCCAGGAAGCACTTATCAAAGTTCCTTGCAGTCTTGGGTCCCCCCTCACTCACCACAGCCGGGGCCCCACTGCTCTTCAGCCTGGCCAGCTCCAGTTCGTGCTGTCTTTGTTTCTCCTTCTCCTGGCGCTCATGTTGACGTTGTTTCTCCTTCTCCTCCTGCTCATGTTGACGTTGTTTTTCATGATCCTCCAGCTCCCTCATTTTCATCTCCCTCTCCCATTCCAGCCGCCTCCGCTCCAGGGATGGGGAGCTCCGCCGGGAGGATCCCCTGCTGGGTGCTGGGGTCAGGGTGCCCTCGGTATTCGCTGGGCTTCCCCCAACCCCTCCCCCAGACATAGGTAGGAAGGGTCTCGGGATGTCCTCGGCAGCAGTCTGACCCCTCCCAGCCCGGTCAGGCCCCAGGGCCCACGCTGCGTCTGCCGGGCGGCTCCCCTCAGGGATAGGGATCGGGTCATCCAAGCGATCCCTCTCCTCCAACTGGGCAATCAGTTGTTCCTTGGTGGACCTCCCGATGCGCAGCCCCCTCTGCCTGCACAGCTCCACCAGGTCACTCTTAAGGCGTTTAGCGTACATCTCCCTGCTGGCCACTCGCAGGCCGGGCAGCTTCCCACGGTTTCCAGGAAAAGCCCTTAGTGTGCCAGTCCTTCTTGAGGTCACCACCTCTTTGCCAGGGTCGAGCTGCAGACTCCTCCGCCCCTGGGACTGCTCGCTGCAATCCCCCGGGGGACCCTGTTACTGCAAAAGTCTTTCTCTCTGGTCACACATTCCCAGGGGTTAACCGCCCCCCGAAACCGTCTCTGAATCTTCAGCACGCCTGGTCCCCGTCAATTCCCCTTCGTTTTACTGTTCCCCAGTCACTTACTGCAGGAAGCGCCGTTCACGGGGTGCAGTAGATCCCACCGCTGCCACCAGTTGTCACGGAGTGTGGGGGAGTCCAGGCCCTGCACCCCTCTTCCTGGGATCCACTGAGACTCTCAGCCAGCCAGTAAAACAGAAGGTTTATTGGACAACAGGAACACAGTCCACAACAGAGCTTGTGGGTACAACCAGGACCCCTCAATCACGTCCTTCTGGGGGAGCAGGGAGCTTAGACCCCAGCCCTGGGGTTCCCTGTGTTCCTCCCCCCAGCCTCCAAACTGCCAACTAAACTCACCCCGCAGGTTCCCTGCTGCAGCCTCTGTTCACATTCCTGGGCAGAGGTGTCACCTCCCCCTCCCCCTCCTGGCTCAGGTGACAGGCTCTCAGGACTCCCATCCCCAGGGCACATTCCCAGGTCAACACTCCCCCCTCCCTGCTGAGTCACATCGTCACAGTGTGAATCTAAGGGGGGGGTGCGCTCTCTGTGTGTGAATCTATGGGGGGTGCGCGCTCTGTGTGTGTGAATCTATGGGGGGTGTGCGCGCTCTGTGTGTGAATCTATGGGGGGTGTGCGCGCTCTCTGTGTGTGAATCTATGGGGGGTGTGCGCGCTCTCTGTGTGTGAATCTATGGGGGGTGTGCGCGCTCTCTGTGTGTGAATCTAAGGGGGGTGCGCGCTCTGTGTGTGTGAATCTATGGGGGGTGTGCGCTCTCTGTGTGTGTGAATCTATGGGGGGTGTGCGCGCTCTCTGTGTGTGAATCTATGGGGGGTGCGCGCTCTGTGTGTGTGAATCTATGGGGGGTGCGCGCTCTGTGTGTGTGAATCTATGGGGGGTGCGCGCTCTGTGTGTGTGAATCTAAGGGGGGTGTGCGCTCTGTGTGTGAATCTAAGGGGGGTGCGCGCGCTCTGTGTGTGAATCTAAGGGGGGTGCGCGCGCTCTGTGTGTGAATCTATGGGGGGTGTGCGCGCTCTCTGTGTGTGAATCTATGGGGGGTGTGCGCGCTCTCTGTGTGTGAATCTAAGGGGGGTGCGCGTGCTCTGTGTGTGAATCTAAGGGGGGTGCGCGCGCTCTGTGTGTGAATCTATGGGGTGTGCGCGCTCTCTGTGTGTGAATCTATGGGGGGTGTGCGCGCTCTCTGTGTGTGATCTATGGGGTGCGCGCGCTCTGTGTGTGAATCTATGGGGGGTGCGCGCGCTCTGTGTGTGAATCTAAGGGGGGTGCGCGCGCTCTGTGTGTGAATCTAAGGGGGGTGCGCGCTCTCTGTGTGTGAATCTATGGGGGGTGTGCGCTCTCTGTGTGTGAATCTATGGGGGGTGCGCGCGCTCTCTGTGTGTGAATCTAAGGGGGGTGCGCGCTCTGTGTGTGAATCTATGGGGGGTGCGCGCGCTCTGTGTGTGAATCTATGGGGGGTGCGCGCGCTCTGTGTGTGAATCTAAGGGGTGCGCGCGCTCTGTGTGTGAATCTATGGGGGGTGCGCGCGCTCTGTGTGTGAATCTATGGGGGGTGCGCGCGCTCTGTGTGTGAATCTATGGGGGGTGCGCGCGCTCTGTGTGTGAATCTAAGGGGTGCGCGCTCTGTGTGTGAATCTAAGGGGGGTGCGCGCTCTGTGTGTGAATCTAAGGGGGGTGCGCGCGCTCTGTGTGTGAATCTATGGGGGGTGCGCGCTCTCTGTGTGTGAATCTAAGGGGGGTGCGCGCTCTGTGTGTGAATCTAAGGGGGGTGCGCGCTCTGTGTGTGAATCTATGGGGGGTGTTCATGTGCGCGTGCATGTGCTGGAGGCCTGTAGCGGCAGGGCCGAGCCCAGTGCTCTCTGACCAGCTCCCGGCCGGCCTGCCTGCCTGCCCTGGCTCTGCACTGCTCCTGGAAGTGGCCGGCATGTCCAGCCCCTAGGTAGAGGTGTGGCCAGGCGGCTCTGCGTGTTGCGCGTTGCCCGCGTTCGCAGGCGCCGCCCTTGCAGCTCTCATTGGCCATGCTTCCCGGACAATGGGAACTGTGGAGGTGGAGCTCAGGGTGGGGTCAGCACGCAGAGCTTCTCTGATTGCACCTGCGCCTAGGAGCCGGACATGCCGGTCGCTTCCAGGAGCTTCATGGAGCCAGGGCAGGCAAGGAACCTGCCTTAGCCGTGCTCTGCCACCAACCGGACTTTTAACAGCCTGGTCAGCACTGCTGACCGGAGCCGCCAGGATTCCTTTTCAACCGGGCATTCCAGTCGAAAACCAGACGCCTCGTAACCCTAACGGGGTTGCAAAATCAAGCACTCAAAAGTAGATCTAGGTGAATAATTAAGGAGGCCAAAAAACCAAAATTGTTTTGGGTCAACCCGAAACAAAAAATTTTCAATTTTTTTCAGCGCACTTTAAAAGTAAACAAAGAAAGCCAACCAAAACCAAACTGACCAAAACCAAACCAAACCAACCAACCAAAACCAAACCAAACCAACCAAAAAAGCCCAAATTCATTTTGAATAAAGCTACATTTAAAAAAAGAATCTCAAACCAGTGCTCCTCTCAGAACTGGTGGGCCCTCATCTGGAGGCCTGTGACCTCCAGTTTTGGGCGCCATTTTTTAGGAAAGCTGTGATAAGTTGGAGAGCAACAGAAATGAGAAAAGCTTTAGAAAGCCTGCCCTATGGTTAAAAACAACCAGGCATGGGGGGGAGGGATAGCTCAGTGGTTTGAGCACTGGCCTGCTAAACCCAGGGTTGTGAGTTCAATCCTTGAGGGGGCCATTTAGGGATCGGGGCAAAAATTGGGGATTGGTCCTGCTTTGAGCAGGGGGTTGAACTAGATGACCTCCTGAGGTCCCTTCCAACCCTGATATTCTATGATTCTATGCTTAGTCATGAGAAAAGAAGACTTGTTAACTGTTTTCAAATATGTTCAGGGCTGTTATAAAGAGGACAGTGATCAATTGTTCTCCATCACCACTGCAGATAGGACAAGAAGTGATGGGCTTAATCAGCAGCAAGGGAGATTTAGGTTAGATATTAGGAAAACCTTTCTAACTCTCAGGGTAGTTACGCTCCGGAATAGGCTTCCAAGTGAGGTGGTGGAATCCCTGTTATTGCAGGTCTTTAAGAACAGGTTGGACAAACACCTGTCATAGATGAGCTGGGTTTACTTGGTCCTGCCCCGGCGCAGGGGGCTGGACTTGATGACCTCTCAAGGTCCCTTCCAGCCCGACATTTCTGTGATCCAATGATTTTATTGACTTGGTTTTTTTAAAAGTTTTTAATGTTTTTAAAAATAAGCTTGAAGTAAAATTCTAAACAAAGAGTCATTTAGAATAAAAAAAACAAGGGTTTTGTTTCCAAATTGGGAAAATGAAATGTTCCATTGTTTTAGAATTTGTATTAATTCTTTTCAACCTAACTTGCTGGGTGAAGGTGACTTGAATTTGCAAAACATTTTGATCAGCCCAAGTTTACAATTTGCAGTGAAAAAATGTTTAGTCTGAAAAACGTTAGCCAGCACCATAGAATCATAGAATATCAGGGTTGGAAGGGACCTCAGGAGGTCATCTAGTCCAACCCCCTGCTCAAGCAGGACCAGTCCCCAATTAAATCATCCCAGCCAGGGCTTTGTCAAGCCTGACCTTAAAAACTTCTAAGGAAGGAGATTCTACCACCTCCCTAGGTAACGCATTCCAGTGTTTCACCACCCTCCTAGTGAAAAAGTTTTTCCTAATATCCAACCTAAACCTCCCCCACTGCAACTTGAGACCATTACTCCTTGTCCTGTCCTCTTCTACCACTGAGAATAGTCTAGAACCATCCTCTCTGGAACCACCTCTCAGGTAGTTGAAAGCAGCTATCAAATCCCCCCTCATTCTTCTCTTCTGCGGACTAAACAATCCCAGTTTCCTCAGCCTCTCCTCATAAGTCATGTGTTCCAGACCCCTAATCATTTTTGTTGCCCTTTGCTGGACTCTCTCCAATTTATCCACATCCTTCTTGTAGTGTGGGGCCCAAAACTGGACACAGTACTCCAGATGAGGCCTCACCAATGTCGAATAGAGGGGGACGATCACGTCCCTCGATCTGCTGGCTATGCCCCTACTTATACATCCCAAAATGCCATTGGCCTTCTTGGCAACAAGGGCACACTGCTGACTCATATCCAGCTTCTCGTCCACTGTCACCCCTAGGTCCTTTTCCGCAGAACTGCTGCCGAGCCATTCGGTCCCTAGTCTGTAGCTGTGCATGGGATTCTTCCGTCCTAAGTGCAGGACCCTGCACTTATCCTTGTTGAACCTCATCAGATTTCTTTTGGCCCAATCCTCCAATTTGTCTAGGTCCCTCTGTATCCTATCCCTACCTGCCACCTTATCTACCACTCCTCCTAGTTTAGTATCATCTGGAAATTTGCTGAGAGTGCAATCCACACCATCCTCCAGATCATTTATGAAGATATTGAACAAAACCGGCCCCAGGACTGACCCCTGGGGCACTCCATTTGACACCGGCTGCCATCTAGACATGGAGCCATTGATCACTATTCGTTGAGCCCGACAATCTAGCCAACTTTCTACCCACCTTATAGTGCATTCATCCAGCCCATACTTCTTTAACTTGCTGACAAGAATACTGTGGGAGACCGTGTCAAAAGCTTTGCTAAAGTCAAGAAACAATACATCCACTGCTTTCCCTTCATCCACAGAACCAGTAATCTCATCATAGAAGGCGATTAGATTAGTTAGGCATGACCTTCCCTTGGTGAATCCATGCTGACTGTTCCTGATCACTTTCCTCTCATGTAAGTGCTTCAGGATTGATTCCTTGAGGACCTGCTCCATGACTTTTCCGGGGACTGAGGTGAGGCTGACTGGCCTGTAGTTCCCAGGATCCTCCTTCTTCCCTTTTTTAAAGATGGGCACTACATTAGCCTTTTTCCAGTCGTCTGGGACTTCCCCCGATCGCCATCCCCTGCCCCACCCCAGAGCCCACACCCCCAGCCGGAGCCCTCACCTCCTCCTGCAGCCCAAACTCCTCATCTCCGGCCCCACCCCCATCCAGAGCCCTCACCCCCACATACACCCCGGCCCAGCCCTGTGAAAGTGAGTGAGGGTGGGGAAGTGAGTGACAGAGGCAGGGGATGGAGCAAGTGGGGGCGTGGCCTCAGAGAAGGGGTGGGGCCTCAGAGAAGGGACAGGGCAGGGGTGTTCGGTTTTGTATGATTAGAAAGTTGGCAACCCTGCCTCAGCCTCTGGCCCTGACTGCAGCTCTGCTTCCAGCCATGGCCCCACTCCTGGCCCCGGCTCCCAGCTGCAGCTCAGGGCTGGGGGCGAGGACAGGGGTAAGGGGAGACAGTGACGTAGAAAGTTTGGGGACACCTGGAAGGGGATGTGATACAAGCTTCACAAGAGCATTACATGTGCATGCAGTCATGTGTGTGCCTGGTACCTTGTAACATGTTATGGTACCTCCCTCAAGGCGTTTGCGATCTAAAAAAGCCCAGAGAGTTACCGTATGACGGTGGGCGGGCATGGGGGCCGAGGAGGCAGGAAGTGGGGGGAGGTGGGGAGATGCCAGAAGACTCAGGGTGGAAGTGCTGTTCTCAGGAGATGAGGTGAAGACAGAGAGAGCAGATAACTCGAGGGAACGTTTTGGTTTGTATGTATCGTGCTTGTTATGATTTTAAGCGTCTTGAGGGGCTTTCGGGGCCGTTTCTTGTTACTGATTGCAATGTCTTCCCTTAGCGGATTGTCAGCAGTGGATCATACATATACAACCAGCGGTTAATTAGTAAAGTAATGATACACGGTTGTGCACCTCGGATTATCCAGCCATCCCCTGTAAGAGCAGAGAGGCATCAACTGGCGCTCTAGAAATGGATGGCTGGATAAATGGAGAGATAGACTGGGTCCAGTGCTACCTGTCTGCCCTCTACCTTTTCGGCTTACTGGCTGGGAACTACATCTAGGCTGTCTTCGAACCGGAACTCTAGATGATGTCAGATGCCTCTAAAGGACATAACTCCTCCAGTTCTCCTTGGGGACACACCTGTAGCCAGCATTGTAGGGAGCCATTAAGATACATTAGTACTGTGCCTTAAGCAGCGACTGCCTAAGTGAAGCGTCAGTCAAGCGCTCTGATCGCTGAGCAGAGCAGACACCCGCAGCACTTACAGACATCCACTCACTGTCTCGTTAGATTGCAAACTCTCTGAGACAAGGACTGGCTCCTACGCTGTGTCTATGCGGCACCTGGCGCAACGGAGCCTGATCCTGCCTGGGGTTTTTGGGCACCCCCGCCATACAAAGAATAATGAGCAGTGATTATTAAATAAAGGATTTCTCGGCTGTAAAGAGCCTGAACTGTCCATTTCGCTCATCTGCTGTCAATCAGGGGAAGCCGCGCAGCTGGGATCAGACTTAGCTCTTCGTCCCCTATGCAGTACAGCTCACCTTGGTATCAACTGAAGCTAGTAACAAGCTTGCACATCTTCCATGGAGATGTCCTCTTACACTTACCTAGTGTCTCATCCCAAAGCACTTTACATGCGATGTGATATAGGAATCACTTTCCCCTCGCTCTGAAATTCAGCCATCTCTGGGGTAGATCGCAGCAGCTATTTAACAGCACACAGTAATGCCATCCAGCATCTAAGAGCAAGATGCAAACACTGCATCCTGTAGGGGAACCATACAAAACTGGCATTTGGAGGAAATACCGGCATTTACAGCCCTGTGCTCTAGGAATTATTTGGGAGAAGTTTGGTGGGCTGTGTTATACAGGAGGTTAGGTTGATCACAATGCTCCCATCTAGCCTTGGAATCTCTGAAGCTATTCTTGAGTTATTTAACTTGCCGAAGAGAGAGAAGGATTTAGTGATTTGTCTGGAGACTAAGTTCATTTCCTGCCACTGACTCGCTGGGTGACCTTGGGCAAGTCACTTAATCACCGCGTGACTCAGTTTCCCCAATTGTAAAAATGAAGATAAATGCGATCTATGTACTATGCAGAGGGATAGGGTAGAAGCATGGCCTTGTGAGTAAGGCACTACACTGAGATGCTGGGGATCTGGATTCAGACATCCCTGCATGACCTTGGGAGAGTCACATCCATCTGTACAATGGGGTTAATAACATGTTCTTTGTCGGCCTTGCCTATTGCGGTCAAAAGCTCCTTGGGATAGGGACAGTCTCTCACAATGTGTCTGTGCAGCGCCCGGCCCAACGGGGTCTGATCTCAGTCAGAGCCTCTCGGCTCTGCTGCAACACAAGTCACAAACAGCTGTGAAGCGCTTTGAGATCCCCAGGAGGCAGGTGCTGTCAGCTTTCGCATCCAGCGTACCTGGACAGCACTGCCAAGCAGCCGGGGCTGGGCTCCGTCCCTGCATCCACCCGCAGCTGTAATATCGTAAGTGCTGTTTCATGTCATGTTTCTCTGGCTTTCCGGGATCTGAGGGGGGACTCTGACACGCAGCATTTATCTCAAACGGTTATTGATCCCCAGCTCTATAAAAATGATTACACTTGACCCCGGCCTGCACTCACTTCACTGTCTCTCCGACTGATAGAGAGCAGCACACAGTACGTGTGCGGGGGTGAGCCGGGGGGGGGGGGCATGGGAGGCAACAACGCACTGAGTGATTTATCCAGAGACAAAAGGCTGAAAGCTGCTGGATTCCCCTCCCTTCTCCTCCTCCCCTGGGCCTGAGGCTCACCTGATAGTGCCCATCTCATCTGAAGCTCCAAAAGCCTGTGGATTTGCCCTGACAGCTCCTATTCGATTATATCCAAAGACCTATGTGCAAAGAGCTGTCGGGTTCCTAAGTCAGGCATGCACCGGTAAGGAAATGCCAGTATTCAGGTGGCCCAGGCAGCCCCTATACACTATGATACAGTCATTAATTCCATGCTCACAGCCTGTTTTCTTTCCCGCAGGACTCCTGCCTCATTCAGCAGACAGGTTCAATACTTCTCCTCCTCCTCATTCGACATGGAGCCGCGGCTTCGTTTACCCCACACTGTGCAAACCTTGCACTGACTCCAGAATTATTCATTTCCTCCCAGTAGGGGCGATGGAGATTTCCTAATTGGGAGGTGGGGGAGAGGCACGAGGCCCCACCCCCGCCTCATCCCAGCCCCTACCCCGCCTCATCCCCCTGAGGCCCCTCCCCCTAGAAGCTAGAGCTGGGTCGGGTCAGAGCCATGTGGGAAGCTGTGGGGACCCGCCTCCACCTACCCTGGGCAGGTACAGGCCGGGGGCTGCTCTCAGGTCCCCTCGCCCCGGGCGGGGCTTTGGCGGGAAGAGGAGGGGCAGGGGGCCGGGCCCATGGCGAAAAGTGGCCGGGCCAGTCCCATCCACTTTCAAAAGTGGGAGGACCGTGACCCCCTTGGCCCGCACTGTTCCAGCACCCCTGCCTCCTGGGCATTTCTGTGGTGCTCTCCTCCCAGGATCGCAGGGCTTCCTGACCATTAATGAATTGAGCCTCACAACACACCTGGGAAATCTGGCGGTATTATTTTACAGACGGAGAACTAAGGCCCAGAGAGATTAAGGCCAAACATGTCAATAGCGTCCGCTGATTTTGGGTGCCCAACCTGCGGCATCTAGACCTGAATGTTTCCAGAGTCGGTGGCATCCTTAGAGCACGGCATCTGTTCAACACACAGCTCCCCTGGACTTCAGCTGCCCCGGGAGTGCTCAGCCCGTCTGCACCAGGTGTCCCCTGGTGGTTACCACAAAAATGAGGAACTAGGAGCTGAAGAACCCCCCTGACCCCCCTCATTCCAGCACCCCTGCGAGGAACACACAGTTTGTGAACCATTTGGCTGATGTGACCTGCCCAGCTTCCCACAGGAGTTCTGTGGCAGAGGCAGGGATACAATCCAGTTCTCCAGGGCAGCATTCAGCTGCCTTAACCATAAATCCATCCTTTCTCTTCCTGCAATCCCCCACCTCACCCACCACACACCTTCTAGCTTCTGTAACCAACGAGGGAGACGTACAACAGCCAACAGCCTTCTTCACTACATAACCCGGAGCGCAGTCCATTGTGTACACTGCGTGAGGCAAGGGCGCTGTGGAAACAGCCAGTGTGTGATCATGTAATTAAAGCCCGCGTCATAATGCATGCACACAAGGGGCCGAGTGAAGGCTGCATGGGCACCCTGAACTCTGACATTGCCTGGCTTTGGAGTGGTCCTCAAAGAATCAATCCTGAAACACTTACATGAGAGGAAAGTGATCAGGAACAGTCAGCATGGATTCACCAAGGGAAGGTCATGCCTGACTAACCTAATCGCCTTTTATGATGAGATTACTGGTTCTGTGGATGAAGGGAAAGCAGTGGATGTATTGTTTCTTGACTTTAGCAAAGCTTTTGACACGGTCTCCCACAGTATTCTTGTCAGCAAGTTAAAGAAGTATGGTCTGGATGAATGCATTGTAAGGTGGGTAGAAAGTTGGCTAGATTGTCGGGCTCAACAAATAGTGATCAATGGCTCCATGTCTAGATGGCAGCTGGTGTCAAGTGGAGTGCCCCAGGGGTCAGTCCTGGGGCCGGTTTTGTTCAATATCTTCATAAATGATCTGGAGGATGGTGTAGATTGCACTCTCAGCAAATTTGCGGATGACACTAAACTGGGAGGAGTGGTAGATATGCTGGAGGGCAGGGATAGGATATAGAGGGACCTAGACAAATTGGAGGATTGGGCCAAAAGAAATCTGATGAGGTTCAACAAGGATAAGTGCAGGGTCCTGCACTTAGGACGGAAGAACCCAATGCACAGCTACAGACTAGGGACCGAATGGCTCGGCAGCAGTTCTGCGGAAAAGGACCTAGGGGTGACAGTGGACGAGAAGCTGGATATAAGTCAGCAGTGTGCTCTTGTTGCCAAGAAGGCCAATGGCATTTTGGGATGTATAAGTAGGGGCATAGCCAGCAGATCGAGGGATGTGATCGTTCCCCTCTATTCGACATTGGTGAGGCCTCATCTGGAGTACTGTGTCCAGTTTTGGGCCCCACACTACAAGAAGGATGTGGAAAAATTGGAGAGAGTCCAGCGAAGGGCAACAAAAATGATTAGGGGTCTGGAACACATGAGTTATGATTGGAGGCTGAGGGAACTGGGATTGTTTAGTCTGAAGAAGAGAAGAATGAGAGGGGATTTGATAGCTGCTTTCAACTACCTGAGAGGTGGTTCCAAAGAGGATAGTTCTAGACTATTCTCAGTGGTAGAAGAGGACAGGACAAGGAGTAATGGTCTCAAGTTGCAGTGGGGGAGGTTTAGGTTGGATATTAGGAAAAACTTTTTCACTAAGAGGGTGGTGAAACACTGGAATGCGTTACCTAGGGAGGTGGTAGAATCTCCTTCCTTAGTAGTTTTTAAGGTCAGGCTTGACAAAGCCCTGGCTGGGATGATTTAGTTGGGGATTGGTCCTGCTTTGAGCAGGGGGTTGGACTAGATGACCTCCAGAAGTCCCTTTCAACTCTGATATTCTATGATTCTATGGTTTGGGGCACAGGAAGAGACTACGGGCTGGCTGGGGCTGGAGGTGGGGGTGCGGGGTCCCAGTGGCACTTACTGCAGCTCCAAGGAAGCGGTCGCCTGGTCCCTGTGCCCACCCCCCTCCTCGCAGCTCCCATTGGTCGCAGTTCCTGGCCAATGGGAGCTGCAGAGCCGGTACTCGGGGCAGGGGCAGTGCGCAGAGCCTCCCAGTCCCTGGCCACCCCAGCGCCAAGGGGCTGCAAGAACCCAGCGGCCACTTCCGGGAGCCGTGCGGAGCTAGGGCAGGCCGGGAGCCTGCCTTAGCCACGGGTCGCTACTGTGCTGCCAACTGGACTTTTAATGGCCTGGTCGGTGGTGCCGACCAGAGCTGCCCGGGTCCCTTTTTGACTGGGCGTTCCGGTCGAAAACCGGACACCTGGCAACCCTGGGCTGAGGCTGGAGCTGGAGTTATGGCTAGGCTGGGAGCCAGTGGCCGCAGCTGGAGGTGGGTCTGGGACTGGGAGCAGAGCCGTGGCTGGGGGTCACGGCTGGGCCAGGGTTAGGGCTGGTAGCCGGGGCTGCAGCCAGACCAGAAGCCAGGGGCCAAGGCCGGGGCCACAGCTGGGAGTGGAGCTGGGAGCAGAGCTGCGGCCAGGACCCGGGGCCGTGGCTGGGGGTGGGGCTGGGAGCAGAGCCTGGGACAGAGTGGGGATGGGTGGCGTTCCCTCTCTGCCCCCTATGGAGGCTGGCCCAGGCCCTGCCACACTCCCCTGAACATTCCTCTGTGACCCCCTAAGGGAGCACACCCCCTAGTTTGGGAACCACTGATATAGAGGTTAATAGTCTACTACTGGAGTCATGCTTTTATCTCAAGTGGTAGAGAGCTAGGTTTTGGGAGCCTGGATGCACAACTTGGTGTCAGCCCCGGGGGGTGTTACACACAGACTTCAAAGCCTGCTGGCTAGAGCCATCATTTATGGGCAGCTGTCCATCCCGGCAGGACAAAGGGACTTTAGTTAATGCTAAATTTTAGTTAACCATTCTATGTAAAACTCCCCCCTCTTAACCCCTCTGAAACCATTTCACGCTCCAAGTACTACAGTACGAGTGACCTGACCTTATTCTGAATACCAGGGAGGTTTGGGGTAAGTTTTGCACCATCCAGGCTGCATTATCGCTCCCTCTCAAGTGCCTGTGTAATTAACTGGGGGTCACATCCAGACAGACACCGTAGCTGTTAGTGAGGATTGAACCTTCAGCACCAAAAGTACAAGCCCTTCATACTGGAGACGAAGGATCCCCTCCCTTAGCTGGCAGTTGTACTCAATTAGCTGTTGGTAAGTAACAGGATCTTAGCCTCTCTGGGTCTGACCACTGGAGGGTGACATGATCACATGCACTGTCATCCGATGAAGTGAGCTGTCGCTCACGAAAGCTTATGCTCAAATAAATTGGATGTATGCATCCGATGAAGTGAGCTGTCGATCACGAAAGCTCATGCTCAAATAAATTGGTTAGTCTCTAAGGTGCCACAAGTCCTCCTTTTCTTTTTGTATTATAACAGGGGTTACTATTTGTGCTTACAGCTGTAGTGAAGCAGGAACAGAACCCAGGAGTCCCGACGGCCAATTCCCTGTTGTAACCGGTAGGCCACACTCCCCTCTTTGCACTTTTCACCCTGAAGGGATCACAAAGGCTTTGCCAACTGTGTGTATGGCAGTCCAGTGGGAATGCAGCCGCCTCTGGGGTAGGAAGCAGCTACTCTTTAAACAGGCCACAGCAGCACTCGGATCTTTAACACCCGCAAGCCTTCGGTGGCACGACTCTGCGGGCAGACAGCACAGCACCCTCTCGTGCCACCCTGCACTCGGCGCTTGCTCGGAGGGAAGGGTGGCATCTCTCGAATCACAACCTCCTCTTCCCCACGCCCCTGCAGAACCAGCCGCCGTAAACCTAGTGCCCTGTCTTACCCTCATTGATGCCCTCTCCAGGGTGAAACCCTCTCCAGAGCAAGAGGCCTCACACATTGTCCCCAGGCAGCGGCTTCCCCAAACCTAGCAGCTCCCGCTGCCGGAAGCCAGGAGGCAGGGGATGGCAGGCATCGAGTGGCATGGGGCTGCTTCACACCATCCTCTTCCCATGCCTGCTCGCAGGGAGAGCCCCACTGGATGCAATCGGAGGTGACATTTTCTCCCCTCCCCTGGGAAGGGGAGGATGAAAGAGTAAGTAAGTACAGCTGCATCTGTTTTAATCCTTGGCTCAGGGAGGATCCCGAGGCTCTAATGCTGCCTCGGATCCTGATTTCTGACTCTTGTTTAAACGCAGCTGCTCCCCTTCCGCCGCGCGCCCACTGACTCTGCACCAGCCGTGCTTGTTAGCTCTCCCTGGCCTGTGTGGGGGAAGAGGGTCCAGTCAGAGCTCTGCGGCTGAGTCCCTTGTAGCTTTGGCCCAGTCACTTGCCAGCTCTGTGTCTCAGTTTCCCCCTCTGTATAATGGGAAAATGACCCCCTTCTCATGTCCACTAAAGCACTTAGACATGGAAGAGGCACCCAGAACCTGGGCTGGAGGGTAGTGAAGTTGAATCCGTTTGTTCTCACACAGGTTTGACTGTGTCCCTCTGCCCCCATTTATTACCAACAGCTGGAAATAGCCAGGGGGTGATTATTACAATCTCCCTCATGTCTGCAGCGATGCATCCCTCCCTGGTCACCCAAGCCGGTGTGTATCCTAGATGGCTGGCCCTTGGCAGAGAGCAAGGTTTTGCAAGTACCTGCAAACTTTCTCCATCGCTCAGCGGGTGCGTGAGATAGATCAGAGAAAGTCTCTCGGCTTTGGTCACCCTCATGGCCAGGGGAGCAGCTGGAGTCCTAACCCTAACCCTAACCCTCCTAATCCCCCTCCTAATACCTGGCTTTTGTCCTGTGGCACCATCACAAGCCTTAATGAAATCAGCCTCTTCCTCCCCCCTTTGGAAGTGGACATTGCCAGCGTCAGCTTTACAGGTGAAGAAACTGAGTTCCAGAGCAGGGCGTTGCTCAAGGTCACAGAGCAGGTCCTTAGTGATGGAGCCTGGATAATCTGACTCCTAGACTGTCACTTTAACGATGACACCGTCAGGCTAGTGGGAGCCTTGGAGCCTGAAGCAAATGACCAGGTACAAGATGAGCTGTTACAAAACGTAGTATGAATAGAAGTTATTGCCAAACTGGTCAAACCAAGGGTACAGCTATGCCAGTGTCCCCTCTCTGACAGCTGTACTGTCTACTTCAGAGGAAAGTGTAAAAAGACCTTTTTATGAATCCCATGCAATTCTTAGCCTTGGAGATATCCAGTGGCAATGAGTTCCACTGGCTCCTTGTGTGTGCTGTGAAAAAAATATTTCCTTTGATCACTTTTGAATTTGCCGCTTTTAGATTTCAATGAACATCCCCTTGTTCTTGTGTGACAAGCCCACAGCGAAAGCATTCCTCAAGACATAAACCATTTGCTGTCCTGTTGGAAATGTGACTGCAACTGTAGGCAGCTGGACAATGAAACGGATCAGATATGTCAGGTGAAATTGACCAGCTCAGTCTGAGAATCTTCATGTTGCTCTTAATATTCATGTGTGTTATTTGTATTGTGTCAGTGCCTAGAAGCCCCCTGGACTGTTGTGATAGGGGCTGTACAAATACAGGATGAAAAATTGATCCCTGCACCAAAGAGCTTACAGTGCAAGACATGAGACAGCACACACCATGCCTAGCTCTTAGTGGCTCGCCAATCACTTTACAAAGGAGATCAGTTTCATTATCCCTACTTTACAGTTGGGGAAATTGAAGCACAAGGAGGGGACATGTCTTGCCCAAGGTCACCTAGCAGGCCAGTGGGAGGACCAGGAACAGAACCCAGATCTTCTGAGTCCCAATCCAGTGCTCTAGCCCTAGGCTGCACAGCTGGGAAGAGCCCAAAGTAGCAACAAGAAGGACACGATCAGCACGGGTTACTACCCACCAGCTGCCCAGCCAGTGATGCTGCCTGAGAAATTCAGGGCAGGATAGAGTTAAAGAGAGTCGATGGATTTTTTTTTAAGGGATGGATTATTTTATGAGCTATGATACAGGACCACAGGAACCACCACAGTGTCTCAGACCAACGGCACCTTGTCCAATATCTTGTCTCCGAGAGTAGTATAAAAACCCTGTAATGGACACTTAGCCGATAACATGCCGGGGGGGGCAGTTTCTTCCCAACCCCAGAAGGTTAGTGCTCTGCTTGTATCCTGAAGCAGAAGGGCTGAGATCCCTTATAAATACTTATCCATTGCTAGTGGAGCTGCTGACGATATTTTTATTCCCATCCCACTAAACTCTTGGCCTCAACGATGTCTAGTGGCAGTGAGTCTCCCAGGCTAACCATACATTGTAGACAAGCTTTTCTCTTTTATCAGTTCTAAAATCTGTCACTATACCGTCCTCTGTTTCACTGCATTCGGGAGTGGCAATGCACATGGGAACCTAAGCCGGCTTAGGGTCGGTCTTTCTGTGCACTGGTTTCCCTGCCTGCGAAATGGGGCTAACAAGCCTACCCCACGCGACGCTGTGAGGGTTGGTTCATTAGTGATAGCATTGAAGCTACATGAAGTGCCTCTGTACGAGGGCCAGAATGTACTCTTGGTTACAGCAGTGCAAAGCGGGACTAATGCTCTTGGCTTTCATGCTGTTACCCAGGTGTAACTGAGAGCAGAATTTAGCCCTAAGTGTTCTTGCTGTTATACAGACAAAGACAAGGGTAATCGAATATGAGGCTTCAGGGCACACCCTGCTTCCCTGCAAGGGTCAGGAGGGAATTTACCCCCATGTACAGGAAAAGAGGAAGGCTGGCCTGGAGGTTAAGGCACTCAGGACACATGGCTTCTAGGCCCAGCACAGCCACAGGCTTCCTGCATGAATTTAGGTAAGTTCTGTGCCCACTCTGTATCCCTATTCCCCCTCTGTACCATGGGGATGCTAACAGTTGTCTTTGCTAGGGCTCTCTGCAGCAGGGACTCTGTGTTATTTGTCTGGACAGTGCCTAGGCCATCGGGGGCGTCTCACTGAATGGGGCCCTCCCACGTCCATCCTCTAAAGCTGCAGATAAGGGTAGAACACTTCAATAGCACAGATATAGATGTGAGGTCTTTTTTAGGAGTGGTGGGTGAAATTCTGTGGCCTGCATTGTGCAGGAGGTCAGACTAGATGATCATAATGGTCCCTTCTGGCCTAAATATCTATGAAAAAAAAACACCAGGACTCGAGGGGCAACGTGCTGATCCGGCAAGGCACCTCCTCTGCTCTTAAAGAGGGACCCCAACGACTCTACCTGATGGCTACTGAGGCTGCAAACCTCCCCGCCCCGTGGCAGTTCCCTTGGGCTCCGTCCCTCTCTGCAATGAGATGAGTGGGCTCTGTGCGGGCTGGGGGTGAAAGGGTTAAGCGCTGGCAAGGTTGCCCTTGCCCTCCTGGAGTAATGAATGAATATCATCGCTCAGTGAAGGCCGTACGCCCCCAGGAGCAGAGCCCAGCCCTCCTTCGGCTCTGCGGGGCAGCCAAGCCTGACGCCCCGTTGGTTCCCACTGGCATGAACAATGTTATTCTCCACCGATGCAATTACCTCCATCTAATTAAAACCAAGGCGTGCGCCATCCCTCAATGACAAGGGGGAAGGGAAGGTTCGCTGGCTGCCCAGCCCCTCCAGCAAGGCTCCTCCGCCCTGCAAGCAGCAGCCCCCACAGTTCTTGCTGGAGGATCCTCCCTTGCCATGGTTTGATTAGGGGGATGCCGCTACCCAATGGGGCAGGCCAGAGGGTGGGGGGCAGCGTGGGGCTTGGGGAATAGCCTTGTGCCAACATGGTGGTGGTGATGCTGCAGGGGGCACCATGGGAGGGAAATGGGTGCGGGGGTGGGGCTGCTGAATGGATGGGGGGTGGTCATGCTGTGGCTTTATTATCAGGGAAGACTTCCCCTCCTCTCCCCGTGTTCCAGGCAGGTAGGAGACAAAGGCCAGGGACTGGTTTAGTGAACACAGCAAGGCAGCTAATAGGGCCTTTTCCATTCCCCCCCCCATTGCCCACCCCCTTAATAGCATCTCTCAGCTCCAGGAGCTCCTGATTGACTTTAAATGTAATTAAATTGTAAGAGTGCCGAGTGGCATAATTCAGAGAGATTTCATTGCCCATCAGAGAGCGCGAGGGAGCGGGAGACAGAGGGGTATTAATAATGCACTTTTTATTGGTGTGCAATTGAAATAGTTTCAGGGGATTTGAGGGAAGGAAAACACTGCTGGAAACGGGCTTTGACCAGGCCCGCGGGGTGCCAGGCACCCCGGCCCCAGCCCATAATTCTCTCGATGCCAAAGCTGCGGGCTCCAGGGGAGAGGAGGTGCCCGTTGGGAACTGACAGAGACAGTGGGCATGCGTTAGACTGGGTGGGACAGGTCACCGGGTCGGTGTTGTTTGCATGAGGCGGGGTACTCTGAGCGTGTGTGTGTGTATGTGTAAGAGAGAAGGGGCAATGTCTGCATGGGTTTGTTTGGGGTGCATGCTGTGTGGGTGTTTATCCATGCCAGAGAGGGCTTGGTCCCATCCAATGCAGGGTGGGGGTGGGAGGAATGCAAGCAAAGGATGACTGGGCAGACTGGGAGAAGAGAGATTCTCAGCTCGGTGGGGCTGGCTGGCGGGGCACTGCAGTACAAGCCATGCCCCCAAGCAGTGGCGGATTATACAATGGGCCTGTGCCCAGGGCCCCCCAGCCAACTGGGCCCCCTGGAAAAATGGGCACCCCAGCAGAAATCCACTTCTGGGTGGTGGAAGCTTGGATCCTGGCAGAAGCCGGGGTGGGGGAAGCGTGGTGCCCTGTCCCCGTCCCTGGCAGAAGCCACAGGGTGGCAGGGGAAGCCCCTGTGTCCCTGACCCCATCCCTGGCAGAAGCCACGGGGTGGCAGGAGAAACCGCTGTGTCCCTGACCCCGTCCCTGGCAGAAGCTGCAGGACGGGGGAAGCCCCCGTGCCCCAACCCCAGTCCCTGGCAGAAGTGCTGGGCGGGGTGGACCAGGGAGGCCCCAGTGCCCAGACCCCTGCTGCGACCCCAGGACTGGGGGAGCTCCCACTCCCCACTGCAGCCTCGGGGCCCTGGTTGGGGGGACAGAGCTTCTCCAGGCTTGGGGCCGCAGTGTGGGGAGGAAGAAAGGAGGCAAATGGGTTGCATGCCCACAGTGGGGGGGCAGGACCTTGGGTGGAACAGGGGCGGGGCCATGGGGGAAGAGGCAGAATGGGGTGGGGCCATGGGTGGGGCTGCGGCCGGGACCTCATGCGGAAGGTGTGGGGAGGGGCCCCCCCTACTTGCTCTGGCTCAGGGCCCCAGGAAACCTTAATCCACCTCTGCCTCCCTCAGACTGATAAATCCAGCCGAGTATAAAGCTGCCGGGTGCTTCTCCCCCCTGCCTGGGCTGAGAGCGGTGTCTCTCTGGCTGGTTGGGCTCACCCTCTTGACTCCGAGCAATCCAGCAGAGAGGGGGCGCTGGAGAAGGCCACTGGCTGCCCTGGGGTGTTGCAATCAGATGGAGAAGTGTCCTCCTCACAGCTCAGTCCCACTGGACCGGCCCTGCAGCTGGAGTAACTGGGAGCGGCCCTGTGCATGTGAGGATCTGGCCCGGGGCTGGAGGGCAATGGAGCCAAAAACTCTTCCATCGAGTTCCTCGGGGCTTTGACAACTTCCCCACGGTGGGCACTGCCCTGGCCCGTCTGCTGAGCACATCTGTGGCCGCTGGTACTTTCTCTGGGAAGACGGCTTGTGACTTCTGAATCCAATAGAGGCTCCTGTAGATTTCGCCTGGGTGTTAGGCCAAATTCATCCCTGATGGAAGTGAGTGGAGGGCCAACAGAACTGACCGTGGCCTATTGCTCCTTGCATGCCATCCGGGGACCTCGAAGGACCCAGACTGTATCTATGGATCTGCTGGGTAAATGCTGCGTTATGCTGGGAATCTTACCTGGAGCGGAGCGAGTGCATGAGACGGAAGATACAGATTTACTGCCTGAGTGGTGCATCTTGTTGAGTCTCAATATATGATGGTTAGTGTTGATTTCTACTGCAGAAATGCTGGCAGGCCCTGGCCAAGATTGGGGCTCCATTGTGCTAGGCGCTGTACACACTGTCCTTTTGTTCTGTGTTTCTATGGCACCTCACGCAGCAGAGTCCTGCCCCGTGACTAGGGCTCCTAGGTGCTACGACAGTACGAATAATTAACAAGGAGAACAACAAAAGACCATCCCAGCTGTCAATTGCTTACACCCCACATTGCTCACAGTGATAAAGGAAATATCATTATCCCCATTTGACAGATGGGGAAACTGAGGCACGGAGGGACTAAGCGATTTGCCCAGGGTCACACAGGGAGGCTGTGGCTGAACTGGGAACTGAACCCAGATCTCCTGAGTCCCAGCCCAGGGCCTTCTCTCTGATAAGCGCCTAGATTGAGCAATAGAGTTGCGAGCGTGTCCCCTTTACTGTATTATCAATGCCCTCTGTCAGGTAGGAAGTTACAGGCCCTGGACGTGTTGGTGCTTTCTGTAACTTACCCCCATCCCAGGGGAAGGTTTCTCTGCTGAGTTCTCTGTGGTTAGGAGTTGGTCAATTGACATTTTGGGCCAGGGAGGTGCTCGGATCTGAACGGGACCCGGGATCCCAAAGGAGCAGGGGTCTGCTTCTCCATTTGGCTCAGATGCAGCCAGGCTCCCTTGAAAGCAGCCGTGCTTGGGACGTTTCAGCCCAAGGTGAGGGGGAAACGCATCGGCGCCCCTGAGCGTCTTGACCGTCTGCGCTGGGACAAAGATAGGTGACAGTGAGGAACAGGGAGGAGAGCCGGTGACTTGCCCAGCTCACACAGTGAGATGGTGGTGGAGATGGGAAGAGGCCCGCGATCTCCGGAGTGACAGCTCCAGATTCTAGCTGCATGGGTTATTGTCCACACCCTTCCACTCTGATTCCACCTGGCCAGCTATGCAGCAGGTCCGTCACCCAACACCCCACCAGTATGTCCTCCCTATAGGCTGCTCCAACCCCCAGTAACGTCCAGGGGAGTCTTTCCCTTGGCGTCAGCACACACAAGAGCAGGCCCTCGGGGTATGATAGTCATTGATGGTGCTGTCATGGCCGAGGAGGAAGCGTTTCCTCCTTAGCCCGTGTCCTGAAGTGTTTATAGTTTTTTTTTTTTTTTGCGGGGCGGGGAAGATGAATCAAAATGCTTGGGGTTGAAATTTCTCATGCTTGTTCTCAGCCTCCCTTTTATATTGAAGGGAGAGAAATGCGATAAAATTCCACTTGGCCTTGTGTGTGCGACAGCTGAGTGCACAGCGGCAGACTCCGTGGGTGCTCTGGGGCTGGAGCACCCACGGGGAAAAAATCGTGGGTGCTGAGCACCCACCAGCAGCCCCCCATCAGCTCCTCCCCTACCCCCCAGTGCTTGCTGCCTGCTGGCAGGCCCCGCTGATCAGTGCCTCCCTCTCCCTCCTCACACTCCGGCCCACCACGATCAGCTGTTTTGTGGCGTTCAGGAGGCTTTGGGAGGGAGGGGCAGGAGCGAGGGCACAGAGCACTGGGGGTGGAACGGGGCAGGAAGAGGCAGGAAGGGGGTGGGGCGGGAAGGCGCAGGGCGGGGACATGGCCTTGGAGGAAGGGGTGGAGTCGGGGCAGGGCCTGGGGCAGAGCCTGCGGCCAAGTGCAAAAACTATGAGCCGCGAAGATGGTTTTCAGAAGCTCTCTGTGCTTAGGAGATGTGTGAGGAAGTGTGGACAAGTGGCTAGGCCATTTGCCTGGGGTTAGAATCATAGAATATCAGGGTTGGAAGGGACCTTAGGAGGTCATCCAGTCCAACCCCCTGCTCAAAGCAGGACTGATCCCCAACTAAATCATCCCAGCCAGGGCTTTGTCAAGCCTGACATTAAAAACTACTAAGGAAGGAGATTCTACCACCTCCCTAGGTAACGCATTCCAGTGTTTCACCACCCTCCTAGTGAAAAAGTTTTTCCTAATATCCAATCTAAACCTCCCCCGCTGCAACTTCGAGACCATTACTCCTTGTCCTGTCATCTTCTACCACTGAGAATAGTCTAGAACCATCCTCTTTGGAACCACCTCTCAGGTAGTTGAAAGCAGCTATCAAATCCCCCCTCATTCTTCTCTTCTGCGGACTAAACAATCCCAGTTTCCTCAGCCTCTCCTCATAAGTCATGTGTTCCAGACCCCTAATCATTTTTGTTGCCCTTCGCTGGACTCTCTCCAATTTTTCCACATCCTTCTTGTAGTGTGGGGCCCAAAACTGGACACAGTACTCCAGATGAGGCCTCACCAATGTCGAATAGAGGGAAACGATCACGTCCCTCAATCTGCTGGCTATGCCCCTACTTATACATCCCAAAATGCCATTGGCCTTCTTGGCAACAAGGGCACATGTTGACTCATATCCAGCTTCTCGTCCACTGTCACCCCTAGGTCCTTTTCCGCAGAACTGCTGCCTAGCCATTCGGTCCCTAGTCTGTAGCGGTGCATTTGATTCTTCCATCCTAAGTGCAGGACCCTGCACTTATCCTTGTTGAACCTCATCAGATTTCTTTTGGCCCAATCCTCCAATTTGTCTAAGTCCCTCTGTATCCTATCCCTACCTGCCACTGTATCTACCACTCCTCCTAGTTTAGTATCATCTGGAAATTTGCTGAGAGTGCAATCCACACCATCCTCCAGATCATTTATGAAGATATTGAACAAAACAGGCCCCAGGATCGACCCTTGGGGCATTCCACTTGATACCGGCTGCCAACTAGACATGGAGCCATTGATCACTATCCGTTGAGCCCGACAATCTAGCCAACTTTCTACCCACCTTATAGTGCATTCATCCAGCCCATACTTCCTTAACTTGCTGACAAGAATACTGTGGGAGATCATGTCAAAAGCTTTGCTAAAGTCAAGAAACCATACATCCACTGCTTTCCCTTCATCCACAGAACCAGTAATCTCATCATAGAAGGCGATTAGATTAGTCAGGCATGACCTTCCCTTGGTGAATCCATGCTGACTGTTCCTGATCATTTTCCTCTTATGTAAGTGCTTCAGGATTGATTCCTTGAGGACCTGCTCCATGATTTTTCCGGGGACTGAGGTGAGGCTGACTGGCCTGTAGTTCCCAGGATCCTCCTTCTTCCCTTTTTTAAAGATGGGCACTACATTAGCCTTTTTCCAGTCGTCCGGGACTTCCCCCGATCACCACGAGTTTTCAAAGATAATGGCCAATGGCTCTGCAATCACATCCGCCAACTCCTTTAGCACTCTCGGATGCAACACATCCGGCCCCATGGACTTGTGCACGTCCAGCTTTTCTAAATAGTCCCTAACCACTTCTTTCTCCACAGAGGGCTGGCCACCTACTCCCCATGCTGTGTTGCCCAGAGCAGCAGTCTGGGAGCTGACCTTGTTAGTGAAGACAGAGGAAAAAAAGCATTGAGTATATTACCTTTTTCCACATCCTCTGTCACTAGGTTGCCTCCCTCATTCAGTAAGGGGCCCACACTTTCCTTGGCTTTCTTCTTGTTGCCAACATACCTGAAGAAACCCTTCTTGTTACTCTTAACATCTCTTGCTAGCTGCAGCTCCAGGTGCGATTTGGCCCTCCTGATTTCATTCCTACATGCCCGAGCAATATTTTTATACGCTTCCCTGGTCATTTGTCCAATCTTCCACTTCTTGTAAGCTTCTTTTTTGTGTTTAAGATCCGCAAGGATTTCACTGTTAAGCCAAGCTGGTCGCTTGCCATATTTACTATTCTTTCGACACATCGGGATGGTTTGTCCCTGTAACCTCAACAGGGATTCTTTGAAATAATGCCAGCTCTCCTGGACTCCTTTCCCCCTCATGTAATTCCCCCAGGGGATCCTACCCATCAGTTCCCTGAGGGAGTCGAAGTCTGCTTTCCTGAAGTCCAGGGTCCGTATTCTGCTGCTTACCTTTCTTCCCTGTGTCAGGATCCTGAACTCGACCAACTCATGGTCACTGCCTCCCAGATTCCCATCCACTTTTGCTTCCCCTACTAATTCTTCCCGGTTTGTGAGCAGCAGGTCAAGAAAAGCTCTCCTCCTAGTTGGCTCCTCCAGCACTTGCACCAGGAAATTGTCCCCTACATTTTCCAAAAAGTTCTGTTCCAAGATCTGCCACTGACCCGCTGGGTAACCTGGGGGCTGCCTCGGTCTGCGCTGCTGCTTCTCCTCCCACCCTGTGTCTGTTGAGATTGTGTTCATACAGCACCTAGCGCTGAGTCCAGTTCTGACCTCCAGGCACCACTGTAAGACAAAGAAAAATAGCAATTCAGAAATGGACCCTTTGAAAGGCTCACCAGGCTGGTTTCCCTCTGGCTAAATGATCCCGCTCGTGTTTGTTTGATTGGGGGCATGTTTTCCAGGAAGCGCCTTCACACCACCCCTGCAGACATCGACAAAGCCACCGCCGTCCTCCGTCAGGTCTCTCCTTTAAAACTCACTTCTGCCACAACACCTACAAAACACCGGCCCGTGGTTTAGAACATAAGAGCAGCCACACTGGGTCAGACCAAAGATCCATCTAGCCCAGTATCTTGTCTTCCGACAGCGGCCAATGCCAGGTACCTCAGAGGGAATGAACAGAACAGGGAATCATCAAGTGATCCATCCCCTGTCGCCCATTCCCAGCTTCTGGCAAACAACGGCTAGAGACACCATCCCTGCCCATCCTGGGTAATAGTCATTTTTGGACCCCTGTTATAGTGTTGGTCTTCACAACATCCTTTGGCAAGGAGTTCCACAGGTTAACTGGTTATGTGTCTGCTGCTGATCCCCCAGCACCAAGATCCACCTCTTGGATCTCATGCCAGGCAGCCCAGGTAGTAATGTCCTAGTTAAGGTTTTGTGCCACTTTCCATTATAAGACCTTCTTTTTTGTTGAGTATAACTTTGCCAAGCTTAAATCACTGAGACTGAAATTTCCCCTGCTGGGTGTCTGCTGCAGGCTGAATTGCTCTGGAAAGTTTCCTCAAAAGCGGTTCTGCTGTGCCTCAGAACGAGGCCAGGAAAAAGAGATTGTTCTGCTCCTGTTAAAAACTCTTACAACGTTTTGTTGAGATGCTCTGGTGCCTCCGTGCTTGAAAGCAGGGATCTGAAATCTGGCAGGCGAGTGCGTTAGTGTCAGGCAGGTGCATTGTGCTGTTCCCGGAAAAAAATGCCCAAATGTATCCAAGTTAGGAGCCTCTGAAAATCTTTCTTTGCACTCGCTCAGCAGAGAGTTGTTGGAGTTTGGCAGCTAAAGTCCCAGCAGGATCTACCCACACTGAGCATGCTGCCTCCCTGGGATGCAGGGCCTGAGGTGGACTTCCCCTGCGATTGCTGCCCGCAGCTGCTGCTGGCCAGGGTGGTGCCAGGCACTGAAACTGAGAGCAAGGAGATTCTCCATTGCGCTCTCAATGTTTCACCTGCATGGAAGCGGTGAAGGAATCCCGACTGAAATGCAGAAGGGAGAGGAGCTGGGCCTGGGGGTGGGGAGAGACAGGGACAAAGAGAGCGGGAAGGAGACTGGGATGAAGAGCCGGGGCGGAGGGAAGCTGGGATGAGTAAATCAAAAAGGCTGACAAAGGAGGTGCTGTTGTCATCATGAATAGGTCGGAATATGAACAAGAGGCTGCTCGGCAGCTCTCCAACACGAGTTTCTACAAGCCATTACCCTATGATCCCACTGAGAGTTACCAAAAGCAACTACAGCATTTGCTCAAGAAACTTCCTGAAAAAGCACAAGATCAAATCCGCACAGACACACCCCTGGAACCCCGACCTGGGATATTCTGTCTACTACCCAAGATCCATAAACCTGGAAATCCTGGGCGCCCCATCATCTCAGGCATTGGCACCCTGACAGCAGGATTGTCTGGCTATGTAGACTCCCTCCTCAGGCCCTACGCTACCAGCACTCCCAGCTACCTTCGAGACACCACTGACTTCCTGAGGAAACTTCAATCCATCGGTGATCTTCCTGATAACACCATCCTGGCCACTATGGATGTAGAAGCCCTCTACACCAACATTCCACACAAAGATGGACTACAAGCCGTCAAGAACACTATCCCCAATAATGTCACGGCTAACCTGGTGGCTGAACTTTGTGACTTTGTCCTTACCCATAACTATTTCACATTTGGGGACAATGTATACCTTCAGATCAGCGGCACTGCTATGGGTACCCGCATGGCCCCACAGTATGCCAACATTTTTATGGCTGATTTAGAACAACTCTTCCTCAGTTCTCGTCCCCTAACGCCCCTACTCTACTTGCGCTATATTGATGACATCTTCATCATCTGGACCCATGGAAAAGAAGCCCTTGAGGAATTCCACCATGATTTCAACAATTTCCATCCCACCATCAACCTCAGCCTGGACCAGTCCACACAAGAGATCCACTTCCTGGACACTACAGTGCTAATAAACGATGGTCACATAAACACCACCCTATACCGGAAACCTACTGACCGCTATTCGTACCTACATGCCTCCAGCTTTCACCCTGACCACACCACACGATCCATCGTCTACAGCCAAGCTCTGCGATACAACTGCATTTGCTCCAACCCCTCAGACAGAGACAAACACCTACAAGATCTCTGTCAAGCTTTCTTACAACTACAATACCCACCTGCAGAAGTAAAGAAACAGATTGATAGAGCCAGAAGAGTTCCCAGAAGTTACCTACTACAGGACAGGCCTAACAAAGAAAATAACAGAACGCCACTAGCGGTCACCTTCAGCCCCCAACTAAAACCCCTCCAACGCATTATTAAGGATCTACAACCTATCCTGAAGGATGACCCAACACTCTCACAAGTCTTGGGAGACAGGCCAGTCCTTGCCTACAGACAGCCCTGCAACCTGAAGCAAATACTCACCAACAACCACATACCACACAACAGAACCACTAACCCAGGAACTTATCCTTGCAACAAAGCCCGTTGCCAATTGTGCCCACATATCTATTCAGGGGACACCATCACAGGGCCTAATAACATCAGCCACACTATCAGAGGCTCGTTCACCTGCACATCCACCAATGTGATATATGCCATCATGTGCCAGCAATGCCCCTCTGCCATGTACATTGGTCAAACTGGACAGTCTCTACGTAAAAGAATAAATGGACACAAATCAGATGTCAAGAATTATAACATTCATAAACCAGTCGGAGAACACTTCAATCTCTCTGGTCACGCAACCACAGACATGAAGGTCGCTATCTTAAAACAAAAAAACTTCAAATCCAGACTCCAGCGAGAAACTGCTGAATTGGAATTCATTTGCAAATTGGATACTATTAATTTAGGCTTAAATAGAGACTGGGAGTGGCTAAGTCATTATGCAAGGTAGCCTGTTTCCTCTTGTTTTTTCCTACCCCCCCCCCCCCCAGATGTTCTGGTTTAACTTGGATTTAAACTTGGAGAGTGGTCAGTTTAGATGAGCTATTACCAGCAGGAGAGTGAGTTTGTGTGTGTATGGGGGTGGGGGGGATGTGAGAAAACCTGGATCTATGCAGGAAATAGCCCGACTTGATTATGTAAAGAGTTGTCACTTTGGATGGGCTAGCACCAGCAGGAGAGTGAATTTGTGTGGGGGGGTGGAGGGTGAGAAAACCTGGATTTGTGCTGGAAATGGCCCACCTGTTGATCACTTTAGATAAGCTATTACCAGCAGGACAGTGGGGTGGGAGGAGGTATTGTTTCATATTCTCTGTGTATATATAAAGTCTGCTGCAGTTTCCACGGTATGCATCTGATGAAGTGAGCTGTAGCTCACGAAAGCTCATGCTCAAATAAATTGGTTAGTCTCTAAGGTGCCACAAGTCCTCCTTTTCTTTTTGCGAATACAGACTAACACGACTGTTCCTCTGAAACCTGTCAAAGGAAGTGTGTGTCCAGGGCTGGGACTAGGAGCCTGGGGGCACTGGGATAGGGAGCTGAGGGTGGAGACTGGGACTGGGGTGTGATGCTAATGGGGGGTGGAGACTGGGACTGTAACTCCCCACCTCGCTCCAACCCCTTCCCCACTGGCTTGCAATGGGGAGTGCCCTGAGATGGGGGCTCACTTGGCTGAGCACGGAGGGTCCAGCTGCCTCCCACTCCCCTTCTTGATTAAGTAACATAAGGGCCCAGTCTCGTCCTGGGCTATCGGTTTGCTTCGGAGTGTGCGCCCTCAAGCAAGGCTGCATGGCACCCTATGGAGATGTCTCAGTGATGCTGCAGAGGATCCTGGAGACGCACGGCAGGCTTTCGCTTGGAGAGCCATGCAAAACTCACCCCTGCCGGCACAACTTGGGAGGTGAAACACACCGCGACTCTCAGCAGGTGGGACTGTGCTGGGGAACAACGGTGAACGGAGCAGTGTGGCTGGCAGCTGGAATGCCCAGCTCCAGGAATCGCACAACATCTGTGCCACACGCAAGATGTTGCCACCTAGCACCTGTGTTCAAGAGGTAGGTGACCTGCTGGTCTGTGTGTATCACACGTCCCGCTCCGTGATTGATCCTACAGGCACATGCTGCGTGAAAATGTGGATCCGTGTCCTGTCCACACTCGTGTTTCCGGCACTGGTGTAGTGCAGGCCTCCAGGGTGGAGGTGTACCAGTAGCACAGGACAGGGCCTGCTCTGGTGAATGGCACAGCCCCTATTTTGTACTGGCACAATGCGTCTACATTTGGGCTTGGGTTCCATGGATGCACTTAACACCAGGTCAAATTTCCCTAGTCTAGACAAGCCCTAGGCCACTGTATTTTGTGCCCATTTCACAGTAGCTCCCATCTCTCCCAACGAGGCAATAGCCCAATCCAAACTTTAACGCTCAGAAGATCTGACGTAATTTCCCACATCTGTCTGAACGGATTACTTCACGGGCGTGCGGCGAGAGGCTTTGCTGCCTCAGCACCAGATTAGGCATAGGCGCTGTTGGGTGAGAGACGCCAACCGGAGGACGCGCAGTAAGGTCTTGATGTGAAACGGTATCCTGGGGACAGACAGCGTCATCAGCCACTGAGCTGGTGGCCTGGGGAGAAGTGACAACACACTCACACAACTCTTTTCCCAAGGGGAAAGGGCCAGGTTGGAGGTGACGGATTTAAACTAGAAACTAACCAGTGACTTTACAGTGAAGCATGGTCCAGCTGTGTGTCAGGAAAGTGAGGTGAATAATGAAGACGAATGAATCTGCCCATCCTGGAATCTCATATGGAAAAACCCTTTAGAATTACTAGGGATTAAACCAATCGGGTTCTATTGATGTTTAATAAAACTGTATCAACCTTGCTTTAGAAGACTATAGACTTTAACAGAGAACAAGGATCCTTTCCATAGGTTTCTAGAAACAACCATATAATTTTATAATGGGGAGAGAATTTTCTATTGATCAATAAGGAATGGTCCATAAAATCTATACAAAGTGATCGTTTCCTATTAAATTTTATAGAAGATAATCATAAAAAACCTGTTACCTAGTAATTTTTATCAGTAGCTCTACAAGAGATTCACAAAGGAGGCAAATATACCCATTTCAGAGATGGAGAAGCAGAAGCACATGGGAAGGTGACATGCCCAAGGTCACCCAGCAGGCCAATGGCAGAACCAGAACCCTGGTTTCTGCTTAAAGCGCCAGCTCCCAGAATCCTCTGATGACATGGGAATCTCTGCGTTCTTTAAGAAAATGAAAAGTATGTTTCCAGCCTTCCTGCTGGCATAGAAGATGTGACATGATCGCACTCTGAAGGCTCCAGAGCCGAAAGGCAAATGAAAAAATCTCCAAATATACGATGTTAAAAAGAAATCCCGTGCTGTTCAAGCCCCCGCAAGACCTTTGTGGGCCTGACTTGTGACGTTTGAATGCTCGGGGTTGGCAGGGTGTTTACATTTACCGTTACCTCCAAACTGGGCCATGGGGATTAGTGGAGCATATTGTATGGGTCGCCCATGGCTAGGTGGGTGGCACCTAATCTAATTTATTTACGATCAGATTTTTTAGAGGTATTTAGACACTCAACACCCACAGACAGATTAGGGGTTTGTGGGGCCGTGGGCCAGCGCAAGTGAGGGCCCCTTCCCACCCCTTCCACCTGCAGCCTCCCGTACCTCCCCTCAGGCACTCCTGCTGTGGAAATGGGGTCAGGGCACAGGGGCTTGGCCTGCCCGCCCACCAGGCATTCCTGCCGGGGAGCTGGGTCAAGGTGCAGGGGCTTCCCCTGACTGCCTGGCAGGAGCGCTGGGCGGGCAGAGCGTGTCGGGGCATGGGGGAGCCCATTTTTCCGAGCGCCCCCCAATTGGCCAGGGCCCCTGGGCACAGGCCCCGTTGGCACAGTGGCTAATCTGCCACTGCCAACACCCACTCAAGTCAGTGTTAGACACTTGCATACCTTTAAAAAATCTGACCCTTAGACTTGCAGCAGCTTCTCCGCAGTCCTGTTTCTGGCTGATGGTTGTTCCTGCTGATAGCAGCAAAGGGTCCTTCTTATGATGTTATTCCCACATCACTAGCCCCTGCTGGACTCAGGCTTTGAGACTGATTAAGTTTTATTGAGCTGCACGTACCCCTCTCACTTGGCGGGAGCGTCACACCTAGGGAAGCAGTCATTGCAAGAATGTAGATATGTCTATATTTTAGTTTGTAGCCATGGTTTAATCACAGGTTAATTATCACCTGCTGATGCCAGTGTAGCAAAGACATATTTGCTTCTAGCTGAATTCCTGCTGTTTAGGGTTAAACACAAGTAGGAACAAACATTTGTGTCCTGGAAACGTTTGCGTAGAGTCTTTAGTAGAAGTTACAAATTATGTTTGAGTAGATGTATGCCATAGGACTGAGAATCAGGACTCCTCGGTTCTGTATTGTCTTAGGGTTTTATACCACTCCCAACTCTGCCAGGGACTCAACTCTGTGACCTTGGGCAAGTCCTGTCCCTGCTCTGTGCCTCAGTTTACTCATCTGTAAAATGGGGATACTTAACCTTCTTTTGTGCAGTGTTTTGAGATCCACAGGTGAAAAGACAATAGAAAGGCTCAGGGGAAACTATTATTTTGGGGAACCTGCCATGCATGCAAGTGGGTGTGTTCTGTACGCCTTTTAAAGACCTCATTTTCAGAGGCAACCTCTGAGTTTCCACACTCATTTTTGCACCCACAAAAAATTGTGATTGCAAACCATTTAGGGTAGATTTTGCAGTACTTGGACTTCCAGTCATCTGACTGGGTGAGCCGTGTATACTTTTGTGTCTGGTGTATTGTCTGCTGCGAGTCCAGGCTGGGTGTTTCAGGGACGAGCCCTTGCTCTGAGTTAAAGTCAGGTTCCAATAGACACTGTGATCCCTTTCATGTCCGAATACGCGCTAGGGCACAAGTAAGTGCGTGCCAGATCCAAGGGTGCCCTCGGGACCTTCTGAAAATCAGGGGCTAACTGCACGTTGTGCAATCCGTGCTAAAGGATGAGTCAGGCCAGTGCTGAATTTGTAACGAAGGAGGTGCCAGGGCTCAAGCAGTCTTTTTACAGCCATAACTGATGCAGCAAGCCCAGAGATGCCGGGCTATGGACTGCCATGTCTAGAGGTGTCGGGGCTCAGCCCTGGCAAGTCCTGGCACAAATTAAGCACTCAATCAGGCTTATTACCTTAGTATCAAAGTGCAGCTAGAACACAGGGTGTTCTGCAGGGTGTCATGGTGGCTCCTAGATGCCCCCTTTCAAATTCTCCTCCCCTTTCTTATCTGCTTCCTTCAAGGGTTCATAAATCCACCCAGAGGAGTTAGGTCCTATTTAGTCCCTGCTGTGGTCACCACGGCAGGATGGTTCCCCACTGCTTTGTATCCCATCCCCTTTAAAATCACGGAAGAGTCCCATCGATCTCAGACGTTTGCTGAGGCTGGCCCAGATTCTCAGCTGCTGTAAATCAGCGGAACTTGATTGCCATCAGTAAAGCTTTCACCAGTGACCACCAGCTGAGGCTGTGGTCCGTCGAGTCTCGGGATCAGATGGGACAAAGCAAAGACCCATTCAAGGCACTGAGCAGAGACAGGAGGAGTTGGTCATTTCCTCACCTGACTATTGAAGGTCCCACAAACAGAGGGACCGGGCGAGGCAATGCCCGGTGTGCCGGGGTCCCTCTGCACGGTTAGGCCCGGAGGAGCCCTGCTGGAGGACTGATTGGGCAAGCGGGGCGCGGGGGGGGGGGGGGGAGCGGATTAAAATTCTGGTTTCTTCACGCTGGGTGAGAATGATACAGCCATTAGGCTGGGAGCCGCTCCTGGCCGCGTTGCTCTGCTGAATTAGCAGCATGTTTGAATGAGATAAAAGGGGCAGCTTACCCCCTCACGCTCGCTCCACTAATCCCACGACAGCTGTGAAATGAATAGCAGCAGATCCTCTTTACTCCCCTAACTGCCTATTTTACACTTGAGACCGATGCCAAACCTGGCCCACCGGGGCTTATTCCTCCTGAATTCCGAAGCTCATTCTTTGCAGAAGGCTTCACATCCCAGGCCTCCCTAAGAAACGAGGCTCTCAGAGGAGTCCGGGGATCTGGAGAGGAATGCTGGATCCCATCGGAACTGGACTATCTAGCTGTGATCTTACATGGGTGACCACCACCACAGCATCTGGCCACCTACAGGTCCGAGAAAGAGCTATTACCGGAGGCCCCCTTTACAGCACTCACGCCATGGGGCTTCCACCACTTCCCTTCGAGAGACTGGGCCACAGTAGAACTGATCACGCCAAGAGGAAGTTGCTCCTTGGGATTCCCGCTGCATTTGCCTGGGCTTGGTTTCGTCGGATCATTGTTCCTCGCACGCTTGTAGCATCTCAGCGAAAGCAGCGTCACCCCCCTTGGAACCCGTGCGGGAGCTGTGGCAATGAATGCACAAGAGGTTGTCACACCCCCTCCCTTATACAGGACTGGCCTAGCCCAAGTCTGTAGCACCGTTGCCTTCAGCGAGTGGTTGTGTCTCACCCCAGTTCCTAAAGGACAGGAGCCAGGGAGGCTGGACCTGGAGTCTGAATTCCCATGTCCCTGCTAGATGCATCCCTTCCAGCTCAGTTTGGAGGCACATAGGCTGGGAATGGTGGAGGAAACTTTCTCTGCTCCCCATCCTGTCCCTATTTGGTGGATGTAAAAGCCCTTTACTCACACCTTCTTTCTCTCTCTCTCTCCATCCATCTCCAATGCACCCATCCATATCTATCGAGGCTTTCATATGGTCCTCCTGACCTCACCATAATATTTGAACACCTTGGTAGTTACCCTCCAGCTTAGGCCAAACTGGGCCACAAGCAGGTTTGGTTGACTCGGAGCCCAGGTTTGCGCAGAGAGCTGGCGACCTGGCACCCAGTTGGTGCCGGGCTTTAAGTGCGAAGCCACAACCGCAGCTAGGCGAGAACCGGGCGTGATGAAAGAGTCACCCCTGGGCCTGGTGAGTGTGTCCCGGTGTGAGAGCCCAGCGCGCTGCAGAAAGGGGAGGTCGGCGTGACGCCCAAGGGTTCCGTTCAGAGGCGCCGACTCCAGGAATGGGGAGAAATTAAATAGCGAGTGCTCAGCACCCACCAGCCGCAGCTGTTTGGCGGCACCCCCATTAGCTGATTGAAGGTGCCGCCAAACAGCTGTTTGGCAGCTGGGACTGAGGGGTTTGGGGGAGGGTGGAGAGCAGCAAGCCGTGGAGGCCTTGGGGAGGGGGCAGGGCAGGGCCTTGGGGGAGGGAGGCGGAGCAGGGGTAGGAAGAGGCGGAGTGAGGGCGGGGCCTTGGGGGAGGGGGCAGAGCAGGGGTGGGAAGAGGTGGAGTGAGGGCGGGGCCTGGGGGAGGGGGCAGAGCAGGGGTGGGAAGAGGCGGAGTGAGGGCGGGGCCTTCGGGGAGGGGGCAGAGCAGGGGTGGGAAGAGGTGGAGTGAGGGCGGGGCCTTGGGGAGGGGCAGAGCAGGGGCGGGAAGAGACGGCGGGGCCTCGGGGGAGGGAGTGGAGTGGGGGCAGGGCAGAGCAGGGCTGCATAAGGTGCACCTACGGTTCCATTTGCTTCTGAGCTTTCATCCAGCCCCTTTGCGCCCTCCGCCAGACGCACGACCGTGCACAGACCCACCCCCTCCCTTCCCCAGAAGAGCCCGTTCGGTGCCGTCACCCCCGCTGGCCCGCATGTCAGCGCTGACCCAGGCGATAGCGGTGCGCTTCACTTTATCCACCTCAGACGTCTCTATTAACAGGACAATGGAAGACTAAGCACTTTCCTTTATTCATTTACCCGCTGTCTGATAATATCATAGTGATGATAATTTTCCTTTAATGGGCCATTTGCTGTAATTATGATGCAGCGGGTGAGTAATTGTGTCGGACGCCCAATGCCGCCGTCGCAACTCTGCAAACTTAATGCGCTCCATTGTCTGCGAGGGGGGCAGCAGGAGCCGGCGCGGGAGAGAAAGCGAGACAGAGAGAGAGACAGACAGTGGGAAAACGTCCCGGCTCCCTCTCCCCCCTCCAACATTCCGTAGGTTAAATTCTTTCTTCTCACACTTACGCAGCTCCCAGGCCGTGGTGGAATTAGGCTCATTGTCTCTTCCTCTCTAAGCCTGTTCGTTCTAACTTGCCATCTAACGCCCCCTTCCCTGTCGCCTCCTCTCTGTCTTACACATGGCCAAATTCTGCCTTCCTGTACGTGCAAACGATTCCTTACTGGGCACAATGCTCCGTTCTCCTGCACTGTCATTTACACTAGTGAAAACCCGGTGCAAACTGGGTTAGAAGGGACCACAAGGGTCAGCTAGTCTGACTCCCAGCATGGGAACATTTGACCCTCCCTTTGCGATGGTGAAAATCACTGCGCAAGGGGCAGGCCCATGGAGCATCCAGCCCATTAAATTTGGTGAGAGCTGTGTGCCTACAAGCGGCAGAATTATGATTGCTCTTGGATTGTTTGTACGAAAGTAGCCCCCCCCCCGGGGCACCAATCGGGGCACCGGACGCTGTACAGTCATGCAGGAGAATTCTCCTCCCTGCCCTAGACGGCTCATAATCTGGGTCGTGATAAAACACAGTGGGCCCAATTCATTGCAACCATTTGCTGCGCTGTGCCAAAGCGGGTGCAAAATGTTACTCAGTAGTGGGGCTTTACCCCCGGTTCTGCAGTCTGTGTCTCTCCCGTGCCTCTCTCCAGAGCTGGTTTATTCCTTCCGGCATCAATAGCCTGAAAGAAAGAAGTAAGAAGGCAGTTGGGTGGGTGGATAACGCTGCAGCACCTGTGGCTGCTTCAGACTTCAGCCAACACACCTGTGCGTAGCCTCCAGCATAGGCGCCGACTCTGTGGGTGCTCCAGGGCTGGGTGCTCGGGGAGGGGGCAGAGTAGGGGCAGGAAGAGGCAGAGCGAGGGCAGGGCCCTTGGGGGAGGGAGCAGAGCAGGGGCGGGGCCTCATGGGAGGGGGTGGATCGGGGGGCAGGGCCTTGTGGGGGGTGGAGCAGGGGGCAGGGCCTCGGGGTGGAGCAGGGGTGGAGTACCCCTGGGGAAAAGTGGAAGTCTGCGTCTATAGCCTTCAGCATGTGCGCGGTCCCACCGATTTTAAGGGGCTATTCACGTCATTAACCCTGGGTGTGTCTGCAGCAGTGGTTCTCAGCCAGTTGGTTCTCAACACCAGGTGTTATGTGGGCCACATCCAAGACTACTTGTATGGCCCTGAGGATGTCACATGGGCCGCGGCTCTGTGTTGGTTAAGCCGCGAGCGGCCCATGGACCACAGGTGGAGAACCACTGGTCTGGAGGATCGGGGCCCCGGGTTGTCAAATGAAGCTAAGAGGGGAATTTAAACATTTCCCTTGTCTCTGTTCGTTGGCTTCTCTCACCCTTCCCTCTGCTTGTTTTTGCAGGAGGGTGACACGGGAAAGCAAACAATGAGAATTCCCTCCCCCCTTCCTTAATGGGTGCCGGGCTGAGCTCCTCGGCAATGCCTTTGGTGGGGAGGGATTCAATTTTTGAGTGTCCCAGACAAAACCCGGAGATTGGGAAACCCCCCATTTTGTTTAAATAACCAGAGAAAAGGCAGGATTGAGACAGGGCACTAGAGGGAGGAAGCAGAAATGGAAGGAAGGGGCGAGCAAGGTGGGATGCAGTAACTGAGCTACAGGGAGGCAGGGGGCTCCTTGGGTTCCTTCTCGGCCCTCCCGTGCGCCCTGCGTCAAGTTGCTTCACCTCTGGTTCTCCTATTTAGGGTGTAAGCTCTTGAAGGGATGGGTCTCTTAGCATGTGATGTACAGGGCCTAGCACATGGGGCCTTGATCTCAGCTGCGGCCTCTAGGTGCTCCTGGAATGCATGCACTAGTAATAAAAGACCTGACCAAAAAGCAACTTTTCTGCTAGTTTTTTAGGGAAAAGGCAGAGTCAAAGCTCGCCCCTTTCAATAGTTTTGGGCATGTTGTGGCTCCTTTTCACCCAGTGGCCCTGCTATTCAGAAGAAGCGCGTCTCTCTTCAGGGACCCGTTCAACATCACCTGGCTTTTCCTGCTCTCCAGGAGCTCTGGGGAAGGGAGCTGAGGTTCGTTCTGGCCTGTTCATTGCTAGCAGCGTTGCTAACTGGCTTCCAAACCCACGGGCCAAATTCTACCCGTGGTGACACCAGCACTAACTTGGGTGACCCCTGACACCGGCCACTTGGAGCTGCTTCGGGGGCTGGAAAGCTGCCCTAGCGTGGTAGAGGAAGACTCCCCTGTGAGCTGGTGTAAAGCCCATGTAGCCTGTCCCCTGCCACACATTTCTCCCCACCAACGGAGGGAGTAGTAAGATGTGCTAGCGGCAGGAGGAAACAGAACAGAGCACAGGATCCTCAGCTGCTTCAGGGGTCGCTGGCATAACTTAGAGCAGCCTTTACGCTCTGGCCTGGCCAGGATGGAGTGGGGGCCACCTTTCCCCCAGCTCTGCTTAGCTGTGCTGGCCCCAGTTCATTGGGATGCACAGGTGTAACACAGGGCAGAATTCCGCCCACAGGATCTTTACCACTGGCAGGAGCCAGAAAGAGGCCAGCTTGACTCGCAGATCCCAGGAGGAGTTTATGGGGCTGGCAGTTAGGAAAACCATCCTTTTACTTCTGCAGCGATCAGATTTGCTCGGGAATCATTGCAAGGCCCTCCAACGCCATTTGTACAGGGCCCTCTTTCAGAACAGAACCAGCCTTTAAGACGGAACTGAAATACCTGCCAAGCCTTGAGTTCAGGCTTCTGCGCTTCCCGTCTGTACCGGCGACCATATCCGATACCTAGAGTGGGGGAGCTGCTGAGACCCAGCAGAGAAGCCCCGACCAGCACCAGGACCCATATCCGGCAGATATCCGGTGTGGCAGAGCCCAGGACTCAGCCTTCTGAGCTGGCTGCACACCCAAGCCCTGTTTCATTCTCCAAGAGAGATGCTGAAAGATGGTTTCGCTGAACAAGTGGGACTTTATTAAACCCCAGGCACTGCTCTGTCCATATGGCTGCACTGCTTCCAGCCCCATTCCCAGTGGGCCCTGCTCCCCCGGCATCCTATCAATAGCAGCCCTGCAAGAGAACATGGGCCACCCGATTCCAGTTCCGCTGATCATGAGACATCTTCCCTTTTTTACAAAAACAGTTTAGTATAAGCATTAAAACCAAATAAGCGCTGTCCAGCGCCCCACCCCAGCTTGCTTCGGCCAGAGATTGCTAGAAGGTAGCCCAGTTGGACTCTTGTCTTTACCACAGACTCAGCTGGTTACACAGACTTTGAGATGGTTTGGTCTCCCCAACAGGTGACCACACCGGGAGTGACCTATCTCTGTCTCCCTGTCTCCTGTGTCTGGGTCTAGCAAATTATCTCTCTGTGGAGTCTTGTGCAGCCCTCTGGGGTTGGCCTCTGAGTGGTTCTGTCTCTCCGTTCTGGGATGATCTCCGTATCTCCACAGGCTCCTCTGGATGTTGTGTCTGCTGGCTTGTAAGAGCTTCCTGCTCCTTCACGCCACTCGTTTCTCTTGCATAGTCACCTTGCATGACCTGGGTGCTCCTGCACCTCTCACGGCTCCGCCCCGCCTTGTGTCTCTCTAATGGCTGAATCCTCACTGGAGCGCCTGTCTCCAGGGCTGGCGGGTCCGTGGCTGACCTGTTGTACTGTTGTGCCTGTACTCTCTGACTGTTGGCCGTGTCCCCGTGGTGGTATCTCCATCCTTCTGGCTGCAACACACCTCTCTCATTGCAGCAGGGTTTTGATCCTTCACCCTCCCGGTGCCTGTGCTGGATTGTATGGCACCCCTGTGATGGGGTATTGCCATGGTCCGAAAATGCCAAAACGGGGTCTGAAGCAGAAAAAACAGCCTTGTCTAACAGTCTCTTGGCTGCTTTCACAGCTGATTGCATCTTCCTGTTTCTCTGGGCATGCTGGGGAGGAAGTGTGGTGCCCAAACTCCCATTTGCAAGTTCCTTGAATTTTTCCAAGGCAAATTGGGGTCTGTTGTCAATGAATAAGGCTGTGAGATTGTCATGGATTCTGGGACTTTCTGGGACCTTTGTGACTTCTGCAGCGGCTGGTTCGGCTGGCCAAGGAGCCCCATGGCTAGCCACACCGGCCACTGCTGGGGCAGTCTCGGGCCACCGCCCCCCCCAGAAGTTTGGGTGGGGGGCTCAAGGCTGGGGTGTGGGAGGGGGTGAGGGGTCTGGGAGGCACTTACCTCAGTGGGGGCTCCCTGGCAGTGGCGACATCCCCATCCCTCAGCTCCTAGGCAGAGCCACAGCCAGACAGCTCCGCGCGTTGCCTTCGCCCGCAGGCACCGTCCCCACAGCTCCCATTGATCATGGTTCCTAGCCAATGGAAGCTGTAGAGCTGGTGCTCAGGGCAGAGGCAGTGCGAGTAGCCGTCTGGCCGTGCCTCCATCTAGGAGCTGAGGGATGGACATGTCTCCACTTCTGGAAGCTGGGTAGAGAGCCTTCCAGCCCCACCATCCCTCCCACCGACACCCGCACCAGCATGCCACTGCCTGCTCCCCCGAGAGCACCCATGGCATCCCCGGGCTGTCTCCCCCCCACAAGATTTAGTCAAGGGTATATAGTACAAGTCATGGACAGGTCACAGGCCATGAATTTTTGTTTACTGCCTGTGACTGTCCATGACTTTTACTAAAAATACCCATGACTAAAGCGTAGCCTTATTGATGAATACAGTGCCTGGAATGCTGTGTCATGCAAAATGGCCTTCAGTTTGCCAATCACTCACTTGCTTCTTGATGCACGCAGGGCATAAACCTCCCAAAAATTTGAATAGTTGTCCACTGTGGCCAAGTACTGGTTTTCCTCAAAGGTAAATAAGGCCGCTCCCACCTTGTGGGAGGGTAGGCAGCTCATGTGACAACAGGGTCTCTTTTTGCTGGTGGTTTTCACACAACTGGCAGGTGTCAGATAGCTGTCAATGCCCAGGTGTGAGGCATGTCTTGTTTGCATGACATCCTTATGTAATGAGGTGGGGACAACAGCTCCCTGGCCTGGAAATATGATTCTATTCTTGCACGCTCAGTTCATCTTTAATTTGAAAATATGGTTCTGCTCCTACTAGTCCTTGGCTTTTGTCTTCTGACCACCCTGGTAAGATTGATCTCTTGACAGCCTGGAGCTGGATGTCCTTTCCCCCAGCTGCTTTGATATCCATCAGCTTCACTGTTGAAACTAGAAGACAGTGCAACATGTTAATGGATTCTGTGTCCTGATCCACTTCTCCCAACTTGCTTATGCCAGGTATATATGTCCTGCTTAGGTGTCAGCTAACACTAACAATCATCCTGGAGAATATCTGATCTCTGTCTGGTAGTGCTGGAGGGGGATCAACATGCTCCGCAATCTCTTTGGAGAACTATGGGCTTGTCGACCCAAACAATTGGTTCACGCTAAGCTGGGGCATGACAAGGAAACAGAAGAAGTTCCAAGAGGACTAGATCAAGGGACATTAATGGGGGTCAGCAGGGTGAGTATCACAGCCCAGCTGCGAACTAAATGTTTGTGTAGACAGGGCCTACGAAGGGGCTTTGCCATGGTTGTGGGCAGGTCTACGCTGAAAACACTGCCTTGGCGCAGCTGCGCTGATGGAGCTGTGACGCTGTGGTGCTTTAACGAAGACTCTAAGAGCTGATGGGAGAGAGCAGCCCCGTTGGTTAATCCAGCTTCCTGAGAGGCGTAGCTGTGTTGACGGGAGCAGCCCTCCTGCTGACGTAGCGTTGTCTACCTGGGGGGTTAGTCAGTATAACTACGTGTGGATTTTTCACACCCCTGAGTGATGCAGTTATACCGATATAGGTCTGTAGCGTAGACCAGACCTTAGAGGGTGAGCCACGTTTCACTGATGAATCCCTCCACCCCAAATACCACAGCCAAAAGCTCCTTTTCTATTTGGGCATACCCCTGTTCGGCCTCTGACAGGGCTGTCCTGGCAGAAGCCACTAGCTGCCGCTGCAGAAGAGCAATGCCCAGTCGTCCCGCCGCTGCATCACACCGGCTCTGCTGCCGCTCCAGGACAGGGGCATCCATTATGATTTGTGTCAGTGTGTCCAAGGGTTGCTGGTGGGAACCTGCCCAGTTCCACCCAGCGTCCTGCCACATGGGTTCCACAGCTGCAGCCAGGTGTGGAGAGAAAATCTGTCACTCCTTCGAAGCGCTGTACCCCTTTCACATCCCCTGGAGCAGGCATGTCTCTGATTGTCTTGGTCTTTTGTCCCTCTATTGCAAGCAGCTGTCCAATGTCCGTCAACTCGCGCTCTTTGAGTTGTATTTTTTTCTGGGTTCAGTTTTAAGTTCATTTCCCTATATCACTGTAGTTTTCTGTCCCAGTTTCATTCAGCTTCTGCATCATTGCTCCCTTCACCTACAGTGAGGGTGTTATCTGCAGTAATTTTCATCCCAGGCTTCCAGCTGACAGGGATGCGGACAGCAGGCCTAGTGGCAAGAGCAGGCAGCAGGCGTAGTAGCCAGAGTCAGAGCTGTGGTCAGTCACCAGAGCCAGGGGTCAAAACCGGGGGTCAGGAACTGAATACCAGAACCAGGGGGGGTCAAGCCAGGGTCAGAAGCTAGAGCCTGGGGTCAAAGCCAAAGATCAGGAACTAGAGTGAGCAGGGTAGCAGGCAAGGAGGGGCTCAAGGCAGGGGCAGGACAGAGGCAAGGCTGGGTGCAAGGTAGGCTCAGCAGGAACGGACACAGTGGCGGGCTTGAAGGTTGAGAAGCCAGCAAGATGCTGCTGCTACTGGCTTAAGAGCCAGCCTACTGGCCTTGGCAGCTACTCGGGTTGCATGGCTAATCAGGCAGCCGCTGCAGGCCAGCTGTAGTGATGAGGCGAGCTCTGCTGCAGGCCCTGATTCCTGACCCAGGCAGTCCTCCTAGTGCTTGGGTGAGTTTTCTCTGGAACAGCTCTGGTGCTGGTCTTATGCCCACTGGCATGCACGGCCATCTGTAGCCACCAAATGGTGATGCAAAGGTTGTCAACATGCTGGACTCTTTATCCAGGCTTATGCGCCAAAACCCATTCCTCACATCACAGACCGTAACAATTCTGGCTTTGGAAAGTTCTGGCAAGATGTCATCAGTTGTGGGCAGTGGATAGTGGCATCTTTTAAATGCCTTTGTCAGTTACTTTGGGTCTATGCAGATGCATAATTTGCCTGAAGGTTCTTTGCCATCATCATGATGCTTGCCCAGGCTGTACTGGTCTCGTCAGATGCTGCGATACCCCTTCTCTGCAGACTTTTGAGCTCCTGGCATACTGGATTACATAGCGCCACTGGAATTTTCCTTCGTGGTAAGCACACAACTTCCACTGTGGGGTCTTCTTTCAATTGCAGCTTTCCTTTGAGGCATCCATCATCTTTGAAAACATCTCCATATGCTTTCAAAATTGTCTCCATTGTCTGTGGGTCGCCCTGGAATAGAATTATAGAATCATAGAAATGTACGAATGGAAGGGACCTTGATAGGTCATCTAGTCTAGTGTCCCGCACAGAGGCAGGATTAAGTATGATCTGGACCATCCCTGACAGATGTTTCTCTAACCTGTTCTTAAAAACCTCCAATGATGGAGATTCCACAACCTCCCTTGGTAATTTGTTCCAGTTTTTAACTACCCTTACAGTTAGGAAGTGTTTCCTAATGTCTAACCTACATCTCCCTTGCTGCAATTTAAGCCCATTGCTTCTTATCTTGTCCTCAGTGGATAAGGAGAATAGTGTATCACATTCCTCTTTGTAACAAACTTCTACATACCTGAAAACTCTTCTCATGTCCCCTCTCAGTTTTCTCTTTTCCAGACTAAGCAAACCCAGTTTTTTCAGTCTTTCCGCATAGGTCATGTTTTCTACACCTTCAGTCATTTTTATTGCTCTCCTCTGGACTTTCTACAATTTGTCCACATCTTTCCCAAAGCGTGGTGGCCAGAACTGGCCACAGTGCAACAGCTGAGGCCTTATCAGTGCTGAGTAGGGAGAAAGAATGCCTTCTTGTGTCTTGCTTACAACGCTCCTGCTAATACAGCCCAGAATGATGTTCGCTTCTTTTGCAATAGATTGGGACTCACCCTCCACCTGTTGGACCTAGCTATATTCTGCTGGGTCAGATCACTCCCTGGGGTAACCCCTGGTTGTTCTTCTCAAGGAATCCAGGGAAACTCTCTTCAGCTGGGGGTAGTTTCTTTAATTGGGCCTCCTTAACAAATACAATCCCACCGCCCCGCAGGGTCTTGCTTCAGAGTCTGTGCAAACACAGCAGTCCCTTCCCCAGATCAATCTCTCACATTGGTTATTCCCATAACAAGGTTTCCTGGCTCTTACCTCATAATCTCAGCCCTCCGGGGCTTCCCCAGCAGTCCCCCCTCTCTTGCAGCAGCTCTGTTCTGCAATAACTCCAGTGGCAGTCCATTGGGAGCACCGCCCTGGCACTTCCGTTTCCTGGAGGATGTGGCAGTCTCCTCACCCTCATCCCTGCTGCCCTCTTTTGTACAGATCAGCTAATTAACTTCTGCCTCTTTCCTCTGGCACAGGGGGTGGGCTAATCAGGCAAGCAGGCCAGCTCCAGGCCTCGGGGCCCTGGGGAATGTTATCCCTTATTCCGTCACACTTCCCCTTTTACTTCTTGCAGTGCAGCTAGAAAATTCCAGCACTGTTCCCTGATCAGCTCCCTGGCTTGTCTGGCCGTGACGCTTGCCATCCATCACCACAGACTTGGTGCCGTCTGTTATATTTTGGGTTAGTTCCTCTAATGTCCCATTTTCCTCTGAGCTGCATGGTGCGCCCATTGTGTATTGTTAGCCTGCTTTTGGTTACGGGGGGGTTCAAGTCCAATTCACCCCGAGGAATCACGTTGCAGGAGGCCCCGCGATCCAGCTGGAATTGCAGGGGAATTTCCCTATTAACACTGTTGCCTGCACGGGGGTTGGTATAGTCCCTTGCTGCCCTCCTGTCCTGACAACCTGATATGCTCTTGCTGTCAAGGAGAGTGTCGTGATGTCATCCCCGCGGTCTGATGGCCCTCCCCCGTCAGTGCAAGTCTGACTGAGTTGTTCTGGGGCCTTCCTCCACTCTGGCACCCACCCACCGCTAAATTGGTTCAACTGGCCACATTCCTTGAAGCGCTGGCCCAGTTGGGCTGCTCGTGCTGCGTCCCACGGTAAATGTCTCTCACTAAGGGTCTGTCTACACTGCAATTAAAACCCTGTGGCTGGCCCATGCCAGCTGGTTCGAGCTTGTGGGGCTCAGGCTAAGGGGCTGTTTGACTGCCGTGTAGATGAACCCTGGGCATCTGCTCTCCTTTGCGGGTGACTCACTGCATGTACTTTTGGGGGGTGTTGCGCTTCTTCGGGCTTTCATCCCCTCTCCTGAGGCTACCACTGCGTGCACCACATCTAAGCATCTGTCCAGTGAGAGATCGTCTTTGTGGGGCAGCCGCTCCCGCCAGGGTGAGCCCACGCACTGGAGACTAGCCTAGCCTGAATTAGGGAGTTTGTCAAGTCCCCCAGATTTTGCACGAAGCAGCCAGTCTGCGTAAGGCTGTAACCAGGGATGAGCTGCCAAAATCTTAACAACCGGTTCCCTCCTCACCCCACAAGGGGGTCGTGGCCTACCCCCACCCCCTGGGGACTCCTGCCCCATCCAACCTCCCGCGTTCCTTGACGCCCCCCACCCGCCGGACCCCTGCCCCATCCACCTGCCTCCCCTGTCCCCTGACTGCCCCCGGAACTGGGCAGGAGGGTCTCGTGGGCCACCATAGTGGGTGACCACCCTGCCCCTAAGAGCCAGAGGGACCTGCCGGGGGGCGAGGTGGGGAGTCCCGGAGGTGCTTACCTGGGGCAGCTCCCAGGAAGCATCCGGCAGGTCCCTCTGGCTCCTAGGGGTGGGGGAGCGTAGCTGGGGGGGAGCAGGGGGAGCAGCCGTTCCCCCCACTGATCAGATCAAAAGTGGAGCCTTAGGCGCCAACTCTCTGGGTGCTCCGGGGTTGGAGCCCCCACGGGGAAAATTTGGTGGGTGCAGAGCCCCCACCGGCAGCTCCCTGCATGGCCCCAGCTCCCCTCCGCTCCGCCTCCTCCCCTGAACGCGCCGCCCCACTCTGCTTCTCCGCCCCCGTCCCCGGCATCCTGGGAATCAGCTGTTTGCACGGGAAGCCGGGGAGGGCTGAGAAGCAGGCGGCGGCTTCCTGCTCAGGCTGAGGGTGGCGGTTCTAAAAGGGCTTCTAGCGAACCGGTGTGAACCGACTCCAGCTCACCACTGGCTGTAACACCCCTTCCTCAACAAATCTCAGTATGCACATGCTCAGTAGAGACTTGGAGAATTTAGCTGCCAAACTCTAACAAATATTCTGTCTTCACTGAGCATGCTCCAACCCCTCAGAGCTCCTACCTGTCACATGCTCCACCCCGCACAGAGTGTCTGAGCACGCTCAATCCCAAGGCTAATGAGGCTCAGTCGGGCTTTCTCTGCTGTTGCTCGGCTGGGAGCCAGATACAGCAACCAAGATGAGGGAGCTTGTCTCCTGTGCTGAGTGCTCCCCTGCTGGCACCCAGGCAGCATGGAGGAGGAAGCAGCAGAAGGGACAAGACCCAGACCTGGGGCAGGAGGGAATAGATTGGGACCAGGAGCCTGTGGGAAGGCAGGGGAACTGGGTCTGGGAGCTGGTGGAGGCAGGAACTGGGACTGGCTGGGCAAGCAGACTGGGACTGGAAGCCATTGGGGGTTGGAGAATATGCGTGGGGAGGGACTGGGAGCCAGTGGGAAAGAGATCAGATGTGGGGGAACTTGGACTGACCTGGCAAGGGAACTGGGACAAGAAGACTGGGGTTCACAGGGCCTGGGAGCTAGTGAGCACTATTTACTCCATGATGCACTTTGGAAGTGTATTAAGCTAAACCACCCAAAGGTCGCTCTTACAGAGCCCACGTGGGGAGTCAGTGCGGCACAGCGAGGGTGCTTTAAATTCACTCCCGTTCTGCACACTAACTCCCCCGTATAGACAAGCCCTGCGACTGTGCTGTGCACCTCAGGAGTGGAGACTGGGGCCAGGTGTACACTACCGACCTACATCGGTACAACTCAGTGAGACCGACCTAACTCCCGGTGTAGACAGCGTTGTGTTGCCGGGAGAGCGTCTCCCATTGACTCAGCTCCTTCCTCTCAGGGCGGTGGGTTAACTACGCTGACGGGAGTCGGTCTCCCGTCAGTGTGGGAGCATCTTCACTTAAACGGCTACCCCAGTGCACTTTTTAAGTGCAGACCTGCCCCTGGGTGTGGCCAGATGTGGGACTGGGAGTAGCATGAGGTGTGGGGGGAGCCGGGAGGTGGGACAGGCTGAAGCGGATGGGCTGAAAGGGTCAGGCCTGGGGGAAGGGGTTTTCTGGAAAAACAGTAGGTGGTTATGTAATTAGAGAAGATATTGTCATGCATACACACAAGGTGGCTCAACTGAGGTTGCACAGGCAGCCTTAACTCTGGCCTTTCCTCGCGTTTGAAGGCATGACCTGGCAACTGCAGTAATGTTCTTCTAATGTAGCTTTCCTGTGCAATTTCTCGTTGTCTTTTTTTTTAAAAAGCAAAGTGAAAAAACAGAATTTGCATCACCCCCATGGTTCGTCAGCGGGCTTGGTACCTTTAGATTCACCACACAGACCTCTGCCACTTAAACAAATGAACTCACTGATAGCAGTAGTAGGTTGTCAACCTCTTTGCTGAGCAGCATTCGAGGGGGATGAGACTCTCGCTTTGCCAGTGGGGTTCACAGATATTTGCTGATGGCAGAGGGATCCGTGGGTTCCATTCTCTGGAGGGGAGTGTGCTCTATTGGGCGCAGTCTCTTTGCCCCCCCCCAGCCTTCCAACATTACCCTGTCCCAGTCCTGTCTCTTCCCCACCCCGAGTCCTTGTGCCCTCCCATTCTCCTTTCCTAGCCACTCCCAGTCTCTGCTTCTCCAGCGTCTTATTCCTTTGCTCAGCCAGTCCCATTTTGCCCCCTTCAGCTCCTTGTCCAATCTCTCTCTCCTCTCCATCCACGGGCTCTCAGTCCTAGTCTCCATCCCTGGGCTCCTCGACCAACCTCAGTCTCCCGCTAGCCCTTCTCGGGTCCCTTGCCCCAGCCTCGTTCTTCCCTGGCTACTTGTCCCAGGCTCTTTGCTTGGTTCTAACCCTGCACCCCAGTTTGTGTCCCTTCTGGCTACCTGGATCCCAGGCTCCTGGCCAAACAAGTCCCAGCCTCCCCCACCAGTTCCCAGTCAAAGTTCTCTCCCTGCCCTGCAGTCTCAGTATCACCAAACTCCTTGTCCCAGTCCATTCCTCCCCTCCCTGCGGTCCAGCTTTTGTCCCCTCTGCATTTGAATCAGGCAGCTTCCTCCTCCAAGCAGGGGCCACCAGTGAGAGCACAAGTGAGACAGGCTCCCTCCTCTGAGTTTTGTGCCCCGTCTGGAGAAGCCTCTACAGGGAAAGCTTGGCTTCCCCCCCATAACCTGGGGCTGGAGCATGCTCAGACATGCTGTGATGACAGTACACAGGCAGTCCAGTGAGCGCTAGGAGCTGTGGAAGGCAGGGTCATAGTCAGTGAGGAAGGGCTCCTCACAGATTTTTGGCTGCCAAAAATTGAAGAAATTTCTACTGAGCATGTGTGAACTGCGATTTTTCAAAGACTTCTTATTTGTCCAGATCGGGGAGGATTTTCATGGGGACAGCAAAACACCCATCGCTAACCAAAAAAGCTAACCATTTCCAGCTCCTTCTCCACAGCATAGGGGCACTAGAGCTGTTCAAAGAAATGGTGGCCAGAATTTTTGAACATGGGCAAAACAAAGTCTTTTCCACTTAGGCTTGTTCTAGGAAAGAGTTGGACCAGTTTGTCTGAAATTTTCTCAAAGCGTGCAGCGTGAGGGAGACACCCGGCCTGAAAAATTTCAGCCCTGACGGTTAAAGTTTGGCAAAGTTACAAGCACGTGAAAACAGGGTCATTTCACGGGAAGTGTTGGAAACCTTAGTAATAGGGAGTGTCACTCGTGGGCAATACAGCATGCTGTAGATATGCAGACAGTCGTCTCACTGACTTATATGGGTGCAGGATCTGACCTGGGATACATTCGATGTGTATCTTTAGGGCTCAAGCTAACATTTTGGGCAGCTGTGGGTGTGCACCGAATGCAGGACTGGTTCCTTAGGTGTGCAGATAGTACATAGGTTCATAGATTCATAGATATTAAGGTCAGAAGGGACCATTATGATCATCTAGTCTGACCTCCTGCACAATGCACAGAAGCTCACCCACCCACTCCTGCGAAAAACCTCACCTATGTCTGAGCTATTGAAGTCCTCAAATCATGGTTTAAAGCCTTCAAGGAGCAGAGAATCCTTCAGCAAGTGATCTGTGCCCCATGCTGCAGAGGAAGGTGAAAAACCTCCAGGGCCTCTTCCAATCTGCCCTGGAGGAAAATTCCTTCCTGACCCCAAATATGGTGATCAACTGAACCCTGAGCATTTGGGCAAAATTCACCAGCCAGATACCCAGGAAAGAATTCTCTGTAGTAACTCAGATCCATGTTTCGCATAGCCAGCCTAGCGCCTAGCCACATTTGGGATTGTATACCTGGGGCATGGGTGCAACATGCAGGATCCGTGTGCATCTGAGTAAAGCTAGATATTGTCCCTGGGGAACCATGCTGCAGACTGGGTGCATGGCAGGCAGAATGTGCCATCGGGGAGTGCAAGACACCGGGGCCTCTTGCCACAGACTTTGCCTTCTGCTTAACCCAGTTCCCGTATGGAAGGATTCCATTTGATTTTCTTTCATTATTATTTGTGTTTCAGGAGCAGCTCAAGGCCCTCCTCTGCCAGGTGCTGTACAGATGCGTGGTAAGATGAAGAGAAAGCAGTGGATGTATTGTTTCTTGACTTTAGCAAAGCTTTTGACACGGTCTCCCACAGTATTCTTCTCAGCAAGTTAAGGAAGTATGGGCTGGATGAATGCACTATAAGGTGGGTAGAAAGTTGGCTAGATTGTCGGGCTCAACGGGTAGTGATCAATGGCTCCATGTCTAGTTGGCAGCCGGTGTCAAGTGGAGTGCCCCAAGGGTTGGTCCTGGGGCCGGTTTTGTTCAATATCTTCATAAATGATCTGGAGGATGGTGTGGATTGCACTCTCAGCAAATTTGTGGATGATACTAAACTGGGAGGAGTGGTAGATATGCTGGAGGGCAGGGATAGGATACAGAGGGACCTAGACAAATTGGAGGATTGGGCCAAAAGAAATCTGATGAGGTTCAACAAGGATAAGTGCAGGGTCCTGCACTTAGGACTGAAGAACCCAATGCACAGCTACAGACTAGGGACCGAATGGCTAGGCAGCAGTTCTGCGGAAAAGGACCTAGGGGTGACAGTGGACGAGAAGCTGGATATGAGTCAGCAGTGTGCCCTTGTTGCCAAGAAGGCCAATGGCATTTTGGGATGTATAAGTAGGGGCATAGCGAGCAGATCGAGGGACGTGATCGTCCCCCTCTATTCGACATTGGTGAGGCCTCATCTGGAGTACTGTGTCCAGTTTTGGGCCCCACACTACAAGAAGGATGTGGATAAATTGGAGAGAGTACAGCGAAGGGCAACAAAAATGATTAGTGGTCTGGAACACATGAGTTATGAGGAGAGGCTGAGGGAACTGGGATTGTTTAGTCTGCGGAAGAGAAGAATGAGGGGGGATTTGATAGCTGCTTTCAACTACCTGAGAGGTGGTTCCAGAGAGGATTGTTCTAGACCATTCTCAGTGGTAGAAGAGGACAGGACAAGGAGTAATGGTCTCAAGTTGCAGTGGGGGAGGTTTAGGTTGGATATTAGGAAAAACTTTTTCACTAGGAGGGTGGTGAAACACTGGAATGCGTTACCTAGGGAGGTGGTAGAATCTCCTTCCTTAGAAGTTTTTAAGGTCAGGTGTCAAGGTTCCTCCCCCACTCTGAACTCTAGGGTACAGATGTGGGGACCTGCATGAAAAAACCTCCTAAGCTTATCTTTACCAGCTTAGGTCAAAACTTCCCCAAGGTACAAAATATTCCCCCCGTTGTCCTTGGACTGGCCGCTACCACCACCAAACTAATACTGGTTACTGGGGAAGAGCTGTTTGGATGCGTCTTTCCCCCCAAAATACTTCCCAAAACCCTGCACCCCACTTCCTGGACAAGGTTTGGTAAAAAGCCTCACCAATTTGCCTAGGTGACTACAGACCCAGACCCTTGGATCTTAAGAACAATGAACAATCCTCCCAACACTTGCACCCCCCCTTTCCTGGGAAATGTTGGATAAAAAGCTTCACCAATTTGCATAGGTGACCACAGACCCAAACCCTTGGATCTGAGAACAATGAAAAAGCATTCAGTTTTTTACAAGAAGACTTTTAATAAAAAATAGAAGAAGTAAATAGAAATAAAGAAATCCCCCCTGTAAAATCAGGATAGTAGATATCTTACAGGGTAATTAGATTCAAAAACATAGAGAACCCCTCTAGGCAAAATCTTAAGTTACAAAAAAGATACACAGACAGAAATAGTTATTCTATTCAGCACAATTCTTTTCTCAGCCATTTAAAGAAATCATAATCTAACACATACCTAGCTAGATTACTTACTAAAAGTTCTAAGACTCCATTCCTGTTCTGTCCCCGGCAAAAGCAGCATACAGACAGACCCAGACCCTTTGTTTCTCTCCCTCCTCCCAGCTTTTGAAAGTATCTTGTCTCCTCATTGGTCATTTTGGTCAGGTGCCAGCGAGGTTACCTTTAGCTTCTTAACCCTTTACAGGTGAGAGGAGCTTTCCCCTGGCCAGGAGGGATTTCAAAGGGGTTTACCCTTCCCTTTATATTTATGACACGCCCCCCAAATCTCAGCTAGGGTGAAACACTGGCTGGGATTTCTTCCTGGAGCTCTAGGAAAAACAGAGTTAATAAGACACATGCATCTCTAAATATACTACCAAGTACATAAAGACTAACAATATTTTCCACATCTCAAGGACGATTTTAACCAGTTGATTCTGGGAAACTTTCACGGGAGAGTGCATCAGCCACTTTGTTAGAAGCTCCTGAGATGTGTTGGACGTCGAAATCAAAATCTTGGAGAGCTAAACTCCACCGAAGAAGTTTTTTGTTAGTTTCCTTGACGGTGTGAAGCCACTTCAGTGCAGCATGGTCGGTTTGCAGGTGGAAACGCCGTCCCCAAACATATGGGCGTAGCTTTTCCAGAGCGTAGACAATGGCGTAACATTCTTTTTCAGTGACTGACCAGTTGCTTTCCCTCTCAGACAGTTTTTTGCTGAGAAACACTACAGGGTGGAATTCTTGATCAGGTCCTTTCTGCATTAAAACTGCTCCCACACCACGCTTGGACGCATCTGTGGTTACTAGGAACGGTTTGTCAAAGTCTGGGGCCCTTAGTACAGGGTCAGACATGAGTGTCGCTTTAAGCTTGTTAAAGGCCTTCTGACACTTTCCGGTCCACTGAACAGCATTTGGCTGTTTCTTTTTGGTTAGGTCTGTCAGTGGGGCAGCGATTTGGCTGTAGTGCGGTACAAATCGTCTGTAATAACCAGCCAAGCCTAAGAAGGATTGAACCTGTTTCTTTGACTTTGGGACAGGCCACTTTTGGATAGCATCCACTTTGGCCTGTAGGGGGCTGATAGTTCCTTGACCCACCTGGTGTCCAAGGTAAGTCACTCTGTTTAGGCCTATTTGACACTTCTTAGCCTTAACAGTTAGTCCTGCCTCCCTTATGCGCTCAAGGACTTTTTGTAGATGTTCCAGGTGGTCTGCCCAGGAATCCGAAAATATGGCCACATCGTCAAGGTAGGCGACTGCATATTCTCCTAATCCCGCTAGGAGACCATCTACAAGTCTTTGGAAAGTGGCGGGTGCATTTCGCAGCCCGAAAGGGAGTACATTAAATTCATACAGCCCGAGATGTGTGATGAAGGCTGACCTTTCCTTGGCAGATTCATCTAGCGGTACCTGCCAGTACCCCTTGGTTAAGTCCAAGGTAGAGATGAACTGGGCCCGTCCCAGTTTCTCTAATAGTTCATCTGTGCGTGGCATTGGATAGTTGTCTGGGCGAGTTACAGCATTTAGTTTACGGTAGTCCACGCAAAAATGTATTTCCCCATCTGGTTTGGGAACTAGAACCACTGGAGATGCCCATGCACTTTCAGAGGGGCGGATTACACCCATCTGTAACATATCCTGGATCTCCCGTTCTATAGCAGTTTTAGCTTGAGGAGACACCCGGTAAGGTTGGACCCTAATTGGGTGAGCATTACCTGTGTCAATGGAGTGGTATGCCCGTTCAGTCAGTCCTGGGGTGGCTGAGAACGTTGGCGCGTAGCTAGTGCACAGCTCCTGGATCTGCTGTCGCTGCATACGCCCAAGGGTCATGGAGAGGTTCACCTCTTCCACACCACCAGCACATTTCCCTTCGTAGTAAACACCTTCAGGCCACTCAGCGTTGTCTCCTCCCTGGGCTGTAAACTGACAAACCTTTAATTCTCTGGAATAAAAGGGCTTTAGAGAATTAATATGGTACACCTTAGGCTTCCGGTTGGAGGTGGGGAATGCTATGAGATAATTAACAGCTCCCAGGCGCTCCTGGACCATGAATGGCCCTTCCCACGATGCCTCCATTTTATGGGCCTGGAGCGCCTTTAAGACCATGACCTGGTCTCCTACTTTGAAGGAACGCTCTCTGGCATGTTTATCGTACCAGGCTTTTTGCTCTTTTTGAGCATCCTGTAAGTTTTCTCTAGCAAGGGCTAAAGAGGTTCGGAGGGTGTTTTGTAGGTTGGTTACAAAGTCCAGAATGTTAGTTCCTGGAGAAGGTGTAAATCCCTCCCATTGCTGCTTCACCAACTGCAATGGCCCCTTAACCTCACGGCCATATACAAGTTCAAATGGGGAAAACCCTAAACTGGGATGTCGTACAGCTCTGTAGGCAAAGAGCAACTGCTGCAACACTAGGTCCCAATCATTGGAGTGCTCATTTACAAATTTACGTATCATGGCCCCCAAAGTTCCATTAAACTTCTCCACCATGCCATTTGTTTGATGGTGGTAAGGAGTGGCAACCAAGTGATTTACCCCATGAGCTTCCCAAAGGTTTTTCATAGTTCCTGCCAGGAAATTAGTCCCTGCATCGGTGAGGATGTCGGAGGGCCAACCTACCCTGGCAAAAATGTCTGCTAGTGCCTGGCACACACTTTTAGCCCTGGTGTTGCTTAGAGCTACTGCTTCTGGCCATCGGGTGGCAAAATCCATGAAAGTCAGTATGTACTGCTTTCCTCTGGGTGTCCTTTTCGGAAAAGGACCCAGAATATCCACAGCTACTCGCTGAAATGGAACTTCAATGATGGGGAGGGGTTGTAGAGGGGCTTTGACCTGGTCTTGGGGTTTTCCCACTCTTTGGCACACCTCACAAGACTGGACATAGGTAGAAACATCCTTGCCCATTCCTTCCCAGTGGAATGACCCCCCCAAACGGTCTTTGGTCCTGTTCACCCCAGCATGGCCACTAGGGTGATCATGGGCTAAGCTCAAGAGCTTGGCCCGGTATTTAGTTGGAACTACCAACTGTCTCTGAGGATGCCAGTCTTCCTGGTGTCCACCAGAAAGAGTTTCCTTGTATAAAAGTCCTCCTTCTGTAACAAACCTGGATCGATTAGAAGAGCTGAGAGGCGGTGGGTTGCTCTGTGCCGCCGTCCAAGGTCTCTGGAGGCTTTCATCTGCTTCCTGTTCGGTCTGGAACTGTTCCCTTGATGCTGGAGACATCAGTCCCTCATTGGATTGGGGACCTAGGCTTGGTCCCTCTGGAAGCGATATAGGGGATGGAGCTGTTTCTGTTGACTGTGAACCGCTCTCCGCTGGTGCACTATGTTGGGATTCAGGCTCCGGCTGAGCCTCTTGTGTAGGGTTATCGGCTGCTGCCAGTTCAGGTTCAGTGGGGCCCTCTGGTGTTGAGGTTGCAAGTACTGGATTCAGTGCTGGCACAGGGTCTGGTGTTGGTTGTTTGGCTGGTTCCGGTTCTGGGACTGGTTCCGTCTGGGTCTCTGGGACTGGATCCACTACTGCTGTTGCAGACATTGGCCTGGGGTCCGGGTCCATCACCTCTGACTGGGTCCTGATAGAAGTTTCCGGAACAGAGCTAGGCCTCACGGCTTGTTTAGCCTGGCTGCGGGTGACCATTCCCACCCTCTTGGCCTGCTTCACATGATTGGCCAAGTCTTCCCCCAACAGCATGGGGATGGGATAATCATCATAGACTGCAAAAGTCCACATTCCTGACCAGCCCTTGTACTGGACAGGCAACTTGGCTGTAGGCAAATTGAAAGAGTTGGACTTGAAGGGTTGAATCGTCACTTGGATCTCTGGGTTGATTAAATTGGGGTCCACTAAGGAAGCATGGATAGCTGACACTTGTGCTCCGGTGTCCCTCCACGCGGTGACCTTCTTCCTGCCCACACTCACAGTTTCCCTCCGCTCCAAGGGTATCTGGGAGGTATCTGGGCCTGTGGACCTCTGGTGTGATTCCGGTGCAATGAACTGTAATTGTTGGGGTTCTTGGGGCAGTTGGCCTTTACATGCCCCAGCTCGTTACACTTAAAACATCGTCCAGCTGACGGGTCACTGGGGCGAGGAGGGTTGCTGGAGAATGGGGTGGTGGGACGATAAGGGGTCTGGAGGGTTCTTTGGGAGGTAGGTGGGGCTTTGGGCAGCCCCCGGTAATAGGGTGTGGTCTGGGGTGGTCCCTTCTGGTCTCCACTCCAACTGTGACCAGTTTTCTTCTTCTCTGCCACCTCCACCCATCTGGCTCCAATCTCTCCTGCCTCAATTACAGTTTTGGGTTTCCCATCTAGGATGTATCTTTCTATTTCCTCAGGAACACCCTCTAAGAATTGTTCCATTTGCATTAGGAAGGGCAAATTTACTGGAGATTCAACACTTGCTCCTGATATCCAGGCATCCCAATGTTTCACAACGTGGTAGGCATGTCGGGTAAATGACATGTCTGGTTTCCACCTTAGGGCTCGGAACCTCCGACGAGACTGCTCGGGTGTTATCCCCATTCTGACTCTCGCCTTGGATTTAAACAGTTCATACTTGTTCATGTGTTCTTTAGGCATTTCAGCTGCCACCTCAGCTAAGGGTCCACTGAGCTGCGGCCTCAGCTCTACCATGTATTGGTCAGTAGAGATGTTGTACCCAAGGCAGGCCCTTTCGAAGTTTTCTAAGAAGGCCTCAGTATCATCACCTGCCTTGTAGGTGGGGAACTTTCTGGGATGGGAAGTGGTACCTGGAGAAGGATTGCTAGGGTTTGTTGGTATATTCTGCTGGGCCTTTATCCTCTCCACCTCCTCCACATGCTTCCTCTCTTTTTCCTTCTCCTCCTCCACATGCTTCCTTGCCTCCATTTCCCTCTTGTGGGCAGCCTCCTGTACCTCCTTCTCCAGCCGCATGAGTTCTATCTGTCTTTCATGTTCCCTTTGTTTTTCCTCAGCCTGAAATTTGGCTAATTCCAGCTGTAGTCGAGCTGAGGATTTGGTCATTCTAACCTCTCTGTTTTTAACTAATTTTACACCCGAGGTTTAGAAATAAACAAACAAAACGTGGCTGTAAAATTTCTTCCCCAGTAACCAGTATTAGTTTGGTGGTGGTAGCGGCCAGTCCAAGGACAACGGGGGGAATATTTTGTACCTTGGGGAAGTTTTGACCTAAGCTGGTAAAGATAAGCTTAGGAGGTTTTTTCATGCAGGTCCCCACATCTGTACCCTAGAGTTCAGAGTGGGGGAGGAACCTTGACATGGTGGCACAGTGGTGGGATTAACCTGAAATCATTTTGAGATCCAGTTGAGATTTTTTGAACTAGAAATACAGATTTTAAAAAGGAAATTTTTTTTTCCTTTGGAAAGGAAGTCCAGAAAGCAGTTGAAACTGAAAGCTGAAACTGTGGCCAAGCAGAGACAAAAGGGGATTATCTTGTGAATTGCAGGTTTTCTTTGCCTGGAGGCAGGGTACTTAACTCCTGCAGGGAAATTCACAGTCTTCCAACCCAGAGGTTTTTTTTTTTCTTTTCTTCCTAAAAGTAAATAGGGGGTGTGTGTTCTACCCATTTGCTTTTTCTTTGGGCTGGGTAAGCAGGTTTCCAAGCAGTTGGAGGTTTTTTGCTTTAATTTGGGCCCAGAGCAGAGACAAGGGAATTGTCTTTTTCTGTAGGCTGACAATCACTATCAGAGAATAGTTATTCTATTCAGCACAATTCTTTTCTCAGCCATTTAAAGAAATCATAATCTAACACATACCTAGCTAGATTACTTACTAAAAGTTCTAAGACTCCATTCCTGTTCTGTCCCCGGCAAAAGCAGCATACAGACAGACCCAGACCCTTTGTTTCTCTCCCTCCTCCCAGCTTTTGAAAGTATCTTGTCTCCTCATTGGTCATTTTGGTCAGGTGCCAGCGAGGTTACCTTTAGCTTCTTAACCCTTTACAGGTGAGAGGAGCTTTCCCCTGGCCAGGAGGGATTTCAAAGGGGTTTACCCTTCCCTTTATATTTATGACATCAGGCTTGACAAAGCCCTGGCTGGGATGATTTAATTGGGGATTGGTCCTGCTTTGAGCAGGGGGTTGGACTAGTTGACCTCCTGAGGTCCTTTCCAACCCTGATATTCTATGATTCTATGATAAGAGACAGTCACTGTCCCAGAGAGTTTACAGGCTCAATGGACAAGACAAAAGGCAGATGAAAGGAAGTGTGTTTATCCCCATTTTATAAATGGGGACCAGAGAGGTTAAGTGACTTGCCCAAGGTCATGCAGGAAGCCTATGGCAGAGCCAGGAATCAAACCCAGCTTTCCTAAATTTCGGCCTGGTGCTTTAAGCACAAGACCATTCTTCCTTCTCGGCTGGGTTATAACCTCCTGAAAGTCCTGCAGTTTCACAATCACTGGGCAATGTCAGGGGAACATCTCCCATTGGTGCTGGAACTAGGGGTAAAAGTGTTCCAGCATCACTGATGTCTCCCTGCATCTAGGACAATATTGAAATTTGTGGGTCACTGCCACTGAAGGAGCCTGAAGCAAATGACAGGATAAGGGGGAGGGGAGGTCCTGGCCTTCCTCTGACACTGGTTTTCTAACACAGTATCAAGGTCCTTCTGGAATGCATCTGATAATCCATTGCACTGATTCCCATGGCAATCTGTGCAAAGCAGTGTGGGACCTGTTCCAAAGGATTCTGGGATGTATATGAGGAGGACGGACACGGAGTGTGGGAGTTGTGTTTTGATACGGGCTGAGAATCCCCGATTTAGAAGAAGTGCAACGGGGCAGATTTCAGCCTTCCCCAGGGACCTGGCAGTTCCACATGGTCATGGACCAAACATCTCCCAGGGGCTGGCTTTGGGAATCCACGAAGCCCACAGCCAAAGGGTGGCCAGTTCATGGGAGGGCCCCAGATTGTGAGACAACCCTGAGCAATGCATGGCACTGCGAGGTCTGCTTCAGTGTTTGCCCATTAACAGTCAATAGGCTAGCTCCGCCTATGGCTTAGCAGAACAAACATCAGGGCCTGTTCTTGGAATAAGACCCTGTTGCCACAGTGGGAGAGAAGATGCTTGACCCATGGTAGAACCTTGCATCAATGTGCCTTACAGACAGTGAGGGAAACTGAGGCACGGGGTGGCAGCTGTTTGCCCAAGTTCACACACACAGTGAGCCAGGTGTGCAGAGTCAAGAATACAACCCAGGAGCCGCAGTGCTCACTCCTGTCTCTAACCGCAAGACCATCCTCCAAGGCCTGGTAGTGATGGAGTATGAAGAACAGCTACTCCCCGCACCCTTTGGCCATGCCTGGAGGTAAGCAGCTGTGGCTGTGGGGGGAAAGAGAGAGGGAATCTTGGTGGGTGTGGGGAGAAGAGTGAGGGAGATTAAATAGAGGTGATGCCTACAGCATCCATGCTGGTGGCTCCACCACATCCTAGAGGTGGCCCATCTCCACCATACAGCTCAGCATTTTGGAGAATTTTCATTCCTTGGTGCCTAGACGCGGCGATGATGGCTCCTGGGTACAATCAACAGAGAGGCAGATTATACAGAGGGGTCCGTAGAGGCATAGATAAAAGCAAGAGTTACATGTAAGGATGGATAGTTAGAGGGGTACTTATGAGGGTAAATGGATTATTAGATGGAAAGATACATACAAGGTCAGTTAAATAGAGGGGTAAACACAGGAATAGGTAGATAATTAGAGGTGCGGCATAGATAGAGGGGTATGTATGTGGGTAGATAGATCATTAGTGAGGTATGTATAGGAATGGGTAAACAGAAGGGTACATATGGCAATAGATGTTAGATAGTAGAGATAGGGATAGATAATTCCATAAGTGGGTACCTATGGGGATGGCTAGATAAATGGAGAGACAGACAGTGGGGATAGGGAGATCTGGTGTGTCACACCGCTGCCCGTCACCAAAGCGTCTGGACGAGAGCAGCAAGTACAGAAGCTGTGTCTACCCTTTCTAGGGGATCCCTCCTCCGTTAGCCCCCAGAAGGGGAACATCACCTCTCGGTTTCTTTGCCCGATTGCAGGCTGAGAGAGGGAAATAATCATAATAAAAACCAAACCCAGCCCACCCTCCTGCATCTTATTTGAAACCCCCTTTATTGCTTGGCTGCCTCTCCCTGCCCACTCTGCCAATGTCTCTCCGTTTATGCAGTGGCTCTTAATGAGAATGAAGCGACTAATTTGATCATCCTCTATCTCTTTATAACCGAAGCCCACAGCTACGACAAGCCAGTAGAACTGAGCTAGTTCTACTGATTATTTTAATCTCATCATATGTCTTTTCTGGTCAATAAACTCCCTCTCAAATCAAATTGTTACTGAACATAACCTGACGCTAATGTCCATTGGACTCTGGGCTATAGCGGATAATGTAGTTTGTCATAATTAAGTGTACTGCCTAATTAATTGAGTGGTCAGGATGCTAATTAGCCAGGTTTATTGAGACTGGAGGAGTATGAAGGGCAATATAGCAGCTCATCAAAAGCACTGGGGTTGGAAATAAAGTACTTTTCCCCTTCCTCTCCCAAGTCAGGCAGCTGAATCTGCAGCCATGGACGCTGGATGGCACCTGGAGCGGCTTGTTGTGATTGCTTTTAAACATGTCTAAGGTTCTTTTGTCTTTGTTTCCAGTTATGGCCCAGCCCTCGGGTTGACCTGTCATTGCAAACCAGACCAAAGCTCTTTTCTCTCTTCAAACCGAGGCTAGTCATGGCATCTCTGTCCCCGTAGAAGGAGAGGGTGCTGAGACAAGCGATTGCACTAGGTGAAGGAGAATGGGCTTGGGGGTAAAATATTAGACTGGGAGTTTGAAGAGCTGGGTTTTATTCCTAGCTCTGCTACAGACTCCCCGTGTGACCTTGGCAGCTCAGTTGATCTTTCTGTGTCTCTGTTCTCCAACTACAAAATGCGAACAATAATTCTACTGTTCCTATCTATAGAGTCAGGTTTTTAGAACAGGGACTGGTTCTTCCCATGTGCATGTACACGTTCAGGTGGGAGAGGCTATGCTAATGAGATAATGTAATGTAAGGATGGGTGAGGCACTGCTGAAGTTAGTAATATAAGCCTCTGAGCATGCCCAGTGTGATCTAGGAGATTTCAGAAGCCTAGATAGATACAGGCTGAGGTGAGTGCTTACGTGGTGGTGGAAGTTCTGTGCTTTCTCTCCAACCCTCCTGAGTGCTTAGTAAACAGGATAGGTCTTGTCTGGAGGTCTTGGAGACCAGAGCCCCAGCAACAGAGCTGGATTCAGGGTAGGGAGTAGAGGGCCTTGTGCTTTTTGAAGTGATCAGATAGTTTAACAGGAATCGTGGAATCCCAGACTAGTGAGGATGCAGTTGTGCATGGAAATAAGATCCTCAGCTGGACAGAGACGGAGTTATCCGTTAACGTTAGAAGAAAACTGACATAGTTAGCCATAGAATATCAGGGTGGGAAGGGACCTTAGGAGGTCATCTAGTCCACCCCCTGCTCAAAGCAGGACCAATCCCCAATTTTTTCCCCAGATCCCTAAATGGCCCCCTCAAGGATTGAACTCACAACCCTGGGTTTAGCAGGCTCAAACCACTGAGCTATCCGCTATGAACTATGCACCTTGTCTCAAAACCCAGGAGTAATCCCGCTGTGAGGTGCAACTGCGGAGAAGAATACTTTCACTTACACCGCTCACTTACATTGCGTGTGCTATCTGAACACATACAACCCTTGTGGTTTTCCCCCCAAAGGGTTTCACATTGTGTTTATGTTTGGAGGTTTCTAATGCAATGGTTCCATTCATTTTGGGGCAGAGTAAAGGTTGCTGGGATGAAATGTGCATTATTTGCAACTGAATAAGACTGTTTATTCTGAGGCTGGCATAAACTGAACGACGTTCTCTGCTATTTATTTCAGGGCTTGGGTTGTGTAGATTGTTGTCTCTAAGGCTGTGTCTATGCTGCACAGTTAACCTGGGCGATTGGCGCCCAGGTCTGGGCACCTAGGTTAGCCTGGCCCACGTGTGAGCATCCCTGTTGCAAAGTCCTACCTGCATTACCGTGTTCTTACTGTCTCTGCACTCGCCGGTGTGTGTTTGGGGGTGTGACCCACGGTTCTGTGTGCTGAGATGCGCTAGGAATCTTTCCCTGTCAATTGCGGGAGAACTTGTCCGTCCTTCGGGGGGAATTGTGGGAAGGCAATGGAGGACTGTCAACACTTGAGTGATTTAGCCTGCGTCCTCACGGCCAAGTGGGCGCATACCGGCCTGAGTTAAAGCAGAGCCCATGCTCTAACCCAGGTTTCTTAGCCTGTGGGTCACCACCCAGAACTGGGTCACTGGAATGTATCAAAGGGTTGCATGGGAAGCCTAGGGGGTGAGGGCAGGTCCCGCCCCAGGGAGGATGGCAGAACCCACACTCACCTTGCACTGGGTGCTCCTGCAGCACCACTGGTCCTACAGCACCACTCTGGTTTGGTCCAGCTGTTCTTCCATCATGCTGATGTGGGTCCAGCTGGACCAAATGTCCCTGTGCACCAGGTCACATCATCTGGAGCAGGGTGCCCAGCACAGTCAGCGCTGCAGGACTGGAGCTGCAGGCTAAAACCCTGCTAAGAATCCAGATTAACTGTGCAGTGTAGCCATACCCTTAGAAATCTACCATAGGGGGTTGAGAAGCTTGCTCCAATAACTGATGGTTGTTTCTTCTGGTCTGGGGCCAGATAGCTTATTTTTTTCTAAGTGCTTCTTGGTTGGCTCCAGGAAAGCTTAGACCACGCTCCAGTATCTTACCACATCATTGCATTTTATTTGACCACAAACTAATAGCTAAGGCAGCTACAAATACAAGAGTCAGGTGTCGAAATTCTACTTAGTTATACCTGTGCAACATCCTTTGCATTATCTGCATCATGGTAGGTCCTAGTGGCCAGGGCCCTACGGTGCCAGGCACTGCACAGACGATGACAGAGACAGTCCCTGCCATGACGAGCTTGCTTGACATCACTGGAGTACTGAGATAATTTGACCCCCCCCCGCCTCTAGATTTTTGCATGATGCCACTGGGCAAGAAGCACAGAATTTGGCCAAGTGTGACTTAAATCTGCTGCACAATATTATTAATAAAATTGGGCACCCAGTGCAAATCTTCTGCAAACGAACTTGCTTCACATGTGTGCATGCATGTATTTGCTTCTGTGCACATGGTAGCGAATGAATTTATGGGTAGCAATACCTATGCCAACAGAGACATATTGCAGAACTTTCACAAGCAACAAATGTTGAGTTCATAATTGTGAATATTCTCACTGGAAGGCTGATTGTCTGATAAAGGAGCAGACTGCTACGGCCAGTCAGAAGAGCGCACATACCAAATCCCATCAACCCTTTTTTGTCAATGAGCTATAGCTGGAGAATTCTTCACAGACATGAACTGGTGAAGGATCTTGGAATAACAAGTAAATCTAAGAAAACCGCAGTCTGTATGGTGGACAATTAGCAAACCAAAAATTGAGGCAGAATTAATCAAGTCAATTATCAGGTTATGAACTTTTTGCCCTAATTAGTAGCCTTGATGCTAATTACTAATTAGTAGCCTTGATGCTAATTACTTAAGGAACATAGAAGAGACCAAGTCCTGCTCTTAGACACACTTGCGCCAGCCCATTGATCTCTGTTGGATTGGATGGGGGAATTTGGATCAATGCTTTTGACTTCAGTCTGTGCATTGAAGACACCTCAATGCTAGCCATTGACAGTCCGCCCCTCAAGTCCCTAGCCTCCAATTCTCCTCTCTAAAAGACTGCTGTTGGGCCAAGTGATAGGTCACCATTGAGAATATGCTTCAACTATTAAAAATGGCCATCTTTGCACACAAGTTGCTTATACTGAATACAGCTGGGCAAAAATTTTCGGAAGAAGCATGTTTCTGTTGGAAAATGCTGACTCAACAAAATTGAAACATTTTTGAGGAAATATCAGTTTCATAGAGATTTTTCTGGGAAGTTATCAGAATGTTTGGATAAGGTCAAAGCATTTACTTTTGAGGTTTTCATTCTAAATATTATACAATATAATTAATATAACAAATGTCAAAACAATAAAGCCAAAACAAAGTGTTTGAGTCTTACCAAAATGAAATATTTCACTAAGGAAAAAGGAAATATTTTTGGAATATTTTGTTTTGCAGAAAATCTGAACTTTTTGTCCCAACTGGGACAAAACTCAACTTTGAAGTCCCAGAATTTTGTGTGGGATGAAATTTCTGATCTTCAACTATCTCTATTACTGTAAATATATTAATCAAACCATATATATATGGTTACAACTTGTTTGTAATAGGTAAAATAGAACGAATACATTGCATATATATGAGTGTGTGTGTGTGTACGTGTACAAAACAGGGTTTCTTGCACCATTTTCTAAAGCATTGGTACTGCCCACTGTTGGGAATAGGATACTAGACTAAGTGGACCTGTGATCCAGATAGCAATTCCTGTGTTCTTAAGATCTTATGCCAGCTGGTGGATTGGCACCTCTTTGCCACGCTCCTTGCTGGAGATTGGAACAACGTGGGGCTGGTCTCTGCCAGCTGATCGGCTGCTTTTCACCATGCATCAGACTGTATTGGAGCTCAGGCAGCTCCTTTGTGCTGCAAACAACAGGTGACAAACAGCTGATGGGAGCGCCTCACGCCCAGTACGGTGCTTCCTCTGATTGGCTCTTGACAACATATAGATTAAAAATATCTCAGGGTGCTGAATGACTTAATTAAGAAAGTGCCAACAAAAAATTTCGAAAATAGCCCCCTTAAAGGGTTAATCATACCGACGCTGTTGATCTTTTATTCCTAGCATAGCTCCGGTTCCACATAAGCCAGAGGGGGAGAGGACAAGAGGGAATCAATTTACAGTCGGAATGTCCCATAAGAATCCATCCTCTTTCGGGGGGGTGGGGGGGTGCGGGGAGGGGCAGGGCTATTGTGTCAGGCCCGAGTAGGCCCTTAAAACCGGGAGGACTCCATGCGTTCTCCTCCGTTAGTACCCCAAGCCAAAACACATTTAAAGGCAGTGTGGGACCTGCCATCTTTCTCAAATCCATCTTCTCTCAAATCGCTGTATTACAACCAAACAGGATTTGTTCCACTGCAATTTGTCAAGATTGGACAAGGCCTCAAAGTTGGCAGGGACATATATTAAAGGTTTCTCAGGGACTGGAGCCAGAGAGGCAATTACCTTCCTGCACTCGGAGAGGAGGGAACACAGCTGCCATCTCAGCTCCTGTTACCGTTATGTAACATGGGAGGGCTGGAGTCCCCCCCCACAACTCTCAATAAATAAAAATAAAATAGACGTGTCCCTCCCCCCTCTGCAGCCTGAAACTGGTGCAATCTGGCTCTGCAGGAAGGACAGCTGCAGCTTCCTGTTGGTTGCCGGCAATGCAACTGCCTAGATTGGGCAGAGGTAACATGCCCTGTGCACAGAGAAGCCATGGGATAAGAGGCACCTGGAGCCAGATCCAAAGAATCATAGACTCATAGAATATCAGGGCTGGAAGGGACCTCAGGAGGTCATCTAGTCCAACCCCCTGCTCAAAGCAGGACCAATCCCCAACTAAATCATCCCAGCCAGGGCCTTGTCAAGCTGGGCCTTAAAAACCGCTAAGGATGGAGATTCCACCACCTCCCTAGGTAACCCAATTCCAGTCCTTCACCACCCTCCTAGTGAAATAGTGTTTCCTAATATCCAACCTAGATGTCCCCCACTGCAACTTGAGACCTTTGCTTCTTGTTCCGTCATCTGCCACCACTGAGAACAGCCGAGCTCCATCCTCTTTGGAAGCCCCCTTCAGGTAGTTGAAGGCTGCTATCAAATCCCCCCTCACTCTTTTCTTCTGCAGACTAAATAACTCCAGTTCCCTCAGCCTCTCCTCGTAAGTCATGTGCCCCAGCCCCCTGATCATTTTCGTTGCCCTCTGCTGGACTCTCTCCAATTTGTCCACATCCCTTCTGTAGTGGGGGGCCCAAAACTGGATGGCCTCACGAGTGCTGAATAGAGGGGAATGATCATGTCCCTCAATCTGCTGGCAATGCTCCTACTAATACAGCCCGATATGCCATTGGCCTTCTTGGTAACAAAACCAAAAAAGGCCGTGGGAGCCTTTTTGTTGATTTCAATGGGCTTTGGATCAGGACTCTAAGGTGACCACTATTAACAAGGCAACACTGGCCAATAGTCACCTCCCAGTTACCCCAATTCCTTCCTGTGGTGCCCCTGAGCCGACATTGCTAGATGGTAGCTGTTGACTTCTGCATGGTGATTGCTCTGGCACTGGCTTTTCTGGGAGTTAATACCCCGACCGAAAGGGGGGAGATGAAACCACTGCAGTGCATTGAGACTTGTTCTTGTTACCTTGCTACCAACCCGCCAGCAGTAGGGATTGGACAAGGCTGACTGGTTGAGGGGTCAGTCGGCCCTTGCTGTTGCCCTGGGGGGTTGGGTTGCATGAGGAATGCAAAGTTTTCTCTTTAGAGACATGCATCCGAGGCTCCCAGCGTTCATAAAGCCCTAGTATAAGCAGGGGCAACACCAGCAACTTTCTTAGTGTCAGGGGACTGTTGCCCCTTTACTAACATTCAGTGGGGTGTTTTAGTTGCTAGCTCCCAGTACTAAAAGGGGGAAGGGTTGATGGGGAATCAGGACCCTGAGACTGACAGTCCCCAGGAACAATGGGGAGAGGCCAATGCTCCAGGTCAGCCTGAAGGACAGGGCGAGCAGGCTAATCAGGGAGTCAGGAGGCCAGGGAGATCCCCGTCCTCCCTGTGAGCTGGATTTGCCTGGGTCAGATAGAGTGGAGCCGAGCTAAGGAGAAAGCCAGGGCCCGAGCTGAGCTGGGGAGCAGAGCTGGGCCAGAGCCAGAGGGGCCAGAAAAGGAGCCCAGGAAGCAGACCTGTCCTGAGAGCAGAGCTGCAGCAACCAGAGCCAGAGGGGCCAAAGAGGCAGCCCAGGGAGCTGGGGGCAGAGCAGCAGCGGTGCAGAGACCAAGTGGTGGAGCTGGGGCTGGAGCAGTCTGGAGTTGGGTGCGGTGAGCAGCTGGGGAGAGCGAGGGGGACCCTGGGCAGCAGGCCCAGCACAGGGAGACGCCTCAGCCACGAGGCTCTGCAGGCCAGGCTTGGATCGTAACCCCAACAGGGCGGGGGCAACACAGGGCAGAAGGGTCCTACCACTTAGAGCCTGAGAGCGTGTGGCCACCACCAGAGCAAGTGTCCAACCCAGGGCATCCCTGCAGCACAGCCAGGGCCTGAGCAGGAGGCCTGGAACTTACAAGGAACAGGCTGTGAACTGCCCTGACATCCCAGGACACTGTTTGTGAAGTTCCCTGCCACAGAGCGGGGTGATGTTTCCTTTCACCCTTTCCCATTTCCCCTTATTCTTTTTAAAATTAATTGTTGATTAAATAACTTGCATTTGCTTTAACTTGTATGTAATGGTCAGTGGGTCAGAGAAGTGCCCAGTGCAGAGAGAGTACCCCAGAGTGGGGACGCCCTAGCCCCTGTCCTAGATGACCGCAGCAGGGTTGGGGGTCGAGCCCCCCAGGAATCCTGGGCCAGCCTTGTTGGGGTTACGAGGACTCTGCCAGACAGGAGAGGGGAAGGGGAATCCTCAAGGGCAGGGAGACCTCTAGGTAAAGGAAGTGGGAGCGAGGACTCAGATCCTTTCGCTAGCCCACTTCACCGGGGTAGTGCAGAAGCCAGGAAAGTTCCCCACAATAACTTGACTATTTCCCCGCTTACATTAGCACTAAATCTTCTCAGACAGGCCATTAACGATCCCAGGGAGCCCCAGATAGCTGGGGCCCCGTCTACTGGAGAGCGTATGGATGTCTGTGAGATGCCATGCTAATGGCCCCCTAGTTTCAATGAGAGGGAGTGGTTCGCAGGCAGGGGCGGATTAAAACAGGGTACAGGATCTGGTCCCTGAGCTGGGTTGGATCCAAGGGGCAATGAGGTGGGAGAGGACGCTGGTCCAGAAAGGAGGGAGAGCAAGACAATGAGTCAGTAGGGACACAAGCCCTCAGCAGCTCTGGGGGCTCACTGATGCTCCTAACAGGAGTGCCGAAGGAACTCCAGTATGAAATTGCAGAACTACTAACTGTGGGGTGTAACCTATTGCTGAAATCAGCCTTTGCACTGGATGACTGGCGGACAGCTAATGTGACACCGATTTTTAAACAGGGGTCCAGAGGCGATCCTGACTATTACAGGCCGGCAAGCCTGACTTCTGTACCAGGAAAATGGGCTGAAACTATAGTAATGAGCAGAATTGTCAGACACGTAGATGAACACAATTTGTTGGGGAAAAGTCAACATGACTTTTGTAAAGGGAAGTCATGGCTCACCAATCTAGAAGAACTCTCTGAAGGTATCAACAAACATGTGGACCAGAGTGATCCAGTCAATAATAGTGTACTTAGACTTTCAGAAAGCCATTGGCAAAGTCCCTCGCCAAAAGGAAAGTAAGCTGTCATGGGATAAGAGGGAAGGACCTCTTATGGATCAGTAACTGGTTAAAATATGGGAAACAAGATAGGAATAGATGGTCAGTTTTCACAACAGACAGCAGTAAATAGCAGGGTCCCCCAAGGATCTGTATTGTGATCAGTGCTATTCAACATATTCATAAATGATCTGGAGAAGGGGGTAAAGAGTGAGGTGGCAAAGTTTGCAGATGATACAAAACTACTCAAGATAGTTAAGTCCATAACTGACTGTGAAGAGTTACAAAGTTTTCTCACAAAACTGGGTGACTGGGCAACAAAATCGCAGATGAAATTCAATGTTGACAAATGCAAAGTAATGCACAGTGGAAAACAATCCCAGCAATGCATACAAGATGATGAGGGTCTAAATTAGCTGTTACCACTTCAAGAAAGAGATCTTGGAGTCATTGTGGGTAGTTCTCTGAAAACATCCACTCAATGTGCCGCGGCAGTCAAAAAAGTGAACAGAATGTTAGGAACCATTGGAAAAGGGGTAGACAATAAGACAGAAAATATCATAATGCCACAATATAAATTCATGATACACCCGCATCTTGAATACTGCAGGCAGTTCTGGTTGCCCCATCTCAAAAAAGATACATCCTGCCCGACTCTGTCACACTGGGTTCAAAAAGGAGTTATGTCAATTTATGGAAGATAGGTCCATCAATGCTTATTAGCCAAGATGGTCAAGGACTCAGCTCCATGTTCTGGGTGTCCCTAAACCACCAATTGCCAGAAGCTGGGACTGGACAGCAGGGGATGGATCACTTGATAATTATCCTGTTCTGTTCATTCCCCCTGAAGCGTCTGCCACCGGTCTCTGCCAGCAGTCAGGATCCTGGATTGAATGGACCATTGGTCTGAGCCAGGTCAGGCCGTTCTTACCCTGATACTAGAGAGCTGGAAGGGATTCCCCCACTCCAGTGTATTCTGGGTAGTTTTTTTATCTCCTTCCTCTGAAGCATCAGAGAGGGCAGTGGCTGGAAATGGGACACTGGATGGGGTGGTGGGGTGCGGGGGGGAGGGCCAGTGCTCTGAGGTGGCAGTGAGCATTTCCTCTCTCAGGTGCTTGGCTGGCTGGTTCTTGCTCACATGCTCAGGGTCTAACTGAGGGCCATTGTGAGGGTCAGGAAATAATTTTGCCCTCAGTCAGATTAGCAGTGACCTTTGCGGGGGTTGCACCTTCCTCTGCAGAGTGTGTGTGCGGGTCACTTGCTAGGATTAGCTGGATGATCGGGTGGGGACTTCTGGCATTAATCTCTGACTCTATGACTGTTTTGGTTGGATCTAGGCCAATCCATCCCTGCTGGTAGGGCACTCTCTGGGAGGGGCCTGGGAATTATTCCGTTGACTTTAGTGGGTTTTGGATTGGGCTCCTAGAGAATATGATGGGTCCCACTGGAAATCTGTCCCAACTAATAAAACAAATCTTCAGTGTTACCTTCCATAATTTGAAATAGATCTGGTAGAATTCTACAGACTGCTCCCAACCCCCAGCCTTTTACCTTATATTGCTTGGATTATTACTATATTATTATTTATGTGTTGTAGTCATACCTCGGGACTGTTTGATGTAAATTACTGAGAGACAGAAAATTATTACCGCAAAAAGCTGCCATAACATCACTGGTTTATAATCAGTATTGGAAAGACTTGATCTTTATATGTTCATGATGAATTTCTCCTGGTAATAGTGAGGCTCATTTCCAAATGTTTTTGTTTTCCTATTTTTCTACGAAAGGAAACTTAAGAAATAACCATCCCTCTTGTCAGTAATGCTTATTGTTTTAAAATATAATGACTGTAGAAACTGAGTTTTCGAAAGGGACTCCTAACTACAGCTGGGATGAAAAAAGGGATCAGTAGAAATACATTCCTTTATATTTGTTGGAAAAAATCTGATTTGAAATGTTTTGAGCGGATCTAGTGAATAACACTGAGAACCTGTTAATGAAAGACTCTTTCTTGCTGCAGGACAGGAGAGCTCAAGAGGTACCAGGACATCATTGTGTGTTTTTTGTTTTAATGACCTCATCTTTTATAGAACCTGCTGAGTGACATCATAACAGAGGAAGTTTGGGCTTATGCTTAAGGCAGTGCACTGGGACACATGAGATCTGGGTTTGATTCCTGGCTGTACCACAGACTCCCTGTATGACCTTGAGCAAGTCACTTAAGTGCTCCGTGCCTCAGTTTCCCTAATGAAAGATGGGCTAATAATGTTGCTTTTGTCTGTCTTGTATATTAAGGGTATGTCTACACTATGAAATTAGGTCAAATTTATAGAAGTTGATTTTTTAGAAATCAGTTTTATATACTCGAGTGTGTGTGTCCCCACAGAAAATGCTCTAAGTGCATTAACTAATCAAGTGCATTGATTTAACTGGGAATTGGTCCTGCTTTGAGCAGGGGGTTGGACTAGATGACCTTCTGGGGTCCCTTCCAACCCTGATATTCTATGATTCTATGATTCTATGAACTCGGAGTGCTTCCACAGTACCGAGGCAAGCGTCGACTTCCGGAGTGTTGCACTGTGGGTAGCTATCCCACAGTTCCCGCAGTCTCTGGAAATGAGATTCAAAAGTTCGCTGTTCTTTTCCTGTCTACCTGGCCAGTGCATCTGAGTTGAGAGCGCTGTCCAGAGCGGTCACAATGGAGCACTCTGGGATAGCTCCCGGAGGCCAATACCGTCGAATTGTGTCCACAGCACCCCAAATTCGACCCGGCAAGGCCTATTTAAGCGCTAATCCACTTGTCGGGGTGGAGTAAGGAAATCGATTTTAAGAGCCCTTTAGGTCGAAAAAAAGGGCTTCATCGCGTGGCCGGGTGCAGGTTTACATTGATTTAACGCTGCTAAATTCGACCTAAAGTCCTAGTGTAGACCAGGGCTTAGATTGCAAGCTCATTGGAGCAGGGACTGTCTTTCTCTATGTGTATGTACGTCACCTCGCATGATGGAGCCTTAATCTCTGTTAGGGCCTCTAGGTGCTCTTGAGTTTATGAATCATAATTAGCAGTAGTATGTCCCACAGGGTTCCTGTACCGTTATGTTTTTTTTAGGAGGTGCTCCAAGGACCTTTGTGGCTTTTGTGCCTGGACTTGTCTCTAAAAGGTGAAATTAAGGGAGAGCATGACAAGGTCTTTCTCTCTCTCTCTCTCTCTATTTGTAGTGACTCTTCCTGTAATTAACAGTCTCACTTTAGTAACTTCAGGAGGGGTCTGACTACACTCATGACACGCACGCCCCAAAACAAAGCCAGTTGGCTTAAATAAAGGTCAAGCTGTGATACTTCTCCTGACAACAGCCAGGAAGCTGGGAGCTACGGGTGACGCTGCGTGATCAGCTCCGCGTCACTGACTCAGGGATGCAGGGTCACGCTTACCTCTTCCTTCCTTGGATGCGGCTGGAGTTTATCATTCGCTGCCGTTAGAGGTGACCTGAGAAGAAAACGTTAACAATGATGGTCTGAATCCGAGGCTAAACTCATGCAGCAGAAACTCATGAAGGCCTCCAGGGCTGGCCTAATAACAGATTTTGTTTAGCAAACCTTAATTAATCAGCCTCCCAACACCTTCGAGTGAGAAGACGTCATGGATTTATTATAATACTCAGGTTGTCGTAGTAACTATGCCACACATCATGGCGACGCAGGTCTTTGTGCTTCCACTGGGGTTCAAGGCAAACCTCCAAACGCTGTTAGCAGTATAGGGCTTCTGACATGCAGCTGATCAGTTGTGATGTCATGCAGTGGAGGGCAGTGGTCCACATAGCCTCTGGACAATTCATTGCTCGGGCTGGCTGGGAAACAAGAATTCTGTTCTGCAAAAAATGTTGAGGTTTCAACATTTGTTTTCTTTCCCATGTGGAACAAAACCGAGACCTGTCGCCGTTTGTCATGGGAGGCCTATGATGACCACTGCCAAATAGCCAAGAGCCCAGTGGGTAGAGAACTCACCTGGGTTGTGGGAGGTGTAGGCTCGGGTTTCTGCTTCAGATCAGGAACTTGAACCTGGGTCTCCCACATAGGTCAGTACCCTACACACCAGGCTATTGGCTTTTCCGGGGTAAGTGGGGCTCTCCCACCTGGCAATTTCATTCTGCACCTCAGAAATCTTCCTGATGAATCAGCATTTTCCAACAAAATAATGTTTCACTGAAAAATTCTTACCAGCTCTATTCATGACGGTGTTGTTATCCCTATCTGACAGATAGGGAAACTGAGGCATGATGTGGCAAAATGACTTGCCCATGGTTGCAAAGAGAGTCAGTGACTGAACAGGGAATAGAACCCAGGAGTCCTGACTCCCATTCCACCTGGTCCCATGGGTCCTTGGCAACTTCTGATGACATCACAGGCCAACTGGTAATAAAACAGAGTCCTGAGCGGAACCTTTGCCCCAAAGTGGGGCTGAACCCTTGTTTTCTGTCCTTGTGTTGTGTCTCTGAACTGCACCAAAGCGGAGGTGCTGAAATATTCAAGGAAGGCTCTGGTGGTGGGGCAGGACGCTGGAGTGGAGTCGCGCTCCTACTCCTCCCTGGAGAGTCCAAATTGTATTGGCAACAACGGAGACTCCCAAGCTAGGAATCCTTGTGGGATCGAAGGGCAGAGGTTGGTTAGTGGCTGCTGGGCTGACTGGTGTGGCGTATACATGGGGAGCTGTGTGTGGGGAAGGGGAGGGGCCGCAGTTGGAGTAGGGGTTATGAGGTGGTGACCCCTTGCACCATCGGGAAATCAGCAGCATTCCTTGTATGCTGCGTGGGGAGAATAGGGCCTAGTGAGCAGATTTCAGGGAATCTAGCTACCCTCCTCTTAGTTACTCTTGCTGTACTCCTGGTGTGTGAGTACACCAGCTCCAGCTGCCCCCAGCTCCTCAGGCCCAGTGCAGAGGAGACGGGCGTAAGTTTCACACTGACAAGTGTGCATGCCTAAGTGACACTGGGGCTATGTCTGCGCTCTGTCTGGGCGGTGTAATTCCCATCTTGGGGAGACGTAAACACATGAGCGCTGTACCAGCACGGGCAGTGGCTTGGCTAATTGCCCAGGTACCACATATGCGGGCAGCTAGCCCGAGCTGCCATGGCCACACTGCCATTTTAGTGCACTAGCTCAAGCAGATCTAGTGCATGTCAGTCTATCCACGCTGTGAATTACACCTCCCAGCTGCTGTGTAGACATGTCCCCTGCAGTGGTGTAACATGCCTACGGAGGGGACCGTGAAAAGATGCCAGTCACACTCTCTGGCTGCCTTTCACTTGTTCTTTGTCTCAGTTGCCTTCTTTCTTTTTCCCTGTCTTGCTCAGTTTAGCTCCTCGCCTCAAAGCCCTTTCACTTTGCATTTCCTTGGTGATGGCTGGCCGTGGATGGATTAGCTCAGAGAGCCGGACAGACAGAGACATAATAATCTGCTCCACCACTCGCTGGCTCCCTGTCTGCCCTCCCCAGTCCAGATCCGCTTGACCTCCTGAAAAGAGATCTCCACTGACCGTACGGCTGCTATGACCAGCACCTCACAATGCACCTTTCAGGATCCTACGCATGCCTATCGCAACATGTGGCATATCTCATCCAGTGCATTAAATGTCCCAACAACAACTATATGGATGAAACCAGACAATCACTACGCTCGCTAATGAACTCATCCAGGATAAGGGATAAAAGACAAAACCACCTCATCACCTGTGGGGAACACTCTTCACAAAACGATCACTCCATAGCTGACCTCTCAGTCCTCATCCTCAAAGGAAACCTGCACAACACCTTCCAGATGTGAGCCTGGGAGCTTAAATTCAGAACTTTGCTAGAAACTAAAACTCATGGACTAAAGAGAGACACTGGATTTATGGCTTATTACAATGATCTATAAGCCACTTTAACCCCCTCAGCTTTTTTGTTCCTTCCCCCCATCATTGGAGAGGTGTTAACGGGCCACTTCACCTTGGGTAGTCCCTTGAAATATGTGTTTCCTACTTATGCTAAACAATCAACCTTGTATTTAGCTGTGACACTCTGAGTACCTTCCCCAGACCTGGAGAAGAGCTCAGTGTGAGCTCGAAAGCTGGCCTCTCTCCCCAACGGAAGTTGGGCCCGTAAAAGCTATCACCTCACCCCCCTTGTCTCCGTAAGGCTTCTGTGACTCTCGCTGCCAAAATCAAACTCCTTCCCTCATCAAATCCCTAATCAGCCGGAACGGCACTGTAAGCTGTGATAAATTAACTCCTCTCTGCTCCTTTTGCTGACCGCTGCCCTTCAATGATCTGGCTCCGTCTCTGACTCCGAGGGCAACAGCCTCTCTAATTATATTTCTCCTGCCTTCCAAATCCTCTCAGGCACCTGGACAGGAGCCGGTATTGAGAGGGTGGGAGGATTAGAGGGACCCAATCTTGCACTGCAGCACCAAATGGGAAACGCATTGGAAGGAAGAGATGAAAGGAGTGTGTGCAGGTGTGGGGTGTGTGTGTGTGTGCAAGGATGGGGGAGTGTCTGTGTGAGGCATGGGGGGTCTATGCCGAGGGTGTGGGGGAGGGCAAGTGGAGGGGGGTCATCTCTGTGAGTCACAGGTGGGTGCGTGTCTGGGACCACACGTGTGCAGCTACATGTGTGTAGTGGTGCATGAGTGCTCCCGGGTGTGACATAGGTAGATGTGTGAGGTGGGGACATGTGTGAACATGGGTAGCAATGCATGTGTGTGCGTGTTTCAGATAGCTGTGGTGCATGTATGTGGGTGACGTGGGGGTTACACGCATGCACACATATGTATGAATGGGCCCCGGAGCCAGAATTCCCTTGGCCCCAGGGAAGCGGTCTCCCCCTGGACAGGGCCGAGGTCTGCTGGCAGCAGGGGCTTGCAGCACCTGTGGCCCATACACTTCCAATTCAGCTCCAGGACTGTCACTCAGCATCTTTCATCAGAGGAAGGAAAAGGATGGACTTGTGGCCAAGGCAACGGACTGGGACCCAGGAGAACTTGGCTCCTGCCCCAGCTTCCAGTGGGAGGTTGGACAAGTCACATCAAACGGGGCCTTGCACCCGCAAAGTCACTCACAACGCACCCAAAGCGGATGGGGAGATGGGCTCACGCGAAGAATAGCCGTGTGGACGTTGTGGCACTGCAGAGGCAGCATGAATCTGTCTCGCCGGGCTGGGGGGTTTGCTCCCAGTGGCAGTGTGGGCAGGCCCTCAGCATCTGGGCTTGATTAACCTGTGTCCTCCCTGCAGAGTGGGTGGGTTGCCAGCCTGGACCGAGGCAAAACCCGGTGTCAAGCCAACATCTTCAGGTGTGTATGCTGGCCGGGGTTGAAAGCCCCTTCGAAGCCCAGGGAAGAGGTTTTTCTGTGTGGATGGGAAGGGGGCTGGGACACCACTGAGGTTCTAGGCCAGGTGAACGTTGCAGTGAAGACATACCCAGAGGGGACGACCTCACTGCAAGAAAACACCCGCAGCCGGCCCGTGTCAGCTGAGGCAGGGTTGCGGGGCTCAGGCTTCGGGGCTATGAAATTGCAGTGTGGCCATTCAGGCTTGGGCCCTTGCGAGGCCCTAGATCCTGATCCCAGCTGTCTACCCTGCAATTTTATAATCCTGCCGCGTGAGCCTGTCAGCTGTCCCAGGCTGGCCACAATCTACTATTGCAATGGCGGCAAAGAGTCCTGTGGCACCTAATAGACTAACAGACGTATTGGAGCGTGAGCTTTCGTGGGTGAATACCCACTTCGTCGGATACAATTGCAATGCAGATACACCCAGAGAGGCTAACTCAGGTCCCTCATTACAAAGGTGCCTGGGAGTTGGCTAATCTTGGGCTGGCTGGCATGAGGTCACTGAGACACTCACTTGAGGTCAGACACCTCGGCTGGGTGGTCGTGCAGGAGATGCAAATAGATTAAGGAGCGAGGGACTGCAATTAATTTGATTATGCATAAATAAACGCAGGGCTCTGGAATGGAACTAGCGCGGGGGATGGTTTAATCGAAGGGGGAAGACGAAGAGATGGGCTGATCATGCCATGGCGCTGGTCACCATAACTGTGATTTATTGCCCGTGTTGCCACAGAGTCAATTTGGGCTTAATTTCACTCCGCTGCTCGGGCTGCTTTTGCAGTGCTTCTGCTTCTAATGGAAATTGGATGACAGGAGACGCCTGCTGGCTTGGCATTAAGAGGCTAAAGGTTAATCCCAGCTGCTGCTTGGAGCCGAGGAGAGAAAGCAAAGCCCAGCACCTCATAGTATTTAGGCACCTAACTCCCATGGGAGTGAGGCCCCAAAATGACTTTGAGGATTTGGGCCCAAGAGCTTTCTCTGGTGTTGCCGCTGCAGTGGGCTTGCTGTGCCCACAGTTAAAGGTCTCTCCCCTTCTCTTTCAGCATCTAATAATAGGCTCCTTAGCGTGTTCCCTCCAGCTATCTCAAAACAGTGGGGAAACTGAGCACAACTGGTACTTCCCTGAGCACCTCCTTGTGATTGTGGTTGTTCTTTTAAATGTTGACACCTGTCCTGCAGCATCCAGAATGGGACCCAGCAGCTCACTGCACCTCAGGTAATGGGCAGAGGTGTCAGGTGGTAGGCATCTAATGGTCTCAGCAAGCACAGGCTGAGCTCGAAGCCACGGCCTTGAGACCAGACTTCTTAGTGATTGTCACTGCCCACCGGAGCAGCATGGCCTAGTGAATAGAGCAGTGGACTGGGACTCAGGAGACATGAGTTCTGTTTCCAGCTCTGCTACTAGCCTGCTTGGTGAATTTAGACAAGTCCTTCCCCTCCCCCCTCATGCCTCAGTTTCCCCATCTGTAAAGTAGGGTGAATGATCGTTACCTCCTTTGAAAAGCACTTTGGGATCTGGTGATGAGACGAGGTAGGTGGCATTACTGGTAATGCTTCACTCTCACGTGAGGTACGTCTCCCCACCCCTGTCTGAGGTCAGATGGATCGCCACGGCTCTGTCCGGGCTCAGGAGTTGGGTGTGCAGCTCAGGCTGGGGTTGGCTGAGGTGACTCACTGCTACCGCAGGTTGTGTGGAAGCAAATGGCACTGAGGGTGCTAAAAATACAGCGGCTGTGCATCATACCCAGGCATGCCGGGCGGGGACAGGGGGAGCTGGACTGATTCATGAGCCGGGACTGTACCTCTAATGCCAGCCTGCAGCCGACAACACCCACCACAACACCTACACCCCGGCACACATATGCCCACCCTCCTCTCTCTCACGCATCCCCCTGTACGTACCTCCACCCACGCAATCTTACACACACCTCCATGTAGTACACAGTCACCCACATACCACACCCAGGTTCACTGCCCCTCCCTGCCACCCTCGCACACAAATACACCCCCCCACTAACAAACGCCACCTCCATCCCACCTAGACAGTTATGTGAACACACCCTCATAGGCCCAGGTAAATTCAGTCTGACTGCCCCTTACCAAGCTAAAGGAGACAGAACCACAGGTTTAAATCTACGCTCCCCAGCTCTCCTTCTGGCCTCTGCTTCCAAGCTCTCAACTTGCTGGACACTTCCGTTTGTTTTATCCGAATTGTTTTATCAGTGGCCCCCACCCCACAACATCCAAAACGGCTTCCTTTTTACTCTTTAGAAGAAAGCTAGTAAGTTCCAACCCATAGAATTATTAGAATTATGAACAATAATTATTAGAATTATGAACAATAATAAAATAAAAATGCTGTCCCCTTTGCAGACTTGTTTAAGAGGCTGTTGGGGGAGCCGCCAGCCTCGTTACTCATTCCACAAATGGGACCCGGTTTATTTTAAAAGAGTGAAATTCACATGTCCACATACGTATGCCAATGGAAGGGAAACTGATTAATACATTCTAAGGGCAGAAAGGAACCACTGTGATCATCTAGGCTCACCTCCTGTCTGACACAGACCAAGAACTGCCCCCAACTAATTCCTGTTTGAACTAGAGCAGATCATTTATAAAAACATCCAATCTTGATTTTAAAAATGGCCAGTGGTGGAGAATCCATGGTGACCGTTGCTATTTGTTTCAATGGTTAGTTACTCTCACCGTTAAAATTTTGCTTTTTATTTTCAATCTGAATTTGTCTGGCTTCAACTTGCAGCTATTGGATCATGTTACACCTCTCTCTGCTAGATCAAAAAGTCCATTATTACATGTTTGTTCCCCACGTAGGTATTTCTACACTGTAATCAAGTCACCCCATAACCTTCTCTTTGATAAGATAAGTAGATTGAGCTCCTTGAGTCTGTCACTACAAGGCAGGTTTTCCAATTCTTTAATCATTCTCATGGCTCTTCTTTGAACCCTCCAATTTATCAAAGTCCATCTTGAATTGTGGATACATGTAGAACCAGGAGCATGAAGGCACAGTGAGGCGTAAGCCTTGCTAGCTGGTGCCTAAGAAGTAGACTTAAAAATACCCTGGGATCTTAATAAAAATGTAATACAGCATTAATCTAGCAGGAGTGGGAGCATTTTATATAGCTACGTTTGCATATCAGTCTCCATTCTACCTCCCCTCTATTTTTAATAACTTATACTCTTCTGAAATGTCCAGCTTTCAGGCTGAAATTTCCAGTCCTGGTCTCTGTTCAAAGACGGGAGACCGTTTAAGAAAAAATGACAGATATTTTTGAGCCCAAGGAGAATGCAGACAAATCTACTTCCTCCTCGTTATTAAGAAATTTCTTGCCAACTTTTTCTTGAGCAGCTCCAGAGCTGAAACAACCAGATTCAGAAAGTTGAGATACGGCATAAATGAGCCCTCCTGGCGTGTTCCAGAAAAGAACTGGGCTTAATTTGAATGTGTTCTCAGCATGTGGTGTAAGGGCTGTATGTCTTGCATTATATTTTCCTTAAAGCTCTGGTCCTGCAGACATGCTTGTGAGTAACTTTGTGAATGTGGGTAGCATGTACCTCAATGGGGCTAGTTACGTGCTTAAAGCAAACACTGGTATAAGTTCTGGTCGGACTGAAGTGGGGGAAATGCATGCATGAGTGGCATTGGGAGTAGTGCTTTGCATTTTATAACATGCACAGGAGGGGTTCATTAAGCGGAAGGGGCTGCCTTCTAAGAGACCTGAACCAGGTCGTTTCAGATGGCAGAATTTTCCTGCCCTATTGCCAGGTTTTCTGCTAAGCCAACAGAACCTGGGAGGCTCAATGAGTGGAACACCTCCTTTTCTGCCTTGTTTTCACTTTGCCCCAGCTTGGCTGCTTTAAAGAAAACCGAAACACCTCGGAAATTCCTCACAAAAACCTTTGTTAAGAAAACATTAAAGTTGCACTGCTAAGGTGCTCAAAAATGAGGAGATAGCAGCAGGCAGATGGCATGCACAAACCCCAACGTTGACCTGCAAAGATAAAATAGCTGAGGGTATGTCTACACTACGAAATTAAGTCGAATTTATAGAAGTCGGTTTTTTAGAAATCGGTTTTATATATTCGAGTGTGTGTGTCCCCACAGAAAATGCTCTAAAGTGCATTAAGTGCATTAACTCGGCGGAGCGCTTCCACAGTACCGAGGCAAGTGTCGACTTCCGGAGCGTTGCACTGTGGGTAGCTATCCCACAGTTCCCGCAGTCTCCGCTGCCCATTGGAATTCTGGGTTGAGATCCCAATGCCTGATGGGGCTAAAACATTGTCGCGGGTGGTTCTGGGTACATATCGTCAGCCCCCCGTTCCCTCCCTCCCCCCCCGTGAAAGCAAGGGCAGACAATCATTTCGCGCCTTTTTTCCTGAGTTACCTGTGCAGACGCCATACCACTGCAAGCATGGAGCCCGCTCAGCTCACTTTGGCAATTAGGAGCACATTAACCACCACACGCATTATTCAGCAGTATATGCAGCACCAGAACATGGCAACGTGATACCGGGCGAGGAGGCGACGTCAGCGCGGTCCCGTGAGTGATCAGGACATGGACACAGATTTCTCTGAAAGCATGGGCCCTGACAATGCATGCATCATGGTGCTAATGGGGCAGGTTCATGCTGTGGAACGCCGATTCTGGGCTCGGGAAACAAGCACAGACTGGTGGGACCGCATAGTGTTGCAGGTCTGGGACGATTCCCAGTGGCTGCGAAACTTTCGCATGCGTAAGGGCACTTTCATGGAACTTTGTGACTTGCTTTCCCCTGCCCTGAAGCGCATGAATACCAAGATGAGAGCAGCCCTCACAGTTGAGAAGCGAGTGGCGATAGCCCTGTGGAAGCTTGCAACACCAGACAGCTACCGGTCAGTTGGGAATCAATTTGGAGTGGGCAAATCTACTGTGGGGGCTGCTGTGATGCAAGTAGCCCACGCAATCAAAGATCTGCTGATATCAAGGGTAGTGACCCTGGGAAATGTGCAGGTCATAGTGGATGGCTTTGCTGCAATGGGATTCCCTAACTGTGGTGGGGCTATAGACGGAACCCATATCCCTATCTTGGCACCGGAGCACCAAGCCGCCGAGTACATAAACCGCAAGGGGTACTTTTCGATAGTGCTGCAAGCTCTGGTGGATCACAAGGGACGTTTCACCAACATCAACGTGGGATGGCCGGGAAAGGTGCATGATGCTCGCATCTTCAGGAACTCTGGTCTGTTTCAAAAGCTGCAGGAAGGGACTTTATTCCCAGACCAGAAAATAACTGTTGGGGATGTTGAAATGCCTATATGTATCCTTGGGGACCCAGCCTACCCCTTAATGCCATGGCTCATGAAGCCGTACACAGGCAGCCTGGACAGTGGTCAGGAGCTGTTCAACTACAGGCTGAGCAAGTGCAGAATGGTGGTAGAATGTGCATTTGGACGTTTAAAGGCGCGCTGGCGCAGTTTACTGACTCGCTTAGACCTCAGCGAAACCAATATTCCCACTGTTATTACTGCTTGCTGTGCGCTCCACAATATCTGTGAGAGTAAGGGGGAGACGTTTATGGCGGGGTGGGAGGTTGAGGCAAATCGCCTGGCTGCTGGTTACGCGCAGCCAGACACCAGGGCGGTTAGAAGAGCACAGGAGGGCGCGGTACGCATCAGAGAAGCTTTGAAAACCAGTTTCATGACTGGCCAGGCTACGGTGTGAAAGTTCTGTTTGTTTCTCCTTGATGAACCCCCCCGCCCCTTGGTTCACTCTACTTCCCTGTAAGCTAACCACCCTCCCCTCCTCCCTTTAATCATTGCTTGCAGAGCCAATAAAGTCATTGCTGCTTCACAGTCATGCATTCGTTATTCATTCATCACACAAATAGGGGGATGACTACCAAGGTATCCCAGGAGGGGTGGTGGAGGAGGGAAGGAAAATGCCACATAGCACTTTAAGCACAGCACTTTAAAAGTTTACAACTTTAAAATTTATTGAATGACAGCCTTCTTTTTTTTGGGCAATCCTCTGTGGTGGAGTGGCTGGTTGGCCGGAGGCCCCCCCACCGCGTTCTTGGGCGTCTGGGTGTGGAGGCTATGGAACTTGGGGAGGAGGGCGGTTGGTTACAGAGGGGCTGCAGTGGCAGTCTGTGCTCCAGCTGCCTTTGCTGCAGCTCAACCATACACTGGAGCATACTGGTTTGGTCCTGCAGCAGCCTCAGCATTGAATCCTGCCTCCTCTCATCACGCTGCCGCCACCTTTGAGCTTCAGCCCTGTCTTCAGCCCGCCACTTACTCTCTTCAGCCCGCCACTTACTCTCTTCAGCCCTCCACCTCTCCTCCCGGTCATTTTGTGCTTTCCTGCACTCTGACATTATTTGCCTCCACGCATTCGTCTGTGCTCTGTCAGTGTGGGAGGACAGCATGAGCTCGGAGAACATTTCATCGCGAGTGCGTTTTTTTTTCTTTCTAAGCTTCACTAGCCTCTGGGAAGGAGAAGATCCTGTGATCATTGAAACACATGCAGCTGGTGGAGAAAAAAAAAGGGACAGCGGTATTTAAAAAGACACATTTTATAAAACAGTGGCTACACTCTTTCAGGGTAAACCTTGCTGTTAACATTACATACATAGCACATGTGCTTTCGTTACAAGGTCGCATTTTGCCTCCTCCCACCGTGTGAACGGATTTTGGTTGAATGCCAGCAAACATACACTGCAATGCTTTGTTCTACAGTGATTCCCGAGTACGTGTTACTGGCCTGGAGTGGTAAAGTGTCCTACCATGAAGGATGAAATAAGGCTGCCCTCCCCAGAAACCTTTTGCAAAGGCAGAACCGCAAATGCCAGGGCAAAGTAATCCTTTCACATGCTTGCTTTTAAACCATGTATAGCATTTTAAAAGGTACACTCACCAGAGGTCCCTTCTCCGCCTGCTGAGTCCAGGAGGCAGCCTTGGGTGGGTTCGGGGGGTACTGGCTCCAGGTCTAGGGTGAGAAACAGTTCCTGGCTGTCGGGAAAACCGGTTTCTCCGCTTGCTTGCTGTGAGCTATCTACAACCTCCTCATCATCATCTTCTTCGTCCCCAAAACCTACTTCCGTATTGCCTCCATCTCCATTGAAGGAGTCAAACAACACGGCTGGGGTAGTGGTGGCTGAACCCAATAAAATGGCATGCAGCTCATCATAGAAGCGGCATGTTTGGGGCTCTGACCCAGAGCGGCTGTTCGCCTCTCTGGTTTTCTGGTAGGCTTGCCTCAGCTCCTTCAGTTTCACGCGGCACTGCTTCGGGTCCCTATTATGGCCTCTGTCCTTCATGCCCTGGGAGATTTTCAGAAAGGTTTTGGCATTTCGAAAACTGGAACGGAGTTCTGATAGCACGGATTCCTCTCCCCAAACAGCGATCAGATCCCGTACCTCCCGTTCGGTCCATGCTGGAGCTCTTTTGCGATTCTGGGACTCCATCATGGTCACCTGTGCTGATGAGCTCTGCATGGTCACCTGCAGCTTGCCACGCTGGCCAAACAGGAAATGAGATTCAAAAGTTCGCGGTTCTTTTCCTGTCTACCTGGCCAGTGCATCTGAGTTGAGAGTGCTGTCCAGAGCGGTCACAATGGAGCACTCTGGGATAGCTCCCGGAGGCCAATACCATCGAATTGTGTCCACAGTACCCCAAATTCGAGCCGGCAACGTCGATTTAAGCGCTAATCCACTTGTCAGGGGTGGAGTAAGGAAATCGATTTTAAGAGCCCTTTAAGTCGAAATAAAGGGCTTCATTGTGTGGACGGGTGCAGGTTTAAATTGATTTAACACTGCTAAATTCGACCTAAAGTCCTAGTGTAGACCAGGGCTGAGGGGCTGATTCTTCCCGGTGCTGCAGTTCATGTTGTCACTTACAGCTGTGCAAAGGAGGAGCGAGGTGATGACATTCTGATTGGTGGAGTACACAGACGCTAAGAATGTGTGCTCTACTTTGCTTTTTATGATAAGTATTAAGAAGACTTGAATATTTTTTAAAAAGTTTTTCACCTTGAAAATATAGGGATGATGAAGTCTTGTCTTCCCTGCTTTTGCTAAAGGTCTCCTTGGAGGAGCAGTAAGAAATCGCTCAGCCTTTAGTTTCAGGGATGGGGGGATATTGAGTCTTTACCGGAGAGAGCTTTTCCCCTGCTGTGTTTTGAGTTAAGTGAGCATTAATTAAACAAAGAGCTTGAAAAAATCTGAATGAAAACTTCTCGCCCTGCCAGTTGTTCAAGGCTCAGGTTCTTGTGGTTATAGCCGGTCAAAATTTGTCATTTTTTTTTTAATTAAGAATGCCCCCGCCAGCAAATGTAATGAAACATTCAGGTTTTTTAAATGAAAACTGAAAAACCTGGGAGTTCTTTTATTCTGATTGTTTCCCCCCAAATTTGACATTGAAAATGTTCAAAAATCTGTTGTTCTCAAAACAAAACCGTTTCCCAACAAATTTCATTTTTTTTACTTTGTTTTCCAAACAGTGCTCGGCCTAACCTTGCTGGATCTCTAGTCGTCCACAGAGTCCTCCTGTAACAACAGGCTAGACAAATCTGGCACTGTACACAGAGATTCCTGAACAGGGGAGCATGGGCCAGAGACCAGAGCTGAGAGTTGTGGATCACCTCGTTTCCAGCTGCTCCGTCCCATTAAAAGAAGCGGAAGCGAGGTAAACACTTTCCTAATGTACATTTCCCATGTATGTGATTGTTGCAGGGAGGTGATGCGACCACAGATGAGCGGGGCAGGTCTATTTGACAAACTCTGCTAAGAGATGAGGCACGCAATGAAAGGTTAAAAGACAAGGACTCGTATGGACTTCCTTATACTTTGTAAAGCTGCAGAAAAAGACAATTTCCCCCCTTTTGTTGGTCCACTTTAAATCTGCACCTTTGCATGTGGCAGCATGATAAGATCTTTAATTTCAAGATCAAATACTATTTCTCAGTGACTGCACTGAACTGTCATCTGATTTATTTTTTGTACAGTGTCATTGGCAGAGTTGTGAAAGTAACCTAGGAATCCTGAGACCTATCCCCCCCGAATCTGACCATTCGATCACATTCCCCTCCCAGAGCCAGGAGTAGAACTCAGGCACCCTGGTTCCCAGCTCCCATTTATGACTGCTAAATCAGGGGTGGGCAAACTTTTTGGCTCGAGGGCCACATCTGGGTATGGAAATTGTATGGTGGGCCATGAATGCTCATGAAATTGGGGGTTGGGGTGCGGGCTCCGGCTGGGGCTGCGGGCTCTGGGGTGTGGCCAGAAATGAGGAGTTCAGGGTGTGGGAGGGGGCTCCAGGCTGGGGCAGGGGGTTGGGATGTGTGTGGGGGGGATGAGGGCTCTGGCTGGAGGTGCAGGCTCTGGGGTGGGGCTGGGGATGAGGGGTTGGGGGAGCAGGAGGGTGCTCCCGTCTGGGACTGAGGGGTTTGGAGGGTGGGAGGAGGCAGGGAGTTGGTGCATGGGAGGGGATCAGGGGTTCAGGCTTTGAGCGACGCTTACCTCAAGCAGCTCTCAGAAGCAGCGGCATGTCCCCCCACCGGCTCCTATGCAGAGGCATGGCCAGGTGGCTCTGCACACTGCCCTGTCCGCAGGCTCCGCCCCTGCAGCTCCATTTGGCCATGGCTCCTGGCCAATGGGAGCTGCAGGGGCAACGGTTGGGGTGGGGGCAGCGTGCGGAGCCCCCTGGCTGCCCCTATGTGTAGGAGCAGGAGGGGGGACATGCCGCTGCTTCTGGGAGCCGTTCTGTGGCAAGCCTCTGACCCCGCTCCCACAACTGGAGGGCTGGATGTGGCCCCCAGGCCATACTTTGCCCACCCCTGTGCTAAATCAAATTCCCCTCCCAGAGCAGGGAATAGAACCCAGGCATCCTGAGTCCCAATCCCCAGTGCTGATCACTGCTAGACTCAGCCAATACTCCCTCTCCAGCAGCACACGTCCGCAGCCGCTGCCTTCCCACCATGCTAAACCCTTTTAGAACTAATGGGAGCAGTTGGCAGATTTTGTGTGCCTAATGGGCCACGGCCGGCATGGGTAGTTAACCATTCAAAAACTGCCTGGCGCTACCAATCGCATTATTCTATCAGACAAGAGATTAAGGCTGCAATTAAAGAGAGACAGGGAATTCGCATGGTGACCAGCCATGAGGAGCCTGAATTTCCAGAAGGCCACTTAGGGACTGATTGAGACAGTAATGAGGTGGGAATCAGCCAGTAGCGGGCTTGCCCAGAGCCTGGGTGGCAGCAGGTGGCCCAATGGTCGGGTCAGGGAGGTTTTCTGTACTCGGCTGAATTATTCCCCTGCTCCCGCCGTCCGCTGACGGAGAAGGCTGTTTTCTAGCAACCTGAGAAATCAGTGGGGCCGCACCCCTCAGCTCACCTGCCCTGGTGCTGCCCTGAGGCAGGAGGGGGTGTCGGCAAGCTCCCGGAGGGCTGGAGTTGGAGGTGGGGAAGGTGTGGGGTGGATGTCGTGGCAGCTGGATGGGGACTGGGGAAGAGCCAGTCCCTAGGCTCCGGCACCCCCTTGCAGCAGTGGATGGCAACGCAGAGCCGCCAGGGGAGGATCTGAGGTGAGCAGCAAACTCCCACCTGCCTGGGGTGAGGCCTGGCATGGCGGGTGGGCCTCTCCCTTCCCCCTGACTCCGCTCCCTGCGGGGTGTGTGCCCGTGGCAGGGGTGTGCAGAAAGGGGCACCTCATTAGCATCTCAGTGTTGGGCGGGGCATGAATAAGAGCTGCTGGCATCACTCTCGCCCCCGGGCCTGAGAGTTGGGGGTTTGACTCGGTCGCCGTGCCTTAGGCTCAGCCCCGTACCGACCCCGCAGGGCCGTGCGTCAGCAAGAGTGCAAGAAGGGTGACTCCCTTTGCAAAATGCAAAACCGGGACGTGTGCAGGAGCCCGGACGCCTTCCGTGGCCCCACCCCTGCTCCTCCTCTTCCCTCGAGGCCCTGCTCCCTGGCCAGGCTGGAAGCCAGAGCCAGGCACTGGTAAGAGGCATCCAGAGAGCCCAGGCTGCTGTGGGGAACCCTGGACCCTTGACCTGCCCTGGGCAGAGGGTAGGGGTGCCCAAGAGCAGTCCCCAGCCTGTGTCCCCGTCCCTTGGGGCACACCGCCCAGGGCAGGTGGAGGGTCTGGGACTCGGGGCTCCCCACAGCTGCCCGGGTTCCCTGGGTGGGTCTTACTACTGCCCAACTCTGGTTTCTGGCAGGACTGGGACTTGAAATATATATTTCGGGACTGTCCTGCCCAATTAGGGATGGGTGGTCACCCTAAGTCCAAGGGACATGCATGGAACATGCAAATATGTCCTTCGCTTTCCCTAGATGCTTGGCATTCCTGGCACTGACCCCTACATAACTGATACTTGTCTCAGCCATGGGTGACCCTTGTCCTCTCACTAGTAAGGGGTGGGGAAGGCACCAGAGTGGGGCTGCCAGGCCTGCCTGTCTGTCTGTAACTCCCATTAAAATCCAAAGGGTCCAGGTTCAGTCGTTGCTGATGAGCCAACCGGGGCATTGTTAGTATTCCTTGGTCCGTCCAGTCATCTCCACCTATCACCATGGTATTGATGCATCCCAAGGATGAGATGAGATGGTAAAGCAGGGTCTCTGGATGACCATCTAGGAGGAAGGTGAAGCTCCACAACTCAGGGTCTAGAAACTGGGGGGGTTGGTTTGTTTGAAAGCATGAATTCTGGAGGGGGGCATCGGAAAAGTATTTATCTGACCTTCTGGCTAGTACTGTCTCCCAGCTGACTGGAATTCCTCTCAGCTGAGCCCATCCTGTTTGATCCCTTCCAAAGGGGATCACTCAATATATTTTATTGACAAAGCCCCCCAAGAGTGTATTTATTTAGTCTAAAGGTGAGCACGCTGAACAGTTAAATAGCAGGGAATTTTAAAGCTGCATCCTGTCTTGTCCAGGGTCTGTCACTTTCCAAGGTGCTCTTCTGAGTTATGAGGAGAGGCTGAGGGAGCTGGGATTGTTTAGCCTGCAGAAGAGAAGAATGAGGGGGGATTTGATAGCTGTTTTCAACTACCTGAAAGGGGGTTCCAAAGAGGATGGCTCTAGACTGTTCTCAATGGTATCAGATGACAGAACGAGGAGTAATGGTCTCAAGCTGCAGTGGGGGAGGTTTAGATTGGATATTAGGAAAAACTTTTTCACTATGAGGGTGGTGAAACACTGGAATGCGTTACCTAGGGAGGTGGTAGAATCTCCTTCCTTGGAGGTTTTTAAGGTCAGGCTTGACAAAGCCCTGGCTGGGATGATTTAACTGGGAATTGGTCCTGCTTTGAGCAGGGGGTTGGACTAGATGACCTTCTGGGGTCCCTTCCAACCCTTATATTCTATGATTCTATGATTCTATGATTCTTCGCTCTAGCAGACCCACGTAGAACAAGATCCAGTGACCGGAAGTTGAAGTGACACAAGTTGAGACGAGGAATGAGGTGTACATTTTTACCAGTGAGGGCAACTAACCACTGACACCATTTTAACAAGCAGTGTGTGTGTGTGTGTGTGTGGGGAGTCTCTAGCAGCGGAAAAAGTTGTCAGTCCTGGGTGGGTGTTTTTCTAAACGATCTGCTCTCTTCAAACAGGAATTAATTCAGGAAGTGCAGTGGCCTGTGCTATGCAGGAAGTCAGATTAGATGAGATGATCACAATGGCCCATCTTGGCTTTATAATCTATGAATTTACTATATGTATGTACAGCACTACCATAATGCACCTAATAATAGCACTCACTTTTGCAAAGCACTTTTTAGATCCTTTGACACAGGGCACTGTGTAAGTGGGAGATGTTATTACCATAAATTACAATATTAACGTGTAGGCCTCTGCATGACAGGGAAACGCAAAGGAGCGGAAATTCGGCTGTTCCTTCCCTTAGCTGCCAAGTCCTGAGTTCTGGCTTCTTTATTTTCTCTGTAAGCGTGGATCACGCCTACCTGGCTCAGGGGTGGAGAATTAGCTTAGTTTTGCTGTCACATCGAAATACCCCCATTTTCACACAAACACGCACACAAAACTATGGTAAGGGAATGCTATTAAGGTTGCAAGGCCAGAAGTGAGGAAATGCCAGAATTAATGCTGCCTGATGCAACCTTCATTTGGCCCCTTCGTGCACGTGTATATGATACAGTCTTTAACTAGACAGATACATACTATTTTTATGGGACCCGGCCTCTTTCCGTGCACAGGATAGGTCAGGGCTGTGCAGTGAAAGAGGCTCTTGTCTGTAAGACCCTGCTTCATTTGTTGCAGAAGTTGGAAGGTGGGTACAATTTGAAGCACTGGAAACAGGCAGGTCTAGGCCCAAAACTAAAGGCCCTCCCCCTCAACTGAGGGGAGAAATCACTAAGTCAAGGCTCTAGTCAGTTACGGGGTCAAGGAACCAGAAGGGGACACCAACCAGAGAACCCCAAACAAGACCCACCGGTCTTCAAATGCATCCAAGGAGTCAGTGGACACAGCCCATAGGAACCCTGCCTGGAGACATGACCAAACAAGGGACCAGAAATAGTTTCCACAGTCACAGAGCATCCCCCCGTATAGATTCCTCCTCCTGGTGTGATGGACAGCCATCTTGGCCAGTGCCAGGAAGAGGTTGACGAGGAGGTCCCGTGACTTTGTGGGGCCATGGAGAGGGATGTGAATAGATCAGGAGACGTGGGGTAAAGTGCAGCCAGAACTTTAGGAGGAGGAAAAGGGCCAGGTGTCAGGGAGTTTGTGAACTGCACCAGGTACACGCCGTGGAGGAGCTGCCAACGAATACCCCCGGCAGGCTGTGGAACCAGCATGGAGTACGGGGGGCCCCACCCGAGTTCCTCACCCTCCTCAGGTGGCAGCAGGTCCTGCCACTTGGTGTCAGGGCAGGACATGAGGATGAGAAAGCTTATGGTGTGAAGCATGATCGCCTGCGTATGGTCTCTGGGTGCGGTTCGGAGGCTGACTGGCTGGATGTGCAGCTGGCTCAGGTGATATGTTGGGGTGGCCAGGGAAGCTTGTGGGGCAGGGCCTGATGACATGCTGTGGTGGGCCAGGAGTAAGGGGTGGGTGGGGAGCACCCTCCTGCAGGACCCACTCCAGGAAAGCAAGAGAAGCAGGAGGCAAAGCTGCCTTTACATTGTGGAGAACACGGCTGGGGACATACAGGGTGGGCAGCCCCATGCAGTGGCCGAATGCTGTGGGATCCGGTTGTGATGTTATTGACATGAACTGTGACCATATAGATCACTGTTGTAGCCAGGGTCCTTTGGTTGTACCAGGTCTTGTTCAGAGGAGGTCAAGTGGGGTGTCTATGGAAAGGTTTCAGAGTAACAGCTGTGTTAGTCTGTATTCGCAAAAAGAAAAGGAGTACTTGTGGCACCTTAGAGACTAACCAATTTATTTGAGCATAAGCTTTCGTGAGCTACAGCTCACTTCATCGGATGCATACTGTGGAAAGTACGGAAGATCTTTTTATACACACAAACTATGAAAAAATGGATGTTTAAAAAAAACACCCATTTTTTCATGGTTTGTGTATATAAAAAGATCTTCTGTACTTTCCACAGTATGCATCCGATGAAGTGAGCTGTAGCTCACGAAAGCTTATGCTCAAATAAATTGGTTAGTCTCTAAGGTGCCACAAGTATTCCTTTTCTTTAGGGAAAGGTTGTAGTTTGCTGGTTATGATTATGCTGTCTGTATGTGTGTATCATTTTTTTATTTGAAGTTATGAATATTGGCTATGTACCTGTATCTCAATGTGTTTGATTCTAAGTAGCCTCAATGAAGCATTTGGTCAGCTTCTTGAGAAAGGACTATTCTCAGTAAATGCCCAATCAAGAAACACTTAACTGACAATGGACTTTGGGAGACGCCAATCCACATCTGAGCTTTCCTGGGAACGTTCAAACTAACATGTAAACAATGGCGTCAGCCTGCAAAAAGCTGAATCATTCATGGACATGTGACTTGCCTGGTGGCTACAGACTCCATCTTGTTGCTGTGATTTTGCACAGGAGAACAAAGGGGTTTCTGCGCACAAGAGAAAGAATATAAAAGACCCTGGAAACCCCTCCATTTTGTCTTCAGCTGGCTCAAAAGATAGCCTTTCCACCCCAAAGAGATGCCTGAAAGAAACTGGAACAAAGGATAGTAACTACGGGGGTGTGAGTGATTGCTGGACCCAAACTAGGAAGGAGTCTAGTTTGTGAAAGAAGCTTATTGGTACATCTCTGAGGGTGAGATTTACCTGCATTTAGTTTCCTACTGTATTAGGTTTAGACTTGCGTTTTTTTGTTTTATTTTGCTTGGTAATTAACTTTGTTCTGTCTGTTATTACTTGGAACCACTTAAATCCTACTATTTATACTTAATAAAATAATTTTTGCTTACTAATTAACCCAGAGTAAGTGAGTAATACCTGGGGGAGCAAACAGCTGTGCATATCTCTCTATCAGTGTTATAGAGGGTGAACAATTTACGAGTTTACTCTGTATAAGCTATATACAGAGTAAAACAGATTTATTTGAGGTTTGGATCCCATTGGGAACTGGGTATGTGGGTGCTAGAGACAGGAGGACTTTCTAATCCATTTTCAGTTAAGTCTGCAGCTTTGGGGTGCATGGTTCAGACCCTGGATCTGTGTTGGAGCAGACTGGTGTGTCTGGCTTAACAAGGCAGGGTTCTGGAGGCCCAAACTGGCAGAGAAAATGGTCTCAGAGGTAGTCTCAGCATATCAGGTGACAGTCCGATGAAGTGAGCTGTAGCTCACGAAAGCTTATGCTCAAATAAATTTGTTAGTCTCTAAGGTGCCACAAGTCCTCCTTTTCTTAGTCCCAAGGGAGTCTCTGTGACCTAATCCGTCACACCGGTCTTTACGATCATAGTTCAGGAGGTCTCTGAGTCTGGTGGCACAAGCAAGCACACAAAGGGGGAAGACAAAGAGTTGAAGAAAGGCAGGATTATTCCCTGCATTTTACCGAAGGCAAATCGAGGCACAGAGAGGTTAAGTGGCTTGTCAAAGGCCATACAGCCAGTCTGTGGCAATGCCAGGCTTGGAACCCAGGAGTTCCTAGCTGCCTATTCCATGCTTAGCCCATCCAGTCCATGATGAGCCTCTGCAATGATGTTCTGTGACTCCCCAGTAAGTCACAGGAGAGCTCTTTACCCTTTCTACAGCAACAGGAAGTACGAGGTGGAGAGGGGACTATTTTTCCTGTGGCAGCCACGGTGGAAGCACGTGAAGCCAAATGACACAGCTCACGTTTGGGAGTGGGACTCCCGGCAGGGTGCAGAACGATCCCCAGGATGATATTGATCAATAAACCAACAATGCGTTCCTTTGCCTGCCTGTCGATTGGCTAGATTGATCGATCCATCCTTCTTAATACAGAGGGAGGGCTGTCAGGCCCCAGATTTACAGCCCGGGGTGGGAGGGATGGGAGAGCCACATGGCTGCTTCGTAAATCAGCCACAGGTTAGACCACTCAGCTCTTTCCTCCTTAGACTGAGCCGGTGGCTTTGTTAATTACATGAGTGAATCAGGGGAAGTGGATGGGGTTCAGAGTGCACCCCAGACTGGGGCCTGGGCTCCTGGGACTGAGGGCTAGGGGGCTGGGACAGGTGACCTCCCATCTCCGCCTTCTAGCTGGTTGCTGACAAGACCTGGGTGAACCACATTAGCTGATTCCCCAGAGAGCAGCAGCACTGGGTGTATTCAGCCATCTGGTCTCAGACTGTATTTGGGCACTGTGGTGAGGCGGTGCCCCACCCCCCCAGGCAAGATTGGGCTACAACAGGCCAGAGCGGCTGCATGGAACGGCAGCCAATCAGAGAGGGCCTGTGGGGGAGCCAATCAGTGCCGAGCAGAGGGCAGCCAATCAGGGCCAGGCTAGGCCCTATATAAAGGCTGCCCAGGCAAGAGGTAGTCAGTCTTTCTCAGGCCTTCAGAGGGTGAAGGTCTGTCTCCTGCATGAGGAGACTAGTACCAGGGACAGCGCAGAAGGGAACTCTCTCCCAGTACCTGCCGGGATGTGGGCCCTGAGAAAAAGGGCCTAGCTGGTGCAAAGGGGCTGAAGGGGAAACAGCCCTGGGAGAGAGATGGACAAAGGGAGAGAAGGAGTGCAGGCAGGAAGGCTACTGCCAATGGATCCCTGGGTGGGGACCCAGAGTAGAGGGTGGGCCTGGGTTCCACCCTTGCACTTCCACCTGGCCATTAGGAGTGGCCATCATGGACTGCACCAGACCCCTGCCAAAAGGAGTTAGACTTTGGGGTGTGGTTGGCCATTGTGGCTGGGGTGAAGAGAAGGACTGCTAATAACAGCAAACCCCTGGAAGGGGGTGAGACCGGAGCAGTGGGCACTGCCAGAGGGCAGCACCCTGAAGAGGACACTGGGAGCAACATGGGTCAAGATGCCAATTGAGGGCGAGAGATGGATGGGACACCACCAGCAGAGGGTGTGCTGCATGAACTGAGCTAATTCCCAGAGTGAACAGCAGGAGGTGCTGTGGTGGTGAGTCCCAACCCTGTCACGGGCACCTGTTTGCCCTGGCAGTGAGGCACCTGGCTGATACTCTGCTCCTGGCTGGGCACCCCCTTTGGACACTTAGCAAAGGTACCACCCCCTCCTGGCCTCACTAGGGGAGGGATGACAAGATCCCTGTCATGCACTGGGGCGTGGGTGGCCAGGCCCACTGGTCAGAGTCAGGAACCAAGCAGGGCAGGAGCAAGCATAGCTGCAGTTCTTAGTATTGAGCAGACACTGGCCTGTTGCTGAGGTTAGATCAGGACTGGTGAAGCTGCTCAGCCAGGCAGGGAGTCTGGTTGACCATGGTGGTTAGTTGTAGGTCAACTGGCTGGTCCCCAACTCAGCTGCAGGCTGTGATTCCTGACAGCCTGAAAGGCTCTCTGCCCCCTGGATTCCTTTGTGGAGTTGCAAGTGGGGTGGCCTCTGTGGTCCTATCCCCTGACCCAGTGAGGAGGTGGAGGGGAAGGTCCTCATTGTGGCCAGCTCCTGCCATTATTGATGTTTGCCTTCAAGCCCCAGCTCCTGGAGCCATGTGTTCATGGGAGAATCTCCACTTTCGTGGAAACAAAAGAGCAAAGTTTCTCGCCCTGGCTGTTGCAGAGACAAGCTGGGCGATGCCCCCAGAAGGCTTAAAAGCCAACGAAAAGAACCCACATTTCGTTTTTTGAGTGACTGACTCTTGGTTTTTGATGCTGGGGCACTGACGGCTGCTGCCCCAACTTCACCGATGTAGAAGCTGGTTGTCACCAGCTCCCCTAACTTCCAGAACAGCTGAGGGAGAAATCAGCTCGTACGGGACCTGCTCGGCTCCACAGGAATGTGAGCGAGAAGATCCTGGCTGAGGACCAGGATCCAGGGACCTTGGAAGGGCTGTGGAGAAGAGATCCTAACTGGCACCTGGATCTCTGACTCTTGGAGAGCATGGAGGAGAGGATTTGGTGGTGGGCTGGGTGGCTCTATTGAGGAGCAGAAGGTCCAGATAGGCTCCAAATTTGGTTCTGTAGGCCAGCTGGTGAGTTGACCCTATCAATAGGCCTGCTGAGGTGATCAGAGGCAGCCTGTGGGGCCTTCCTGGAGACTGTTGGGTTCAGATGAAAGGAACCTGTTCCAGGAAGAGTCCCACACTCCACATTGTGTGAGGATTTGGGGTCTCGCATCCCCCTGGTGTGCCTACCAGCAGCCCTGATTTTATGAACTCAGGATCCTGGTGCCTGATTGACCACAATGTGACATCTGGCTTCTGCAGGGTGTTTTGTACATGACTCCTAGTTTGCCCCAGTCACCTACTTGAAGCTTCCTGTTCCCCGCTCGGTGCCTCTGCCTCCCTATATGTGAAATGGGCATAATAAACTTTTGACCCTCTTAAGGGATTGGGAGGTAAAATTCACATGCTTTTCTAAAGTGCTTTGAGATCCTCCAGGGAAGGAGGCCACAGAAGCACAAATGTATAGCCCACAGGTCCTCAGACTTCTTTTGCTGGGACACCCTTTGAAAATATTTCAGGCTGTGATGAACCCTCCAAACAGGTGACACCTGACACCCCCCCCCCCCCCGATACCATGCCACCTTTACTTCCGCCTTCAGAGCTGGGCGCCCGGCCAGCAGCCGCTGCTCTTGCAACCCCCCCCTACAATAGTCTTGCAACCCCCTTTCGGATCAGGACTCTCCGTTTGAGAAATGCTGGTAGCCCTTAAGGCTCCCGTCCTCTTTCTAGGCATTGCTGTAATTCCCATGCTACCAAGCACCTCAGACGTGTTTAGCCTATCAACACCACAGCAAGCAAGGGAAGTGTTGTTGTTATTCCCATCCCACAGATGGGGAACTGCAAGACTAAGGGCTTGTCTACATGGGGACAGTCAGGAAAATTAATCCAAATTAACTAAAGGAGTGAATTGAAACTGAATTAGTTAAACCACATGAAACCCATGTGGATGCTCTCATTCAGAATTAAAGTGGTCTTAATTCACTTTCAAAGTGAATTAAGTTCTCTGCAGCTCTTAAAGCAACAGTGAATGAAGGGCTTGTCTTCCCGGTGCAGCAGTGCACACTAAAGGCCTGTGTAGACCCTGCTGGTGTGCAGTACATGTTCTCTAGTGTGTGTTGACATCATTAACCTGTAGTGGGGAACTTTTAGTGCGCACCAGCAGGGTCTGTCTGCGCCAGTTTGTGCAAGGCACATTGGTGCTCTTTAGAATTCACATCCCTCGAGTGAGCATTGCTGCACTGGGCAGACAAGCCCTAAGACCACTTTGCTTCTGATTGAGGCATCTTCAGGGGGGTGGGAATGTGCTTTAATTTATGCATATTGACTTCACACCCTCCGCTAATGTGTCTTAACTTTCCTGAGTGTCCCCACATACACAAGCCCTAAGTGACTTGCCCAGGGTCACACAAGTAGCCTGTGGCAGAGCTGGGCATTCTCATAAAGAGCCTCTCCCACAAGACCATCCTTCCTCTCCTCTTTTCCTCCGTGGGAGGCTCCCATTGGCCACCTGAGTGCTTCTGCGCACGAGCAGAGACCCGGATTCAACACTCCTAGGGCATCTCTGCAGAGCCCTGGTGACATGTGGTAGCATTTAGTCTGCTGCTGGCTTTCATCCACATCTGGATTTCTAGCAGTCCCGGAGGTGGACAAGGATCCCATATTTCAATGGTGCCTTTTGCAGAGAAGGCTCGCAAATGGATCCTAGCAACTGTGCGTGCGTGTGAGAGCATCATCTAGCCCAGCACAAAAATGGAGCCATCTCTGAAGAGGAATGTGGCGTCTTTAACAGCACACAGCAACGTGACACACAAGTTTAGGCCAGGAGGTGGGAAAGACTATATTCCATTGGAACCACGGGGGGAATTTTAAGTATGAAATGGCCAAGATTGGAATTTGGTCAGGGCACACCCTCTATTTTTGTGCAAAGTGTCGTGGGATCTTTAAGGACCACAAGGAGGCAGGAGTTCAGGTTTAGGGCTCACGTGAGGGCCATGTTTTCAGCATGGTTGTTGAAGGTCATAGCTTGGCTCTGAGTTACCTACATTCTCCTACAGGAGGGGATATCCATTCCCAGAGGCTGAGATCAGCCACTCCTTCCTGGGAGCTTGGACTCCCTTAGGATAATGTGTAATTAATTGGCGTATATACGTGTACCGCTGCCCTCTACTGGACAGAACAAGAATTTCTCAAGTGTGGATATGTGATTCCTAGTATCTGAACCTTGCCAGGTTGGGAAGTTGTGGTATTTCAGTGGAGTGGAGAGAAAGGGGCCCAGAGAGATACAAAGACTTGAGTAAAGTGTCACAGGAAGCCAGGAATTAAACCCACTTTCTTGAATCACTGTTTAGTGCCTTCCTTCTCCTCGAAAGACAAATGTGTCACATGCTCTGTACTGCTTCTCCTTAATGGGGAGTCTCCTCTAGTACCCAGAGCAGGGCTTGGGCTTTTGGAGTAGCGCTGCTCAGGAATTTTCTGACAATCGTGGTGTGGGGTTTTTTTTTGTTTTTTTTTTTGGTGGAAAATGCTGATTCATCCAAACTGAACCTGTTCATAAGAAAGGTCAGTTTTGATGAATCTCCTGGTTTTGTCAAAATAAGTTTTGGGGGAGGGGGGAAGAGGATTGAAATGTTGGAAATATCCTGGTTTTTAACATTTCCAAAGAGAAGTTTCACGTCTTGATTCAAATTTTTTTTAAATTAGTTTATACTTAGAAAATGTAAATAGATCAAAATCTAAATGAAATGTTTGATTGACCTTGTCAAGGCTGAATCCCTACTCTGGCATTTCGAGTGCAGCCCACAAGGAGTCTAAAAGTTAATACTGGCCACTCCAGGCTTGTTTTAAACGCCCACGGTTACAGCTTTTCTCTGACCTTGGCTTGGTAAACGCTGCCACCACCCAAATGCAAAAAACCCCCTTGGAACCCAGGAAGGAGCGCTTGGGAATTCCTCCTTGGGGGTACCCTCAAGCCCCTTCACCCCCTCCTCTGCTTGGTGAAGAGCTGAGAAAGAAAACAAAGGAAATCAGCTGTTGCCACCAGGTAATCAAACAGCATCTGCACAAACCTCTTAGGACACCAAAAATCCAATCCTGTTCTTAAAGGTAAATTTGATTTAAAAACACAAAGGAAGAAAATACATCTAGAACTTAGGCTTTTGCTAGATTTTTAAAAGAGCAATTCCAAAAATTAAGCAACCAAAATAGCTTTCTTGGGGGTTCATCTTAAAGGTTACAAGCAAACAAAAGCATCTGGGGTTACCACAGAGGAGATTCACAAGCCAAAATAAAGCAATAAACCTGATCATGTCTATCTAAACATTCCCGATCCCAATGATTCCTCCTAGGTATGGAAGATAATTTTTCATACCTGGTTCAAACCTTACACAGCATTCTTGCCTACAGCATTGCTGCTCCCTGCAGCCCAGAGAGAACAGACAAAGGGAAAGTTTCTTTCCAAATTTTAAAATTTCTTGCCTTCCCATTGGCTCTTTTGGACAGGTGCCCACTTTCTTTTCTTTACCTGGGGGTTTACAGGTAAAGCAAATAGAGGACCGCTACCAAGAGGGATTTTACAGTTAACTGGCTGGGTGTCCATAAAAGGGAGCTACCCCTCCCAGCTTCATTTATCACATGCCCCCCAGATCGCAGATGGTGCTGGCCAGCCTGGTTCAGGTCAGGTCCACAGCGGCTGGGATTTCTTCCTGGAGGTTTAGGAAACAGAGGTAATAAGATACGTGCACCTCCTGATAATTACATGAAGAACTAAACAGTACTTTTACATTTCAAGGACTACAGTGACTTAGAATGCAGGGACATTTTTACCTGGCTGATCCCGGGAAACCTTCCCGGGAGAGTGCATCAGCCACTTTGTTAGAGGCTCCTGAAATGTGTTGTATCTCAAAATCAAAGTCTTGAAGAGCTAAAGTCCACCGAAGTTTTTTTTGTTAGTCTCTTTGACTGTGTGAAGTCACTTCAGTGCAGCAAGATCAGTTTGCAGGTGGAAACGCCGTCCCCAAATGTGTGGGTGTAGCTTCTCCAGAGCGTACACAATGGCATAACATTTTTTCTGAGACTGACCAGTGGCTTTCCCTCTCAGAAAGTTTTTTTGCTGAGAAACACGACAGGATGGAATTGCTGATCTGATTCTTCCTGCATCAAGTCTGCTCCCACACCATGCTTGGAGGCATTTGTGGTTACAACGAACGGTTGGTCAAAGTCTGGGGCCTTAAGTACAGGGTCAGATGTAAGGGCCACCTTAAGGTGGTTAAAGGCTTTCTGACACTTTTCAATCCACTGAACTGCATTTGGGTTTTTTTTCTTTTTCCCCCTGGTTAGCTTAGTCAGTGGGGTGGCAATTTAGCTGTAGTGTGGTACAAATCATCGGTAATACCCGGCCAAGCCCAAAAAGGATTGGACCTGCTTCTTTGACTGAGGGACAGGCCAATTTTGGATAGTATTTAGCTTAGCCTGTAGGGGATTGATAGTTCCTTGACCCACCTGGCGTCCAAGTTACATTACCCTATTTAGGCCTATTTGACACTTTTTGGCCTTAACAGTAAATCCTGCCTCCTTTATGCGCTGGAAGACTGCTTGGAGGTGTTCCAGGTGTTCTGTCCATGAATTTGAAAATATAGCCACATCGTTGAGGTAGGCGACTGCAAATTCCCCACATCCAGCCAGAAGGCTATCTACCAATCTTTGGAAGGTGGCGGGTGCATTTTGCAGTTCAAAAGGGAGCACGTTAAATTCATACAACCCTATGTGGGTGCTGAAGGCTGACCTTTCCTTGGCTGGGTCATCTAGTGGCACTTGTCATTACCCCTTAGTTAAGTCTAAGGTGGAGATGAACTGGGTACGTCTCAGTTTCTCCAATAGCTCATCTACGTGTGGCTGTGGATAGCCTTCTGGGCGAGTTACAGCATTTAGCTTACGGTAGTCCACACAAAAGCGGATTTCCCCATCTGGTTTGGGAACCAGAACCACTGGAGATGCCCATGCACTGCCAGAGTTCTCGATAACATGTTCTTGATCTCCCTTTCTATTGCGGTTTTGGCTTGACGAGCCATTCGGTAGGGTTGGGCTCTAAATGGGTGAGCATCACCTGTGTGAATGGAGTGGTACGCTTGTTCTGTCTATCCTGGGATGGCTGAGAACGTTGGCGCGAAGCTGGTGCACAGCTCCTGGATTTGCTGTCACTGCTTATGCTCAAGGGTCATGGAAAGGCTCCTCTCTTCCACGCCACCGTTGCTTTTTCCTTCATAGTAGGCTCCTTCAGCCCACTCAGCATCATCTCTCTCCTGGGCTGTAAACTAGAGAACCTTGATTTCTCGGGAATAAAAGGACTTAGAGAATTAACATGGTACACTTTTAGGTTTTAGGGTAGGGTCTGGGAACGCTATGTGTTAATTAACAGCTCCCAGGCACTCTTGGACCATAAATGGCCCCTCCCACAATGCTTCTGTCTTATTGGCCTGGAGCGCTTTCAGAACCATGACTTGGTCCTCTACTCTGAAGGAACAGTCTCTGGCATGTTTATCATACCAGGCCTTTTGCTCCTGTTGAGCATCCTGTAGGCTTTCTCGAGCAAGGGCTAGAGATTCTTTGAGAGTGTTTTGCAGGTTGGTTACAAAGTCCAAAATGTTAGTTGCTGGAGAAGATGTAACCCCCTCCCATTGCTGCTTCACCAACTGTAATGGTCCCTTAACTTTGTGGCCATAAATGAGTTCAAAGGGTGAAAATCCCAAAATGGGATGTGGTATAGCCCTGTAGGCAAAGAGCAACTGCTGCAACACTAGGTCCCAATCATTGGAGTGCTCATTCATGAATGTATGTATCATGGCCCCCAAAGTCCCATTAAACTCCTCCACTAGGCTGTGTGTTTGATGGTGGTAAGGGGTGGCACCCAAGTGGTTTACCCCATGAGCTTCCCAAAGACGTTTCATGGTCCCTGCCAGGAAGTTAGTTCCCGAATCTGTAAGGAGGTCAGAGGGCCAACCTACCCTGGCAAAAATGTCTGTCAATGCCTGGCTCACACTCTTAGCCCTGGTGTTTAGAGCTACTGCTTCTGGCTATCGGGTGGCAAAATCCATGAAAGTCAGTATGTATTGCTTTCCTCTGGGTGTCGTCTTAGGGAAAGGACCCAGAATATCCACAGCTACTCACTGAAATGGAACCTCAGTGATGGGGAGTGGCTGGAGAGGGGCTATGACCTGGTCTTGGGGCTTTCCCACCCTTTGGCACACCTCACAAGACCGGACATAAGTAGAAACGTCCTTGCCCATTCCCTCCCAGTGGAAGGACTTCCCCAAATGGTCCTTGGTCCTGTTCACCCCAGCATGGCCACTAGGGTGATCGTGGGCTAAGCCCAAGAGCTTTTCCCTATACTTAGTTGGAACTATCAACTGTCTCTGAGGATGCCAGTCCTCCTTGTGCCCACCAGAAAGCTTCCTTGTATAAAAGTCCTCTTTCTACAACAAACTGGGGCCTGTTAGAAGAGCTGAGAGGTGGTGGGTCGTTCTGTGCTGCCGTCCAAGCTCCCTTGATTCTTTCATCTGCTTCCTGCTTTGCCTGGAACTGCTCCCTTGATGCTGGAGACATTAGTTCCTCGCTGGGTTGTGGGCGTGGGCTTGGTCCCACTGGAAGCGATGCAAGTGATGGGGTTGTTTCTGTTGACTGTGAACCTGTGACAGTGCTGCCCGTGGGAGCCAGATGAGGTCACTCAATCAGGGTGAACCGCAAACAGAACGGGGCAGACAAACCCCAAACGCTGGTGGATATTCCAATATTTAGATTTACCAAGCCAGCACAAAACAGCTTCTGTATTACCTCACGGGTTACTCAGAAGTCCAAATAATGCAGTAACCCAGCCTCAGGCCTCCATCCAGACACAGATGTCAGACATGATGATGATGATTATTGAAAATCTTATCTCTTCATATAAAAGAAAAGGTTCTTCCAACCCCAAAGGGTCAGCCACACACCCAGGTCCAATTATAACTTAGATCTTACCCCAAATACATGCTTATAGCCAATCCTTATTAACTAAGCTAACATTTATTAAGAAAGAAGAGTGTTGGTTAAAAGATCAATATACATACAGACTTGAATTCAATTCTTGAGGTTCAGATACATAGCTGAGATAAGCTTGTAGTTGCCAAAAGTCCTTTTAGAAATAGTCCATAGGTCATAGTCCAATGTCCATATTCAGGGTGACTCCAGTCAATGACTGGGGATCTCAATACTTATGGCTTAGGGTTTCCCCTTCTTGAAACCCAAAGCAGATCTGAGATGAAGAAGGATCGTGTCCCAAGGTTTTTATACATTTCCAGAAGCCTTTTGGCCTGAGAAAATAGGCTTAACTTACGGCTGCTACTCTGAAACCTTTCCTTCTCCTAAACATCATGGCAAGTAGTAAAGGATAATTTCTCCATTAAACAGTTCAGCTACAGATTACCACCACCTTCAAAGAGACATATTGACAATAATACTGTTTCACTCACTTGTCTTCCTAAATGTTAATACTCCTCTTTTGATCTTTGAATCAAAGCTACAGCCATAGACAAGACTTGAGCAAACATCTACCCGTCTATCTCTAACAATGCAGGCTTGCATTTCAAAGCTCTGTTCATTTACATATCTTCCTAACCAGTCTTTAAAGTTTGCCCATGGGTCAGGTCACTCCATGAGTTAATTAACTCTTTCTGGCCCTATGACAAGTTTCAGAGTAGCAGCCATGTTAGTCTGTATTTGCAAAAAGAAAAGGGGAACTTGTGGCACCTTAGAGACTAACAAATTTATTTGAGCATAAGCTTTCGTGAGCTACAGCTCACTTCATCGGATGCATGCAGCCACTGAATGCATCCGATGAAGTGAGCTGTAGCTCACGAAAGCTTATGCTCAAATAAATTTGTTAGTCTCTAAGGTGCCACAAGTCCTCCTTTTCTTTCTGGCCCTGTCACCTTTCAATGAGATATAATATTACACTCAACGTCACAGAACTGCTCTCCATTGGTGCACTAGGTGGTATTTTAGGCTCCAGTTGGGCCTCTTGTATGGGTTTAACAGCTGATGCAGGTGCAGGCTCCCTTGACTCTGGTGGGGTTACAAGCATGGGCTCTGGTGCTGACTGCTCCACCAGTTCCAATCCTTGGGTTGGTTCAGGCTGGGTCCCAGGAACTGGATCTACAACTGCTGCCATAGACTCTGGTTTGGGGTCTGGTTCCACCATCTCTGGCTGGGTTCCTGTAGGAGGCTCAGGAATGGAGTTAGGTGTGGAGGACTGTTTAGCCTGGCTGTAGGTGACCATCCCCACCCTTTCTGTTCGCCTCACGTGGTTGGCTAAGTCTTCTCCCAGCAGCATGGGAATGGGATAATCATCATAGAGTGCAAAAGTCCATATCCCTGACCAGCCCTTGTACTGGACAGGCAACTTGGCTGTAGGCAAGTCAAAAGAGTTTGACTTGAAGGGTTGCACCACACTTGGGCCTCTGAGTCAATGAATTTGGGGTCCACCAGGCATTGGTGGATAGCTGACGCCTGTGCTCCAGCGTCTCTCCATGCAGTAATCTTCCTCCTGCCCACACTCAGTTTCCCTTCACTCTGGGGGTATTTGCGAGGCATCTGGGCCTGAAGGCTCTTGGTGGGACCCCGGGGTGATGAGTTGCAGTCGGTTGGTGCTCTTGGGGCAGTTGGCCTTCACATGCCCCAGCTCATTACATTTGAAGCATTGCCCAGTTGACTGTGGGCTGGAGTGAGGTGGGTGGTTGGAGTGTGGGGTGGGGTGATGAGAGGGCATCTGGGGTCTCCCTGGCTGCGAGGAGGGCTCCTCCTTGAGAGGTGGGGCCTTGGGCTGATCCCGATGGTGGGGTGTCATCTCGGGTTTCCCCTTCTGGTATCCGCTCGAACTGCTACTAGCTTTCTTCTTCTCCACGACCTCCACCCATTTGGTTCCAATCTCCCCCACTTCAATTACAGTTGTGGGCTTCCCATCTAGGATGTTCCTTTCTGTTTTCTCAGGAACACCCTCTAGGAATGGCTCCATTTGCATTAGGAGAGACCGATCTTCCCGAGATTTAACACTTGGGCCTGATATCCAGGCATCCCAATGTTTTACAATGTGGTCGGCATGTCGGGAACATGCCAGGTCTGGTTTCCACCGTAGGGCTCTGAACTGCCGACGGGCCTGCTCAGGGGTTAGCCCCATCTGAATTCTGGCCTTTTGTTTAACAAGTTCATACTCATTCATGTGTTCTTTAGGCATTTCAGCTGCCACCTCGGCTAAGGGCCCACTGAGTTGGGGCCTCAGCTCTACCATGTACTGCTCTGTAGGGAGGCTGTACCCAAGACAGGCCCTTTCGAAATTTTCTAAGAAGGCCTCGGTATCATCGCCTGCCTTGTATGTGGGGAATTTCTTGGAATGGGGAGTGGTACCTGGAGAAGGACTGTTAGGGTTAACTGGTTGGTCCAGCTTAGGCTTTTCCAGCTCTAAGCGCTTCATCTCCGTTTCCAAGCTCTTTGCCGCTCTCCTCTCCTCCACTTCCACCTCCAAGAGTTTCTCCTCTCTCCTCTCCTCTCCTCTCCTCCCAAGTGCATTGCCTCTAGGAAGAAATTCCTTTCTGCCTCAGTTCGAACTCTGCCTGGGTTAATGGAAGCCCTCCATCCTGGCACCGGGATCTCGGTTGCGGGAGGGCTGACCCTTCCCTCCTGGGAAGTCCCTGTTTCCCCCATCCCCTCCCTGCATTTCTGTCATGGAGCTGGATGTCTGGGCTTAATCTGGGTCTGTCTTCTCCATGGCATGCCGCTCTGGGAAGACTGGGCGCTCTAGGGTTTCCATGCCCGACCTCAACCTCATGCACAGGGCTGCCCTACTCTAGCCTAACTTTTTCGTTGCCACAAAGCTAGAAAAGAGAAAAAATAAACTTCTTGTTGGACTCCCTGGCTTTGCAGGCTGATCCTTTGGCCGGTCTGTTCCCCCTCAAGCAGCAAAGAAAAGAGGAAAAAAACCCTCCCTGGCTTTCAAATAGCCAAAAGGGAAAAATGTGTCCTTTTAAAATCCTGAAGTCTGTGCTTCCGGTTCAAAACAATCCCACCGCTGCCACCATGTCAAAGCTGAATCCCCACTCTAGAACTTTGAGTGCAGGAGGCGGGGCCTGCAAGGATTCTTAAAAATTAATACTGGCCACTCCAGGCTTGTATTAAACTCCCAAGGTTACAGCTTTTCTCTGACCTTGGCTTCGTAAACGCTGTCACCACCCAAATGCAAAAAACCCCCTTGGACCCAGGAAGGAGCACTTGGGAATTCCTCCCTGTGGGGTGCCCTAAAGCCCTTTCACCCCCCCCTCCCTCCAGGGAAGAGGTGAGAAAGAAATCAAAGGAAATCCATTGTTGCCACCAGCTGATCAAACAACATAGGCACAAAACTCTTAGGACACCAAAAATCCAATCCTGTTCTTAAAAAAGGTAAATTATATTAAAAACAAAAAGGAAGAAAATACATCTGGAACTTAGGCTTTTGCTAGATTTTTTTTTAAAAGCAATTCCAAAAATTAAGCACCCAAAATAGCTTTCTTGGGGGTTCAGCTTAAAGGTTACAAGCAAACAAAAGCCTCTGGGGTTAGCACAGAGGAGATCCACAAGCCAAAATCTAGAAATAAACCTGACCGCATCTATCTAAACATTCCCGAACCCAATGATTCCTCTTTGGTATGGAAGATAATTTTTCATACCTGGTTCAAACCTTACACAGCATTCCTGCCTACAGCATTGCTGCTCCGTGCCCCTGCAGCCCAGAGAGAACAACACACAAAGTTTCTTTCCCAATTTTAAAAGTTCTACCTTCCTATTGGCTCTTTTGGTCAGGTGCCAACTCCTTTTCTTTTACCTGGGGGGCCTTTTTAACCCTTTACAGGTAAAGCAAGCAGAGAACAGCAACCAAGAGGGATTTTACAGCTAGCTGGCTGGGTGTCCGTCAAAGGGAGCTACTCCCCCGCCCTTCATTTATCACAGACCTGATCGGATGTTTTTGTGGGTTTTCAAAAATGGCCAGTATATTACCTTCCTGTCCCGATTTGGGAAGATAATTTTTTTCCAAAATACTCACAGGCTGGCAAAACTGTCTCCCGCCCAGTTCTGGATTTGAGTTCCCTCCCCATGGCTGCTGTGAAGTTCTGAGTGGCGGTAGAACACAGCAGAGCGACAATCCCGCAGCCCTCGCTGGCCACGGGCATGCTCGAATGCCTTTCACTTGTGCTGTGACATCGTCAGGCGGGAGGTGCTCTGCCGCACTTGAGAAAGGGATGAATTTAGGCCTACAGACCCACGGTGGGGAGAGGAGGAGAGGCGACTCTCTCCGATTTCAGAGACAGTGGGACATGGAAAGGTCAAGTGATGTCCTCACCCAGGGAGTGACCCCCAGCTATTCCAGATCCCTGGCCTGTTCTTTTAGCCACAAGAGTGGATCTTCCTCTTTCAGCCATCTGCACTGCTTAGCAGGGTTTAAAGTGCACCCGGCCCCACTGATAGTGATGTGGGGCCTGGGAGACAGACAGGCTGTGGGACAGAGGGGGTGGGGATGGACAGGCAGATGTGATGTCCCTTCCATTGCTGTAGGAAGTGGTAGGCTCCCCCCACCTCCCTTTTATTAGGCCACTTTAAGCACTCCTGCCTAGACTTCTCCCAGCCCTACCGTGTGCTCATGGGTGATGCCTCTTGCGTTTTAATTCCGTTCACTTCCTGATCCTCTCTCCAGACAGACAACTTCAGCACTGGGCTAGCCCAGGGGGTGGGAGAATCCAAGCCCTGCCATATTATCCCCCACTGCTGGGGATGAAAGCAGAGGTATCGGGTTCCTGTCCCGCAGCCTTCTGGGAGGCGGGAGCCTTCAAATCGCATCCTGGTTTGTACATCACACGTGCCCCGGGTGCTGCCGGACTGAGATGGGCACTCAGTGCATCGTCGGAACTGGCATGGTCCCCTCTGCTTCCTGTACTCCCGCACTGGATCTTGATTGCTGCCTAAGTGAATCGTAAGCCTTTTAAAGTCACAGAGGATTAGCCCTGGCAGAAATCCCTGCCACATGGTTTTGACATTTCAATTTGATCTCCAGTCTTCTGGTGGACACACTACAATTTCCGTTCCAAGCCCCATGCCCAGCCAATCACACCAGTGGCTGGGCTGCCATGGAGACTTCCATTCAGGAACAATCATCTTTAACAAGAATTATTTGCCTTTCCCACTTTTCAGTCTGCTGTAAACCCTCTCTTTAGATCACTACAACACAGGGACAGTTTTGTTGCCAGATCTAGTCCGGTACCTTGCCTCTGATATGAACCGGGAGCAGGTGCTACAGGGGAAGGTGCAAGAAACCCTGTAGCAGGCAAATATGGAATAACCTGCCCGTTAGGTGAAGTTTCATAGGTTCACATGGCCAGATTCTCAGTGGGTGTAAATTAGCATAGACTCACTGAGGCCACCTAAGCCACACTGATTTACACCAGCTCAGGATCTGGCCCGTTGATTTTAAGGTTAGAAGGGGCCAGTGTGATTCTGTGGCCTGGTGACTTGCATAATAGAGGCCACAGAATCTCACCCAGGTACTCCTGCATCTAGCCAGTAACTTGTGGCTGAACTGGTGTGTAACTTTTGCAAAGACAGTCGGCCATAATTTTCAGACTTCCAAGAACCCAACACATCTCTTGGGGGCTCTGTTCCCGTGGTTAATTGCCCTCCCCATTAAAAACGTGCCTCTTCTAACCCATTAACATTTCTTTGACTTCTGCTTCCAGCCCCTGAAGCTTGTTTTGGCTTTGTTCATTTCTTCTGGACCTCTGGTCAGTTAGTGATTGGGTTATGTCCTGAAGCTTGAGGCTTTATAGCCTGCCTTCATGTTTATCCTACGTAATGTAACGGCGGATGTCTGGTTTCAGTGAGTTCCACAGGGTAATTAAGTATTGTTTTGACACAAAAAGTCTTTCCTTTGGAACCAAGCATAAAGGGTACTCCAAATTTAGCCTTGGTATAAGCAGATGAAATTCCTACTGATTGCAACAGGAAATTGCACCTGCTTCGGCTGGAGCTGGGTGTGAACATTGTGTTCTATAGACAGGCATGTGGCTCCTTGGTTCCCTGGGCTGGGAGCACCTCTCAGTAGGAGAGGGTAATGAAGAAGGTTTGTCTGCACTACAGAACCTTGGTTGGCAGAGCCCCACCTGGCAGAACCCTGTGGTATAGTTTTTCTGCCGGCATCGCTACACCAACTCCCCAGGCAACGTTCGCTATGCGGCCAGAAGCACTCTGCCGTTGGCATAGCCGCGCCTACACAGGGCATTGGCTGGCATAACTGTGTCAACGAGGCGGTGTGATTTATGTTTTTCACGCTGCTGGCTGACAAAGCCGTGGTGGCAAAGCTTTGGAGAGCAGGCTCAGCTTGCTTCTCACGTTTGAGTAACCTGTAGTGTCGGACCGAGACACAACGCTGTGACCTTTCTGGAAACCCTCTGCCTTCCCAGCTGCAGGGCAAGCAGAGGTGTAATGTCCTGGAAAGAGCCCTTCTGGGCTTCCGAACAGCTGTAGCAGAGCTATTGCCTTGCAAATCTCCACTGATACAACCCCCAGCCATGGCGTGGCTCAGACCAGAGTCTTTGGCTTACCTAGGTCCTCCTAGTTTCACCACAGCTGAGCAGGGGGGAACGTCGTGGGTGGTGGTATTACCATCTAGGTCCTTCTGGGTCAGGATGGAGGCCCAGCATGGGGTGAAAAACCTGCCTGTCCACCTGCCACCACCTCTCACCAGCTTGAAATCCACACCATAACTCTGACCATAAAGGGAAGGAAATAACTACCTATCAGTGTAGCAAAGTAGAGTCCCTAGACCTTTAGTAAGCCAAGCAGCCCCTCGCTTCCTTATTCACCCAAACTCTGGCTTTGCTGTTACACAAGCATCCCTTTCACAGAAGTGCTTTGGAGTCTGTCCTTAAAGCATTTATTATTCATTATATTTTGGCTTGTTTCTTGCTGGCTATGCCCAGTGCTCTACAATTCATGACAGGAAACAGAGTCCACACCCCAAATGGGTGACCAGCGAAAGGCAGACGTGAGGATGCCTGGATGAACCCAGAAAAGTGGGAGGGAAATGGAGCAGTTGCAGTTGTTCTGATTTGTTCTCCATTGGCAAGGACGTAAGATGAGGATCTCGCATGTCAGGGATGGGCAACAAAAATAGCTGCTTCTCCTAGCTCTCAGCTTTGGGGTTGGGATCCTGAGATGGGCTGTGATATTGTCTCCTCTCATTTGGGTGGTGGGGGAAAGTTTATGGCTCTTCGGTTTACAACGGAAACCTTCCAAATAGCTGCAGTAATCAGGTTACAGAGTACATAGCATCAGAGGATGTGCAGTTCTGGGAGATTTCATAAGAACAGCCATTCTGGGTCAGACCAAAGGTCCATCTAGCCCCGTAGCCTGTCTTCCAACAGTGGCCAATGCCAGGTGCTCTAGAGGGACTGAACAGACAGTCAAGTGATTGAAGAAGGAAGAAACTGTGCCATCTAATCCACTCTTTAAAGATGAAATTATCCAACATATGGTCTAACCAAGCACCCAGCTCCAGACAGCTCTGTAGTGCTGTCCAGTCCATCAGTGGAGTATAGATGCCAATGGGCTGACTCTTTAGACCTTCTTTTTTGAAAGGCTTCTTTATTGCACTTAACACCGTCTCTCTCCACCTAGTGATCCAGCCAGGAATCGCAACTCAGCATTTATGAACTAGCTGGAGTTTAGAATTGTTGTTCTGGTAATGCCCACAACGTGCCAGGTGCTGTACTAAACATAAAGGAAGGCATGGTCTATGCTCCAAAGGGCTGACATCTGTCCCACTACCTCACCATGAGTAGCCGGCATCATGGAAGAAATGGGTCTCGGGAGGGATTTGAATGCAGATAGGGTGGCTTTGGGGACCAGCTCAGCTGTGGTGGTCCATCTATAAGGGATGGTGTGCAAGAAGTTCTGAAGGGAGCTGTGGGAGAAGCAGACCAATGGCTTGTCAAAGCAGTAGGCACTTTGAATAGTTGGCAGGTGATCCCATGCCATTGAGTGCTTGCTGAGATCTTACAGAATAGGCTTCCATTTCAAGAACGAATTTGCAGAACGAAGGATGTTGAAAGGACAAGCGGTGGGGGGAGCTCAAGTATTCCTTACTCTCCACCCAGCAGGGTAGCATCAGACCAGCTCACAGACTGAAGAGTTCTCTCTCCCGGTTGAGCTGCTGGGGTTTGTCCTTCAGGTCCCTGATCAGAGAGCTGTGTTTGAAGATGAAGGTCACAAGTTCCTCCGTGTGCACGTGATGAGCTGGTCGTACAACCACAGATCTTGCCTGGGATCTGGCTGAGACACCTCCATTTGCATCCCAGAGATGTGGCCATCCTAGACAGTGTTCATCCGCCGTCAGCTGTTTCCCCCCGCACCCTAGGAGGTGAAGGCGGCTGGGTCTGCAGAGGCGGTGCTCAGACAGGCAGGTTCTGGGATTTCGGTTTCAGCATGGAACTGTTTCATTGGTGCTCCCCTGTGGTGGATCTCAGACTGAGGGAGGCTTTTAGGGGATGATAGGAAGAACAAAGGGGCTCTGGGCTGGCGAATGGTTGCAGGAGGAAGGCTGAGGTGATGTGGAAGAGTCCTTCCTCTGCAGGGCTGCTCTCCCGAGGCAGTCCTCACGTCATTCAGCAGCAGAGATGGCTCTTCACTTCAGAGGCTCTACCTGCTCCCCCAGGAGCAGCAGCCAATCCCACTTTCCTCATTTCCAGCCCCTTCAGGACCAAGTCGCTTCATGGGCAATGACATCTGCCAACGTTGTGTGCCCTCATTGGCTAGGAACAATATGGCAAAATGGCCAAGATATGCAGGACTTTGATGGCCTCTGGAATGGGATCCCTCCTGATCTTCTTATGTCAAGTGCCATCCATTCATGGCTGAAATCCTGACTGTCAGGCTCAGAAGATACCAGCTCTTGCCGAACTCACCCATCATCATCCTTTCTAGCAGTGCTGATGATGGGCAATGGGGATGGGAGGTCACCAACATTCCCCTCACTCCCCAGGTCCTTATCCAAGGAAATGTTATGGCACACCATGTTGGGTCCTTCCTGTTCAAGAGTCTGGCTTTTATTTTGTAATGAAGGAAGTGTGAGCCAATAAGACCTGGTGGGTCAGTTCAGCACAACACTGTCTAGCGTGCAATGGAAGATACTAGAGACTTGGGATCCTATCAGTCAGATATGGGAAAGCTCCACGAAATCTCTGAGTCTGTCTGCTGCCTTGCTGGGGCAGGAGACCAGCCCCATCCTATTCTCATAGACCTGGCCCTTTACCAGTCTGCTTGTCCTGCAGGAAAGGGCGTGTCTGTTCAACAGGAACTCAGAGTTAGTCAATGGAGTGCACCCTGCAGGACTTGTGGAATTTAAAGGCCCAGGACTATAATTTTAGCCAAGAAGCTGTCTCTCTGAGTGTGTGTTATTTTTTTAAAGATGCTGCAGTTTCTCACAGTCAAAGTTAGGAGCAGGAGGAAGGGCCTTTGTTTCTTTCTTTACTTTTGTTCTTAACAACCGTAGAGTGGTTTTTATGGCTCGTCATTGAATGAAGGTGGTCTTTTCCCTCCCTCTACCTCTTTAAAATGGAAAAAAAAATAGAGAGAGAGATGAGTCTGTCAAGATATTAGATCTAACATCCACAAGCCACGTTCGCCTTGGCAGATGGCAGGGGAGATGATTGCTTAGCACTGCATGTTTGACATCTCACAGAAATAGCAAGGCTGGTGTGGTAGGCCTGTAGCCATTGTCAGCTGCTGAGGTACCTGTGCTGGAAGTGGGAGTCACATGCTCCGGTTCGCACCTCCCGATGCAAAAACACTCTCGGGAGTGACTCCTGGTGCATCTGTTTGCCCTCGCCACCCCCTCCCCATCTCTCTTCCCTTTTGGCCTCTGATGGCGGTTGGTGGGTTATGCTGTTGCTTTCCTGTCACCAGCTTGTGTGACAGGTGAGGTGACACAGAGTCTGCAGAGTTGTAAAGGAAGTTGCTCCGGGGCTTTGCCACACTGGGGAGGTGAGCTCGCAGTAGCGGAGGAGGGGGGAAGCAAGGTGGGAAAGCGTACAAACATCTGTTCGCTTCTCCACTTCTTAAAGGAAGAGGAGAGCAAGAGGAAGAATGGAAAAGGGGTAGGATGGTGTCTGGCCATCAAACCAGCTAATTACCCCAGTCTGGGCTCCCAGGCGTTAATCTTCACCCGAGCAGGAGGATTCCCACTTATCTCCTCCAGATATTCTAATTAATTAATTAATCCAAGGGTCTGCTTTGTTCAGAAAGTTTAGGCACTCAATTGCTGCAATTGCATGCCCAACTGCAAGAGCTGTGCATTCAAATGACCAATTGGATGCACAGCTTGCCATTTGCACATGCAATGGCTGCAGTTGCATGTGCAAATTCCCCCCCCCACACACACCTCCTCACCCCCCAAGCCTCTGCTAACATAGGCTCTTAGTTATTGATCTGGCTCATTTAATTTTCCATTGTGTAGGGTGTGCCTATCACATGCTTCAAGCACTCTTGCAAGAAATAAATAAAAGAAAGTGATGACCCTAATCTGCTCTCTGTCAACAACAGAAGAACCACTCCCCTTATTCTGCAAAAGCCAAAATGACCTTCAGGTGGCAATGCCCGCAAAGTGACTTGGTCCTGAAAGGGATGGAATTGAGGAGAGCAGGATTGGCCGCAACTCTTGCGGGAGCAGATAGAGCTTGACTTTCCAGCCTCTGAGGTGAGGAGACATCTGACCACATAACTTGCTGCTGGAGGGAAAGGTTAGGTAAAGAGGCAGGGACAAATTCAGAGGTGAGTCTGGGTTTAGAAAGAGTTTGTGTTTACATACACGCTTAGGAGCCAGAAGAAGGTTAAGTTACACCTAATATGTTTGAGCATAAGGGAGTGGCACTTATTCCAGCTTGCTCATTGCCTCTGCATCTGGCTCATAGTCTTTTCAAGGTCATAGTCTTAAAGGTCATAAATCTCTCACTCAGGCAGACCAAGAGTGGAGGAAGCAAGTGGCCGAGTCGCAAGTGGCCGAGTCACAAGTGGCCCCAATGACAACACCCCATTGTCAACCAACAGATGTGCCAATTTAGTGACACTTGGTGTGAGAGTCTCCGCTACGGAGCAAACGTTTGAGGACAGAGAGGACCTAAGCCATGAAGAGTTGTATAAACCAACACCTTGGACTGCATCCAGGAGTCAGCTGGAAGCTCATAGAGTACGTAGAGAAGCCGTGCAATACGCTCCCTGTGAGAAATGGCCCTAAGCAGTGGGTAGCCACAGTCTTCACCAACTGAAGCCTGAATATGGTCTTCAAGTGCCAGCCAAGTCGTGCTTGTAGGATTGATCATCACCAGATGAGTGTGACATCCCGGAAGAAGAGTAAAAGTGTCTCTTCTAACCAAATCCCGTGAGGGGCTTGGCTGGAGGTCAGAGGGTACGGAGGAACTTTCACTGGCTCAGATCTAGCCCCAGGTTCGCAGTGGCACCATGTGAAATCAGTGGGTGGAGCTCAGTGCAGTTTCTTGTGGATGGGTGTCCATGCTGCACAGCCCTCCTCTACAGTGGGCACTAATCAGCCCTTCAGCAGGCTGACCGGGCCCATGGAGACTGAACTCGGCGTTCGCACCGAGTCAGGAGCAAGGTGCATTGGCCTGGAAGGATCTTGCACTTCTGCTGCGTATATTGCTTCTGTGGCCAAACAGAGCATTTTGTCACCAGGGCTGAACCCCCAGCACTTGTCAACTGCTTGAAACAGCCTGAAAAAACCAACTTCAGATTTGTCTTTGTCACGCCGGGTGAGTTTCCTTTAAGGTGGTTGTATCATCCAGTGAGCTGATCCCTGCCAAGTCCTTTTATGCAAGTAGTGCCCTGCCTTCAAAACAGTTCGCCTTTCGAGGGTGCTTTGATCCAGTGGAAATCATTGTAACACGAGTGCCCCCTGAAGCAATCGGAAAGTTGCTGACTCTCCGGAGAGTGATGGGGGAGAAGAAGGGAGGTCCTGCGTCTTAGGGCTTGCAGCAGGCATCCTGTGCTTCTCTGGCTCCAAACCTTATGCGTGGGTGCCCCCTCAGATCCTTCTGTGCTTGGTGATACTGCCCAACACCTCTGAGCAATCTGATTGGTGGCCAGTGCTCTAATGGGGCTAGAGCAATCTACTGTGTGTGAAGCCTGGAACAGCTGTAGATGGTATTTTGCTTGGCCACCTCTTCATCCCACAGCCAGAAAAATGAAACCCAGCCCCTCCATAAGCACTTTGTTTTGGAATAAACCGTTGGAGGCACTGGTCCCCAGCCTGACTCAGGAGACAGTCTCCTGTCCCTAGGGATGGTGGCCCTGGCTAACAGTTTGCCAGGCTTACCTGCACAGGTTGGCACGGGTGTGATGGTGCTAGCCAGTCACTGATGTCTGCAGCCAAGGTCCGAGAGAGGAAAGATGGTCTTGTGGTCACAGCACTGTGCGGGGACTCTGAGATGGCATCCAGTCCCTGCCTCTGCCACACACGTACTATGTGATCTGGGAGCAGTTACTTCATCTCTGTGACTCAGTCCCCCTGCCTGTGCCCTGGCTTTGTTTAGGTTGTAATCCCTGTGAAGCAGGGCCCAGGGCTACAACTCTCCTGAGCCCAGCACAGGCGGGCCCTGATCTGTCGGTGGGGTTGTCATGTAATAATCACAACGTGAAACCCATCTGGGCATACAGCTGTGGCGTTACAGACCGTAGTCTAGTGACTAGCATGTATGTGTACTACCTCCCTCAAGCGACCGGCAGAAGATATCCTTGCTTTTTGTCCTGCTGCTGCAGCCAAAGGAGATGCCCACTGGGCTCAAGAGGTCGAAGACCGTTTCTGGAGCTGTGGTTCATGGTCTTTCTCCTTCTCATGTCTCATCTTTGCGGTCTAATCGACAGCCACATCATCTGTAGCTACGACTATGTTGCAAAACTGAAAACCATCTCGGCGGATGGGGCCGTGCTGTGGCAAAGCTGAGGGTCATTCACTAAGAGCCCACCACTCCCTGGCCATTACACTAAGGGCTACCTTGAGAACCTCGGCCCATATCAGCTGCCTCAGTGCCACACAGGGAGAGGGGCAAGCTCTCAGATCAGGCAGGGCTGAAACCATTTAGGGTGTTGTAGATTTCAAACTAAACCTTTAAATTGCAGCCAGAAACTTACTGGCAGCCAGCTATGTGCATCACTGACTGTCCTCTACCTGATGAGACCATGGAAATTAGCTAGTCCCAATATCTGTGTCCCTTAGCTTTACAGTAGTTACGACACATGCACGGGGGTTGTTGTCACTGCTGATGGTAAAGTATGGGGCATAGACCCCTGAAGTATTTTATAAGAGTCCATTTCTAAGCCAGAAAATCTAACATCTCTAAATGCCAGTGGTAGCTCTTTTCTGCCTGGGTAAGCATTTGTGACCTTTGGGTATTATTTACAAATAATAGAATAGAATATCTCCCCTACCCTTCGGCTGAAGTGTCAACATGCAATACATTGCTGGTTGGTTGAAATGAGGCCATTGTGAGGTGCATGGAGATAGAAACCAGTCACCAGGCTCCCCCAAACCGCCTGGTGGCTTTCCGCCATGTAGACTTTCTGAGCAGGAGGCAAGTGGCAAGAATTCCTTTTCTCTGCCTTTCTGCCTCTTTCTCTGTTCATCGAGTCCTTGGAAAAGTTCCTATAAGGCTTTAGTTTGTGTACCTTTTCAATAAGGGGAGCCACATCTCAAGGGCATTACTTTGAAGTAACTCTTCCAAAGAATCAGATTTTATAGAAGTCACACCTCCTGGGATTTAATTTACTCTCTGGCCTCAAAATTTCTTTAAACCCCTTCCTTATATCTTCCACAGGTTGGTCAAAACCACCGCTATAAAACCAAGAGGTCATCTAATAGAGGGCTGGATGATCCCAGAGACCCCCTCCAATCCTCATCCATACAGTATTGGGAAGCTGCAGGTGCGTTTGTCAACCCAAAAGGAATGCAGGTCCCTGGGGCCGTTACAAACACGGTGAGCTGCTGGGCATCCTCACTTCTGGGCCTGTGGGATAAACTTTGCCTTGATCAAGTACAGTAAATCATTTGTTTCCCCAGGAGCCATCGAGTATTCTTCGGATTCTGTGTAGCAGAAATCAGGCTGGTATTGTTTTACAGATTGGTGTGTGTGATTCTTTTCACATCACTAGGCAGTCCCAATGTCCCATCCTAGGCATGCATCCGATGAAGTGGGATTTATCCCATGAAAGCTTATGCTCAAATAAATTTGTTAGTCTCTAAGGTGCCACAACAGGTGTATCCTGTTCTTTTTGTGGATACAGACTAACATGGCTGCTACTCTGAAACCTGTCCTTTTACTGTGCACTCTGATGCTCACCAGACTGGGAATAGTCCTCGGTAGGGTGAACAGAAGCAATATCAGCTAGTTTTATGCCCATTTTCAAATCAGTGGTATTTTTTTTATGCCTGGCCCATCCTGAGCCAAAGTCACATGCTCTTCTCACGGCATTTTGCAGACCTTTCCCAGCTGCTTCAGTGTCAAGTGAGAGACAGGACAAGAGAGAGGCCAGGCCATAGAACAATCTCCTATCGTATTTCTTTGGCGACGCTGGCTGTTAGTAGGTGTTTGCACAGCTGCCTGAATGGTCCTGCCCTGAATGTCCCAGTGAGTCCCACCAGTAAGGACCACATTTTCCATGCAGGTCATCCCCTTAAAGACCTGAATTAGCTATTCTAGAATAACCAGTTCAAATAACCCTCAGGCTTCCACTCCTGGCTCAGTCTGCATACAGAAACCTGCATTCTAGATGGGGCTTCCAGTGCACCAGGATTACATCGCCCTCCTTACTTGTGCTCAGACTAGAAAAATCATTCCCCCATGTCCACAAATTGAACTGGTCAGACACTGCACTTGTTTGCGCTTGAGCCTACATGCAGCACCAGTGGTCTATGTACAGGAGCATGGGCCGGAGATTGTCTCTTGCACACCCCTTTAAGTGAAAAGGAACTTTCATTCCATTAAATCAAATTCCAGGCCTTTTCTGCGGCTAACTGCTTGCCAGGGATGGGTCTAGTACTTCACCCAGGGTCCCAGAGGATGTACTGTCACTGGGCAGACTGAATCTAGCTTCGCTTGCAAGGAGTCTTGGCCGTGTTCACCACCAGCAAGTCAAGCTTTACCGTTCCACCCAGAAGGTCAGTAAGTGTCCCAGCTGCACGGAGGGTAGATCCTTTTCTCCTCCAGCCTCGACTGAGCAGCCTCCCCTGGGCACCGTGCTCAGCATGGCCTTGTCTTTATTTTAGCTAGGCAGCCTTCTGCTAATGGTGTTTCTCCAGTGAGCTGGGCAATCTGTCCCTGCACCGAAGGCTGGTTGTCCGTTGCCAGCTCTCTGGAGTGGGAGTTGGCGTTCTCCTCTTAATCACTGACCAACGCTGTGGATGGGATTGTTTTGGTGATGTTGCTCCTCTCCAGTGGCCAGGGCCACTACTTATCTCCTGATGCCTGTTTCCAGCACTTCCTTCTGCCTCTTACTGTGCTGGGTGTTCCAGTCTCTCAGAGGTAAGAGGGAATGCAGCCATTTCTTTGGGTTGCACAGTAACCACTCCGTCTTTCCCAGGGGGAGCCCTGAATCCTCTCACAACGGCCCTCTGGCCAGCAGCCAGCTCTTCCAAGCCATTATTAATTGTCCTCCCACTTCTGAACCAGTGAATTTTCCCTGCTGCCTCTTTCCTCTTCCTACAGGGTGGTGATTGCTTTGGCTTTCTGCCTTATGCTGCTGCACGGGATGGGCCTGAATGCCCCGTCTGCACTCAACGCCCCATCTCACTACAGTAGGCCAGGTTCATCCGTCCAAGCAAGGTCTTCATCGTCGCTGACTCGGGATCTTCCCGACGTGGCCTGGCTGCAGCCCAGATATAATCGCTCCATAGTCCTGTCGTGGTTCCCTGAAAGAATTGGCTCTGGATGGCGCTCCCGCCTGGTGTGGCCCAGACAGAGAGGGTTTGCAACTGTAGAGGCACTGGGCAAACTAAACAACCCAAAGGGGGTTTCTTGAGCCACTCTGGTCAGATGCTGCTATAAAGCTAAGCACCCTTTTCTCCACAGCGTGGCCTGAAAACCTGCCCCAGGAGGTCGAGCCTGGCCCGTGTTCTCCCGGGCGGTTTCAATCCCAGGTTCTGTGATCTCTCTCTCGATCTGGTGCTGCAGGCTACCATAGCCGAGACAATCCCCGTGACCTGCTTCTCTGATTCGTCCAGCTCCTGAAGGAGCACTAGCTGCCTGAGTCACTGCGTTGGGCGTCTTAAAGCTACAGCTTCCGATGACTTAACACCCGCTGCTTCGTTTCCATTTGTGGCTGCCTGAGGAAGTGTTGCCAGCACCTGCCCGGGTCCTGTGTTGCTCTGGAGCTGGAACTGTGCGGTCTTTGGTGCAGGGGACCTAGCCAGGCAACTGGTGAGTGGTGCCGGCCAGGTAGGTTTGCAGCAGACAGCTCGGGCCGAGGGCCGTTCCAGCTCAGTGGTGCACTCCTTCTCTGAGATCGAAGCCACGTGTGTGAGCCGAGCTTTCCTCCCGTTGCTGGCCTCACCTGTTCGGTTTCTTTGCATACAACTTCTGCCGTAAGCTGACACAGTCTCCCACAGTACGCATCAGGGAGGTCTCCTGACCCTCTGCGGTTATCCCCTTGTTTGCTTAAAGCAGGCTCGTCCTCTAAGACGGACGAGCTCTCATCGGTGGTCGTCTCGGTGGGAGGAATATATCGGCGCAGGGACGCTCTCTGGGGCCGCAGAACAGAGCCATAAGAGATGTATTGGCCTGGCTCTGGCCTCGAGGTAGCATGCGGATGAGGCAGGGTCTGCTCAGGGCATGGTGAGGCCCATTGTCTGGGCAGTGTGCGGGAAGCTCGTTCTGCTGCTGCCCCTGTTCTGCCGTAGAGGCCTCCGGTCTCCCAAGCTCTCCGTTGAGCACGTCTCATGAGAACAGCTCTAAGCTGCTGGGGGACGCCTGCTGCCTCCCAGACATGTCTCCATTAGGATAAAAGACGGGTGTGTTCATACCCTAATAAAGACAGGGCAAGTGGTATTTTGACACATGCTAGCTGGTAAGTACCAAACCATGGGTGAACCCGGGGTCAGCCCCTACCAGCTAACACCCATTAAACTACAATGTGTCCTTTCTTCTCTAGGGTTTTAACATGTAAAACATGCCTTTATCCCAGTGTGGACATACCCGGGAGGTCGAGCAGACATGGGCTTGGCATGCCTGCACCCAGGGAAATACAGTACACCAGGACTAGGGAAAAATGCGAGCTGAAACGGGGACAAAGAGGTGGCATACGTTGCCCGTGGAGAAGGGGCACGCAGAAGGTCTGCTGCAGCGGCAGGTGCTGGGGTGGAGCTGATGTCATCTGCCAGAGATGAGCAATTTGCTGATGCTGCCTGCAAAGCAGAGGCCAGCTGGCTGGCCATCTGAGGGGGGTTTGTGTGCCCACCAGTGGAGGCAGGAGGGCCGTTGCGTAGTCAGCCATCCCTTCCTTGAGTGCTGGGTTCAGGCCAGGGCTTAGGGAGACCTTGTGCGGTGACGCCAGCCAGCACCGGGTGTGTTTGTCTCTCTGTGGGCTGGAGGGCCAGAGAAAGCCACGGGCTGTGTCTGTTTCCAGCAGCCTCCCTAAAGAATCCCCTGGCCATCCATTACACCTGAGTCCTCTCCTCTGCTGAGATTGGCACTCACTGGAAATGTCCCCTTCTGTTTTCAAGGTCCCAAGGGGAATTTGCGTCTGTGCTTGAAGTCGCAGGGCCTGGCTCCCAATCTTGCGCTGCCGGGCAGGAAGGCGTGGGGCTATTGCAATACCCTGAACCGCCTGGTTTCCTCGAGAGCAGAGTGCAAAGCAATAAAACCCCGAGCTCCCTAACCCTGGGGAAGCTGCTGTCTGCAGCCAGACTCTAGGGACAGCCTCTGCCTTTATAATGGGCTGAGGGGTGAATGAACGCCGCTGGAATGCAGGAAGCTCAGGCCCCGTTCTACGCTGCGAGTTCTGGAGCCAGCTCAGGCCATATCTGGGTCACGCTCGGGTGTAAGACTGCTGAAGGGTCTGAACGAGCCCAACGGTCCCCTGGCTGCCCTCTGAGCCCAGTGGAGCCCAGGGCGGCTCTCTGGCCGTTTGGGTGCTGTGTCCGGTGAGTTCGGGCCTCCATCAGAGCTGTTGCCTTGGCAATGGGCAGCGTGTGTGTGGGGGAGGCTCCTGCCTGTCCGTCGCTGGGGTGTGTGTGTGTCTGGGGCAATCTATTGAATCGTGGCTCACAGCAACAGAAAGGTGAGTCTCCACCAGGGCCCTGGCCCTGGAATGCCAGGGCCCGATCCTGAGAGCAGCTAAGCGCCCTCTTCCGTGGGTGGCAGGGTGGGTTCTGCATTGCATGCGACCCATGTATAAAGGGGGTCGCTTCCCAGCCAATCATCCTTTTCCCAGTTTGTGCCCTTCCTCCATTAGTGCATTCCCCAGCCGCTTGACCCTAGACAGCAAACTCCCCGGCTTCCGCCCCATTATCTTAATGGGGGTCACCCTGCCCCTTCCGGGGGTCGCCATGACAACACTTCTTTGCTGCCATCCTGAAGAGGCTAATGCGGTGGCTTGGTTCCTTATCCAGCCAGCCCCCTGCCCCCCACTCTTTAGAGCCATATACAAGGGCTACAGCTCCCGTGGTCTTTTATATTTCATCTTTTTTCCTCCTCGCCTTCTCTGAGTTGTTGCCAATTAAGGGGAAGCAATCTGATGGTGTCATCAGCCCAGTGCCAGCAGGCAGACCTGCGCGGGTGCAAAGGGAGAAAGGAATAATAATAAAAATAACAATAATAGGGAGTGGGAGGGGGAAAAGCACCTCTTCCATCTCTCCTTTCACAAGGTGAAGAATCAAAAAGTCATTTGATGCATAATTGATTGCTTTGGAGTGACTCGCAAACTGCTGAGGAACCTTGATACTCTGGGTAATAAGCAAATGGAAAACACAGGGACTTTCTGACCGCAGGGTTGAGTAGCAGGGGCTGGGGAGGGCGGGGAGGGGGGGGGGGAAGGGAGGAGATGAGGAAGAAGAAGTGAGAAATAAATAATAAAACCCCCCAAACCTGCAGCGGCAACCACAAAAAAAGAGATTAAAAACATTATTTTAATGAGCATCAAGAACAAGGGAGTTGGAGATGCATGAGCTGAGGCCAAAACAACAAATTAGCAAACAAAAAGGGAAACAAAACTAAAAGAGGCTTTTTTTTTTTAAATCTTTTTGCATAAGAAAAGCAAAAAAGTGCTGAGTATGCAGGGAGGGGGCCGCTTCTCCCCCTCCCCACCCCTGCCTCTCTGGAGCTCACGGACAGGGATGCTTTTGCTGTCAACTGCTGCTAAATGCTCCCCAGGTCTTCCCTATCACCCTGCCCGCTTTGCACTCAGGGGGACCAGCTGTCCCGATTTTATAGGGACACTCCTGATATTTGGGGCTTTGTCTTATATAGGCGCCTATTACTCCCCACCCCCTGTCCCGATTTTTCACTCTTTTCGCTTTTTCACAGTTGCTCTCTGACCGCCCTATTTGCACTGCTCATGTGGCATGGTTCGGAGTACCCCCAACTTCCACTAACCTTGCCCCCTTTCCAGGCCTCAAAGGGAGCCTTCATCCCAGACACATGTGTCTGTTGCTGTTTGGCAGATGATGTCAGAGCCAGAGACATCCCAAAGAGAGATACAGCACCCACTTTTAACAGTTGGGGGGGGTAACCGTTGGAAAAAACCACCAAGGGAAGTGGTGGAGTCTCATCGTCTCTTGATGTCTTCAGATCCAGACCAGCTGCCTTCCTGGGAGAGATGCTTTAGCCAAACACAAGTTATTGGGTCAGGACAGAGGTAACGGGGTGAAAATCACAAGTTCACCGGTCTCAAAGCCAGAAGGAACCACCCAGTCTGACCTCCTGTATGGCACAGGCCAGAGAACTGCCCCAAAATACTTCCTGGAGCGGATCTTTTGGAAAAACTGCCAATCTTAGTTTAAGAGTTGCCAATAATGGAGAACCCACCAAGAACTTTGGTAAATTGATTCAATGCTTAATTACCCTCGCTGGTCAAAATGTATATCTTATTTCCTGTCTTCAGCTCCCGGCCCTTTGATCGTGTTAGACTTTTATAATTGTTCCACATGTAGATACTTTGAGACTGTGATCAAGTCACCCCTTAACCCTCTCTTTGTGCAGTTAAACAGATCGAGCTCCTTGAGTCTACTGCTATAAGCCATGTTTTCTAACCCTTTATTCATTCTTGTGGCTCTTCTCTGAGCCCTCTCCGATTTGCTAACCCAGTGGGCACCAGAACTGGACACAGGAATCCAGCAGCAGTCGTACTAGCGCCAAATACAGTGGAGAATTCTCTGGCTTGGGTCATGCACAACGTCACACAAGCTGATCTGCTGGTCCCTTCTGGTCTTAAAAGCTTTGAAGCTGTGTGGGTCTGAGGCACAGAAAAGGCCTCTCTGGGAATGTCTACACTGCAGCCGGGAGCCAGCCTCCCAGCCCAGGAAGACAGACTTGCACGAGCTGGGCTCAAACTAGCATGCTAAAAATAGCTCTGCGGACGCAGCGGCGTGGGCTGCAGCTCATGTGCTCCAGCCCCCCAAACCTCTAGGCTTGAAAGCCCAAGTCGCAACATCCACACTGCTATTTTTTTAGCACGCTAGCTTGAGCTGCACTCGTACGAGTCTGTCTACCTTGGCTGGGCGTTGCGGGGTAGATGTACCCCCAGGACCCATCTGGTCCTGAGATCAGTGCAGGATTATCTCCGTGATGGCATGCTCTGAGAGCCCCTGTCACCTCTCCCTGCTAGCAAATATTACCTGGGTATCCAGCCTCCCATTGTATTTGCCCAGTTTCATCGTATTTCCTCTCTGGCCCAATTCAATCATAGAATCATAGAATATCAGAGTTGAAAGGGACCTCTGGAGGTCATCTAGTCCAACCCCCTGCTCAAAGCAGGACCAATCCCCAACTAAATCATACCAGCCAGGGCTTTGTCAAGCCCGACCTTAAAAACTTCTAAGGAAGGGGATTCCACCACCTCCCTACGTAACGCATTCCAGTGTTTCACCATCCTCCTAGTGAAAAAGTTTTTCCTAATATCCAACCTAAATCTCCCCCACTGCAACTTGAGACCATTACTCCTTGTCCTGTCATCTGCTATCACTGAGAATAGTCTAGATCCATCCTCTTTGGATCCACCTTTCAGGTAGTTAAAAGCAGCTATCAAATCCCCTCTCATTCTTCTCTTCTGCAGACTAAACAATCCCAGTTCCCTCAGCCTCTCCTCATAAGTCATGTGTTCCAGACCCCTAATCATTTTTGTTGCCCTTTGCGGAACTTTCTCCAATTTATCCACATCCTTCTTGTAGTGTGGGGCCCAAAACTGGACACAGTACTCCAAATGAGGCCTCACCAATGTCGAATAGAGGGGAACGATCACGTCCCTTGATCTGCTGGCAATGCCCCTACTTATACAGCCCAAAATGCCATTGGCCTTCTTGGCAACAAGGGCACACTGTTGACTCATATCCAGCTTCTCGTCCACTGTCACCCCTAGGTCCTTTTCCGCAGAACTGCTGCCTAGCCTTTCGGTCCCTAGTCTGTAGCGGTGCATGGGATTCTTCCATCCTAAGTGCAGGACTCTGCACTTGTCCTTGTTGAACCTCATCAGATTTCTTTTGGCCCAATCCTCCAATTTGTCTAGATCCCTCTGTATCCTATCCCTACCCTCCAGCGTATCTACCACTCCTCCCAGTTTAGTGTCCTCCGCAAACTTGCTGAGGGTGCAATCCACACCATCCTCCAGATCATTAATGAAGATATTGAACAAAACCGGCCCCAGGACCGACCCTTGGGGCACTCCGCTAGATACCAGCTGCCAACTAGACATGGAGCCATTGATCACTACCCGTTGAGCCCGACAATCTAGCCAACTTTCTACCCACCTTGTAGTGCATCCATCCAGCCCATACTTCTTTAACTTGCTGGGTTTATCCTTGCCTCCTCTCCCTTCACCTGCAGGGGCACCAGTCATCAGAGGCTTTAGACAGACCTATGATGTCACATTGCTGGCCCGATGCAATGCTGTCCCCTCCTGTGTATTTTCTGCAACCCAGAGTCACACGGCAGAACACTTACTCCCTCGAGAAGCCCCATGTGAGTCAATGAGGCTACTTTGCATGACTAATTTCTGCTCACAGGTTGCAGTATTGGGCTCTTCAGCCTCCCTGCCATTTTGACTGGGCACCATATTTTTCCCTCCCGGCCCTGATCTTTTGTGCAGCATTGCTATGTGGCTTATAACAGCGCATGTGCATCACCCCAGAAGTGGTTGCATTTAAAGTAATGCCTGGACATACCAAGCATTTTGCAATCCCGCAGGGCATGTCCAAGAAGCCCAATCTCCCTGCTGCAGTTGGTGTGATGGCTTGTGTTAATTACAGCTCACCGCTCAGAATTCTTATCAGGCAATCAGCTGGCTGGTTTTTCCTGCTTCTTTGCAGTCTCTTATGTTGGTGACTGGATGGTGGCCCGTTACTAAATCCCATTAACCCAGCAGGAGGCTGGCTGAGCCTTTGCAAGAGCTACCAACTGCATCGCGCAATTCAGCCGGCGCTCAGAGCACCAGTGCACATCTGTCAAGATGGGTGGGTAATTTGTCCTAGGAATTGAGCCTCTTTTCTTGTTTGGCCATAGCCTGGGCCCGGGGTGTCATTTCCTCCGTCGTGTTTGTCATTTGGAACCATATGCCACGTCACTGCCATGGCATGGACAAGAGCAGCTCGGGATCATTTCCCATCCAAAGTTCCAGCTGGTTGGCCGGGCTGAGTGGGCTGGACGGAGGCTGAGCAGGATTCAATTTGTCAGGTTTTTATAATATCGATCTTTATTTTGAAACTTTTTTTTTTTCAGTTTTCATCAACTTACATGCGCACAGTTGCACAATGTTCTGGGTGTGAAGCATTCCCTGCCCACCCCGATTTTTATCTAGTTAAATGTTCACAGTTGCGGGAAATTATGGGGGTTGCCAGACAATGGGGGTGTGTGTGTCAGATAATTATTTAATGATCATGGACATTGAGATTCAGAAAGTTAAAGTTTTATAACCATTAAAACATGACCACGTGTCAAAATATACAAAGTAAAATCTATAAATCAAATTCTAATAAGTTTCAAACAATATTGTTTGGTCTTTGCCAATCTGTAAATTTCTATTATTGTCAATGGAAATATTTTTTTCATTGCGGTGTGTGTGTGTGTGTGTGTGTGGTGCTATCCATAAATGTTGATTTCAATCTTCTAACCTAGTGATGCCCAAACTTTTCCTCCCACGCCTCCCCTTACCAGTAATGTCCGTGCCTCCCCTGCCCAGGCTGGGAGCGGAGTCAGGGGTGGGCCAAGGGCTGGAGCTGCAGACAGGGCCAGGAGCCATGGCTGGGGCCAAGAGCCGGGGGCCAGAGCTGCGTCCCGGGGCTGGAGCCGCGTCTGGGATTGGAGTCGTGTCTGGGATTGGGGTCACAGCCGGAGCCAGGGCCAGGGCCAGGGGCTGGGCCGTGGATAGGGCCAGAGGAGAGCTGGGGGCAGGGTAGGGCAGGGTGGGGTGGCGCTCCCATCGGGGCTGGCCAGGGCCCCACTGCCTCCTGCCAGATGTTCCTCTGTGCTTTCCCCTAGAAGGGTGCACCCCATAATTTAGGGACCACTGTTCTAACGTCTAACCCTTGCAAGCCTCGGTATAAGGCATATTACTCCTTCCTGATAGGTCACATGGCATCCTTCTCGTCTCTGGTTGGATGAACATAACTCCTTGTCTCAGATGTCTGATATGACTGCTCCAACTGTGAATTCAAATTGTGCTTATGGAAAAGTCCTGTAGCATTTAATAGGGATTCCAAAGAACTGCAGTAGGGTTTTAAAGGTAATGTATCGAATTCAATAGAGAATGAGATCCTTTCTGTAGGTTTTATTTTTAAACCAGCCTACAGAATTCAACAGCAGAGATATAATTCACTATTTCATTCTATAGGATGGTTACAAAGAAAATGATCTTTCTCTATTAAATTCTACAGGACTTTCCCAGTTGGGTTTCTGTTCAAAGGCGCACAGGAATTACCATACGAGAACACAGCAGTGCTCCATGTAGTCTAGGCACCTCTCTTTGACTGTGGACATCAACAGCTGAAAGTACAAGAAATCCCATAATGGAACAAAACGGAAGAACCTGCCAATAGATGTTTCTTCCTAAACCTATCAGTTAGAGGTTGGCTTATATGCTGAAGCATTAAGGTCTATTTCCCTATTTTTTTTAATCCTATCTAATAACATCTAGCTGTTAGAGTGCTTTTCATCAGTAGATCTCAAAGTGTTTTACAAAGGAGATCAGTATCACGGGTTCTTTCATGGGTTCTAGCTCTGGTTGTTGCTAGCGGTGTTCTTGCATGGGATCTAGCACCAGTTGTTAGCAGGGTCCTCTCCTGGGTTCTAGCTCTGGTTGTTGCTAACTGGGTTCTTGCATGGGTTCTAGCACCACCGGTTAGCAGGGTTCTCTCATGGGTTCTAGCTCTGGCTGTTGCGAACAGGGTTCTAGCTCAGTTTTTAGGCCCTTGGGGATGGGGAGGGCTTTTTTTCTGCAGAACTGTGCAAGGCAAATGGTGCTAAAGAAAGAGAAAACGAGCGAGTGAGTGTGCAGACTGCCTTGAGAATGCACCTCTTCTTCCTGCCAGTCCGGCTGAATGGCTGGCCACCTGGGAATCCTGAAAGAATAGCTGTCCATCACACAGATTACTTTTCCTATCCTATTTCCACCACTGCTGATGTGTGCCTGGCAGGCTCTCAGGGTCCCTAGCAATTCCTTCCTTTATAAAGTGGAGCACTCGGCCATGGAAGGGACAACTGCCTTTGGGAGCCCTCTCCCCTACATCCTGCAGCTGTGAGACCTCTCTGGCTGAGTGGTGGTGGAGGGAGGGCAGGGGCTTTTCCCTACACATTACACGGCTGCATGCACCGTATGGCTGATTCAGCTGGGGGGGCATCAGGTGTGCGCTTTGCAGATTGGCAGACCGTCCTTTGGGTCTCCTGCTTAGTTAGGCCACCACTGGCACGTGGTGGCAGCTCTGATGCTTCCAGGAGCCAGGGCAGTGGACTCTCCTAATAACCAGTCTGTGAGACAGAGAAGTGAGGGGGTGGGGCAAAGGGCCTTCCCCCTCCTTTATAAACTGTGGAGGTTCTCTTCCCAGCTTTGTCACTGCCCTCCTGTGTGCCTCTGCTCTCGGAGCCTCAGTTTCCCCTCCCATGTTTTTTCTGTCTTACTTATTTAGAGGGTGGGACTGCTTCTTATTGTGTTGGCCCAGAGCCTAGCTCAAGAGAGCCCTGATCTGTGGGCACTACGGCAAGAGAAATAAGGGCTCCTAATAACGTGCCCTCTCTGTGGGCGTATGGGGGTGTGCATGCGTTCTCAGGTCTATGCACTCAGGGGCTCGGTGGGACTCGCTGTCTCTGCTCCCCCATGCCAGGCGCTAACCGCCGAACCTTTGTGCTGCATCCCAGCTATTCTTCCCTGCCCCTCCCTGCTCTTTATGACCCCTCACCTCCCTCCGTCCTTTATGTGTAAAATCAGCTCTGTGGGACGGGAAATCTCAGTTGTGACTTTCAGACGTAACGAGTGATTTTTGGGGTGGAGATCGTGCAGAAGGTTCTGATTCTCAGTGGGTGGATGCTCAGCACTTTGGGAAAATCAGGCCTCTTTAAGGTTGCACCCTTTGTCCCCCCCCAAAAAAGCTGAATTACTCCACATCACTAGGCAGCTTGGGAACTCTTAGCTTGGCTCATCTTTGGGCTGTATGGGGAGTGCCTGGCCCGCTCCTGGCTGCCATTAATCATGACAGTCTCATGGGGTGCCTTCCTACCCACTGTGCTACACACCCCATATAGGGACCCATCTCATATACCACTACCCTGCAGAAGCTGGTTCACTGTGCAGAACAATGCCACCTAGCAGTGTAGGATGGCCGGCAATGAAGAATCCTGCATCCAGCTGAAAGTACGGGGGGGCTTTTTTTTGGCCGTATGCCAATGGGAACAGCAAAGGGTGCAAGAGGGCCAGTCCTGTAGGGTTAATACTACTACAGAAAATACCCTGGTGATATTTAATGACCAGAACAGGCCAAAGTCTCGGCTGCACAGCTTGCTGCAAACACAACACTAAAGCACGAGCAGTGTGCAATGATGATGCTTCGCTAGAGCTTTTCATCCGTGGATCTCAAAGCACTTTTTTAAAAAGGGGGTTGGCTTATTATCCCCATAACTGAGGTACAGACGGGTGACGTTACTTGTCTAAGGTCGCCCAGCAGGGCAGCGGCAGAGCCAGGAAAAGAGCCCACGTCTGTGAAGTGCCAGGCCACTACATTATTCACTGTAGCCCGCATTGCCTAACCACTGACAGGACCTGAATCATTGCATGCCGGGCTGGACTGTCCATTGGGCTACACATGGGTTCGGATCCAGGGCTGTTTGCAGCAGAAGCCAGTGTATTTGGCCTTCCGGCCCCTCACCGTCCCATCCCATTTGGAGCAATGGTTGGGCTGCGTGTCCCGGTTCCACGCTACCCCTCACACACCCATCCCCGCTAGTCTGTGAACGTGGCTAACTTGAATCCGTGCCTCTGAACCAAACCTAACAGGAGCAGAAGCTGTCAGGAAAGGAGTTTGTGCGAGATCTATTGAACTGGCAGAGCACTGGGAGGAGAGGCGAGCGCAAGCAGACACATAAGCACTCGACAAGACAGATGCACGGGAAAACCAGCCCTCTGCTCCGCAGACAAGGAGAACAGCAGGCAAGTCACAAGCAGCCAGGCAGGGAGGCGAGCACGGAAGGAGGCAGGGATGCGGGAAGAGATTAGGGACGGAGCTGCACAGGTACCGGGAGAAGGCAGAAGCACTGCTGGAAGGCTGGGGGTGCTGGAGCCCAGGGGGATGCCGCATGGGGTGCAGGCCCCCAGAAGAACTCCATGAGGGGCGCAGGAGGCAACGTAGGTGCTGCATGGGGTGCAGACTCCCGCACACAGGCTGCATGGGGCACAGGCTCCATTCCCAGGGCTACTGAAGTGAGCTCTACGGTAGAAGCCCAGGCATGGTGCCCCAGGGCACCTTGTGAGAGTTTATGTAGCTGTATCAGAGCTAAAAAGCAACCTATTCTCTCTCTCACTCCATGCTTCAGTTTAAGCCTGTAAAAGCAATCAGTGGGACAGGCCTAACTGTCTTGCTGGCATGGGGCTGGCAGGTGTAAGTAGGGGAGTGGGGTTTAGTGGTTAGAGGAGGGAGACCGGGACTCAGGAGCTGGTGTTGGGCAAGTCACTTGTGTCTCCATCTCCCCCGCCAGTGCGAAAAGGGCTGTAACAAATCCAAGGCCACCCCAGAAGTGCCCCAGGGGTTGCTCTGGCACCCACAATTGCCACTTGGCAATTCACCGCCAGACTGGGTGTAGCACTCAGCTCCTTCAATGCATGGTACTTGAGAGAAAGGAGAATCTCTATTAGTTCTTGACAGTACAGGGCCTATGGCACACGGTTGAGCAATTCTGATTCCATCCAGTAGAGGGCAATAGGGTGCAAATACACACAGAGTAGCTAGCTACTGTATGTGCGCACCACTGCCTCCCCACATGGGGTGTGTGTGGGACAACAATGAATCTATGTAAAGCGCTTTGAGCTCCTTACTTTTAAGGTGCTACTGCCAGGCAACGTATTAGCACAGGCACATTTGGTACTTGCTGGCTTATCGCTGCGGGACTCTGCTCACTCCGTGAGCCACTTCCCCGCATCCCACCTCATCTCAACACCTTCCCATTGCGGTCACGGCCTGTTTCGGGGGGCTGCATGCACTAAGTTTGTTGGGGGCTCAGCCCAGTTCCCAGGGGGCTGGCGTCTGCAACCCAAAAGCCACCTCACCCAATTGGCTGCCGCATCGTAGTCCTCAGCCAACAGGTGGCCCCGTCCAGGTGGGTACGAAAGCTCGTGGCCAGAGGAACAGCAGGTGTGTTTGTGTTTCTGTGTGTGTGGGGTGGGGGGGAGGTTGCAGTGCAGCTCTGCTGTGAATAGCGTGTACAGAAGACTAGGCCTAAGATCTCTTTGAGTGTGGGCCTGTCCCGAGCTGAAAGGGTTGCTTTGACCCTTGGTCCGCCTCCTTCCTCAGGAGCTCCCGGACCCCGGCATCTGCAAGGTGCTTAATATGCCCCCCCGTGCTCCGTGGCTCTGTTTAAAGTGCACTGGTATCGCACAGAGCAAACTGACTCTATAAAATGTAACAAACAGTGATTCTGTGGCAGAAAAGGCCATCCATCTGCAGGGCTGTCAGTCTGGCACCTGTCAACAGCGGGCCCCTGACAAAGAAAATATATCAGATGGGACTGGCGGACGGCAGGTGGAAGATGGGGATCTGGAAAGCGTCTTTGTGGTGGCATTTTTAGTGCTGAAACACGGGTGGGTTGTGTTTGTGTGTGTGTGTGTGTGTGCCTTTGCACGTGCCCCTGAGGGCGTGTGTGTGTGTTTATGTAACTATGGCGGGGGTGTGTGTGTTTATTTCCAGCCCCCAGCTCCTGTTTGACCCCCCCCCCCTTTTCTTTACCAAGTTTCAGGCTGGACTGAAGTTCGACGTAGGAGCACTGGATGAGGCCCTTGCGTGATTTGAGGACACAGAACCATTTTCCAACAGATCACGAACGGGTCCCACGCTCCTCGGGGGAGGCCAGACACAGGGGTTAGTCTCCCCACTCAGGACCGGAGGCAGATGGAGGCGAAGTGAAGACGCTGTGCTGTAGCAAACCCTGCGAGGGAGAATGGACTGGCTCCAGGTCACGCAGTAAGTCAGGAACAGCTGAAAACAGGTCACCTGACACAGTGTCCTTTGCTTTGACCATTGCGTCACACTGCCTCGCTGTGGCTGGGTGATCTCGAGGGAAATGAGGGCTCACCCCTAAATGGTGCTGCTTGGATGGGCCACTGACTGCAGGGTGGGGTTGTTGGTCGCAGTGCGGGTGGAGCAGCAGGCCCCAGTTAACATGGCCCGGTGCTTGCTGATCTCCATCCTGGGGGTGGGTAGCTGCGGCGGGGAGGGGGTGTCTGCTTATTTACTGCTCTACTCAATAGGGACCATTCGTAATTTAGAGCTCCCTGCCTCCCGCCACCCCTCTGTGGGATTCCTAACTGCCAGGAAGAGCTTGTTAATATTCCAACAGCTCCAATCTGCTTCTAAACGAAGGCCGCCCTTAATGGGGGTTTTATAATTGGACCCGAGCTCCGCTGCATGCGACCTTGTCAAATCCGCGTGTGCCCGCACCTCGGCGGAGGAGAAATCAAACGCCAGCCCCCCTTTGAAAGGGAAACGCGAGGAGGGAAGCTGTCAATAGGATCAAGCCGGCCGTGGCCATGAAAAGCTTGGCAGATCCACACTCAGGGCTGTTCAAGGGGGATTGTGGGTAACCGGAGGGTCGATACGTTGAGATGAAGGCAAGATGACAGCCCCCGAGGCTGGCAGGGTTGGAAACGAGAACACGCAGGAGCCAAAACCTGCAGTGAGACACTTGCAACTTTTCCCTTATTCCCTTTGACAAGACAATGGGTCTCCCCCGCCCTTGTTTTTTAATGCAGGGACGTATTTCTCAAAGGATGATATAATCTACAGTAGGGAGGGAGGAAGTGGTGGTGGGGGGGGGGGACAGAATATAGACAAGATCCAGTCCTAGTTCTGACGGGAGCGAGTGCGACCTGGCCCCCCTGGGGAGGGGTGGCCGAAAGGGGCCCTCGGTGCTCGTGGGCTGAAGTTACAGGAAAGCGCCGGCTCCCTGCAGGGAGGTCAGCAGGACAGGGCTGAGCTGCTGCAGAGGAGTGAGGGGGAGTCAGGGAGATCCCGGAATGCTGCCAGGCGGAGATGGGGGAGCGGAGCCCAGGGGAGCTGGGGGAGATCCCATAACGCTGCAGGGCAGAGCTGGGGGAGCAAAGCCCGGGGGAGCTGGGGGAGATCCCATAACGCTGCAGGGCGGAGCTGGGGGAGCAAAGCCCGGGGGAGCTGGGGGAGATCCCATAACGCTGCACGGCGGAGCTGGGGGAGCAAAGCCCGGGGGAGCTGGGGGAGATCCCATAACGCTGCAGGGCGGAGCTGGGGGAGCAAAGCCCGGGGGAGCTGGGGGAGATCCCATAACGCTGCACGGCGGAGCTGGGGGAGCAAAGCCCGGGGGAGCTGGGGGAGATCCCATAACGCTGCAGGGCGGAGCTGGGGGAGCAGAGCCCGGGGGCAAGCCGTGGAGCTCTAGGGTGACCACCCGTCCCAAAGTGGGCGGGACAGTCCCGAAATGCAGAGTTCAAGTCCCAGTCCTGGGCTGAATGACTCCGGGACAGCATTTGGCCCATATCCCCTGCAGCGCTGCTCTGCACCTGCCCCTGGCTCATGGGGGATGCCAGCCTCTTCCTGGTGCGGGGTGGGGTAGACTGAGGTAGGCTTAGCCAGCCCCTTTCCATGAGGCCCGGCCCCCTGCTCCTCCTCTCCCCCTAAGGCCCCGCCCCTTGGCCAACCAGAGGTGGGCCATGGTAAGAGCTGGCCAGGGAGCCTGGGCCGCTGTGGGGAGCCCCGGACCCTCCACGTGCCCTGGGTGGTGCACCCCAGGCAGTCAGCAGTTCTGATTCCCTCCAGCAGTGGGCAGTGGCCATCATACGTATCACAGCCCCAGCCTTTATAAGGTGCCCATCGTTGTGGTATCTGGGCGCACTCTATGTAGGTTAGCCCAGTACCAAAGACAATCCTCCACCAAAACGGGGGGCTGTTGCTGCCCGGCCCCCCACAGCAATGTGGGGGCGATGCTGGACTTTGTGGGCATGAGAAAAAGGGGAGACTGTGGGTCCACTGAATCTTGTGGTGGTGTCCGGGGGGGCTAGGAGAACTGGGGGTGCTTTGGAAGGTGTGGGGGGATCTGTGAGGGCCAGAAGGGAGATCTGGGTTATGCTATAGAATGGCTTGAGTCACGTGTTTCTTGTGGCCCGTCTGGAGAAGGGTTGGGGGGATGGAGAGTGGGTCCCTGCCCCTCGGGTGGTTGGGGAGGCCAGCAGAGGGTTGTGGGGAGAGAGGGTCCCTGGCCCCAGGGTGTGGGGGAGGCTGAGTAGGGTTTTTGGGGGGCAGATGAGGAACATTATAATGGTGCAGGGCAGATGGGAGGGGGAATCACAGTCAAGGGACACATCAGCTGCTCTTTTTTGACCCATCGCCCACAGGTGCTGGAACTAGGGGTGCTGGGGCTGCCGCACCCCCTGGCTTGAGGCGGTTTCCATCATATCCAGGGTTTACAGCTTGGTTCAATGCCTCTCAGCTCCCCGCCCCCACCCCGATACACATTGCTCCAGCACCCCCGCCATCGCCCTGGGATGTGAGTCCCAGCCAGGGGTGACGCTGGCCCTGCTGCACAGAGCCGACGGCGTGTCCTGCTGCAGCGGTGTGGTGGAGACTGACCGCAAAGGTGCCGAATTTCAGCTTTCCCAGGGTGCTCCACCCCCTCTCGGCCCTGAGGCCCCGCCCCCACTGCGACCCTCCCCCCTGGGCTCCACCCTCTTTCCGTCTCTTCCCACTCCCATCCCGCCTCTTTCTGCTCTGCCCCTCCCGCAAGCACGCCCACCCTCGCTCCACCTTTTCCTGCTCCTCCCCCTCATCCCTGTGCCTCCCGCCTGCCACTGAACAGCTGATCGGCGGCGGGTGGGAGGTGCTGGTGGAGAGGGGGAGGAGCTGATTGGCAAGACCTCCAGGGGGTACTGAGCACCCACTGTTTTTTTTTCTGTGGGTGCTCCAGCCCCAGAGCACCCATGGATTTGGCGCCTATGACTGACTATCCTGGGCAGCTCCCATGTCCATGTTGATGACGACTTGCGTGGGTTGGACCAGGATCTCGTGGCCACAATGGGACTCTCCCAGGCCACCCCAGCCATATACCTGGCCATGCCCTGGATCTTGGGTTTGGGTTGAGAGTGGCAGGGAGAGGAAGGAGAGATGGTGCCCTCCTCACATACCTGCTGTTACCAGCTCTGCTTGGAGGCTGGGGCTGGGAGCTCTTGCTCATGTGCTGTGGACTCTGCAAGAGGTCCAAGTACTGAGCTGTCGATTAGATCCACCTCTCCCCTGTTTGAGAGAAGCAGTGGGCAGATGCTGGGGCTGTCCTGGGGAAGGTGAGATGTCAACATCCCTTGGGGAAGTGAGTGTCAGGCTCTGTCTCGAGGTGGCATCTCTCACTGCCGACAGCCTCTCCGGCTTGAAGTTCACGTTTCCGGGGCACGTTACCAAGAAGGTGAGAATGAGGCAACCCCAGTATCTCAAGTCTCCTGGCCCCTGATCAGCTGGGCTTTGGGCCTGCGTAGAATACACAGCCCACATTGGTTGCATTGGCCAATGAGTTTCTCCTGGCTGACGGTTGAAGGGCCGGCACCCGTGCGAATTATTGTAGGTCTGTCACCTGCCTGCCATCCTGTTGACCACGCTGTAGACAGGAGCAGATGGCTCCGCTCCTTTCCTTCTGCGAGATTATCCCAGGGGGTAGTTTGGGGGCACTGTGAGCTCCAGGGGGTGCTATTCTGTCCCCACTCATTTGTCATGGGGACATCAGGGAGGCTAGCGAGAGCATGGGTCATGCCGGCTTCTGTTCGCTGATGGTTTGGGAGGGGCTTTGGCTGGTGCAATGGCCGGACTTGCCCAACGTTTAATGGGGGAAGGTGAGCAGACGGAGACCCCTCCCAGGTAAACAGGGCCCGTGCTCTTATTGACTGGGGGAAACCATCAATAGTTGCAGTGGAAATGATGTCCGCACCCCAGTGGGCTGGGTCTGCTCCCCTTTTACTTACCAGCCTGGCAAGCTCAACATCCAAGAGATTTTACCAGTTGTGCTTGACAAGGAGTTTGTGCCCTTTGTGGGAGGGGAACCCCACATGGGTCTCCTTGCCTTGGTCACCTCACGGCTGGGTCACCGCAAAGCTCTCTGCCATGCGGGGGCCTATGTCTCCAGACCATTCAGTGGCCTGCTTGTTGAGCCTGACAAGTTACATCTGAGTGTCTTGACCTCTGCCGGCTGCCAGCTTATTTCAGGGTGAAGTTTCAGGGGGTGAGTGGGATCTATAAAGCCCTGCACGCTTTAGGGCCTGCTGAGTGGGTTCTTGGTGATGGGTCCTTTGCTTTGCCATGTGCTTTCCAGGCTGGCCTGCCTGAGCCCATGTCTGGTGGTGTAGTGCGCCTAGAGAACCTGAGAGATGCATAGGAAAAAACAGTAAGCAAAATAGGAGAAAATGTATATAATATACAGCTTCTACACACACATTTTTATTATTATTTGTGTCTTCACTTAGAAGCTCCAAGTGGTACGTAGAGCACTGTATATTGATACACACACAACAACAATACTCAAAAACCTAGCTGGGAAGCAGTTGTGGTTGCTACACACATAACATGACTGACTCAAGATTACAAATAATAATAGGTAGATCTTACAGGGTTTTCCAGATCAGTATCAGAATGCCCATTTTACACATGGGGAAACTGAGGCACAGAGCAGTGAAACAGCAGAGCCAGGACTAGAACCCAGTTCTCCTGAGGGGGAGGCTAGTGCTCTATCCCCGAGGCATCTCTGCTTTGCTGTTCCCACAACCACTGTGCACCACAGATCCAGCACTGTGATCTCAAACCCCTCCACTGTCCCGCCCCCCCCCCCCTTTTTACAGAACTACCCCTGCCCAGCACTATCAATTGGGGATGGAGGCTTCAGGGTGCTGCTGCTGGAACAACCACAATGTAGCCTTGATTCTTTTAATCTAAACACGTAACTGAGGGTGTTTCTACGCAGCCAAAGAAAAGACTATGCTCACCCAGCTGAACAGAACCGTGAAGAGGGGGCCCCTCGGCTTTTAACCGGGGTCAGCAGCTCCAGACCTCCTTTTGCAGCCTGGACATGCCCTCGGCGTCAGTGACCTGAGGGGCTTAGCAGCTTTGATTTGGACTGTCCGGAGTCCTCACTGCAAAATGGCCGGGTTAATGTGGGGTATTGAGGACTGTGTGGGAATTGCAAGCTATCGCTTTAAGGGTCTTGCTTGCAGGCAAGAGGGCTCTGTAGCACATTTTGGCCTGTGAGCAATCAGTCTGAAAAGAGCCAGCTTAAAGCAAGGAGGGGGGCAGTTTTGTCTCTGCCTTCGGGAGCAGCCTGCTTCGTCTCCCTCTGGTTGCGGGTCTTGTGTGTTATCGTTCTGAATTCTGAGAATTCAAGTCATGTTACGTTGCCACCTTCCAGCCAGAGTAATTATGTTTTTACCTAACTTCTCTCTGTGTGCGTCTGACCAAAACCATAAACCACCTGAATGTAAGCAGAGTGCAGGGACGAACCCACAGCGGCAGTTGGGCCAGCGAGCCCAGGTTGAAAGCACCACTTAACACAGATGAGTGGGTTTTGTGTGTGGGCAGGAGAGGAGTTAGGGACAACACCTGAGCAAGAGTCTGGGTTACGCTACAGTGAAGACAGACTGCAAGTAGCACCCTCTGTGATTTGAGTCTCTCCTGATGGCCAGCTGTGGGAAGTGCCTGGTGCTTCTGTGATGGGCAAAAACTGGGTCGGGGGGTAGTGTGAGAGAGCAGAGGGGCACCCGCCCCTTTCCCCTTGGTGTGCTAGCATAGCCAGAAGCCCCTTTCGGGACTGTCCAGGCCAGGATTTGTGGAGACCCTGGGTAATGACACCAGCAGCCCCAGTACGTGAGCTCTGCAGCTCCTGCTCCCGTTGTCGGAAAGTCCAGCACTCTCCAGGCAGCCAAGGCAGGTTAGCACCTTCCTCCTCCCGCCTGATGCCCTGGTTTCAGCTGAACGGTTAGAAATTCTGACCTGCAGCCTGTGAGATCCCCCCTCGGTTCGTCCTGCTGCTGGAAAAGCTGCAGCTTCAGCAAAGCAGCAGCTTGTGTCAGTGTCTAGCAGCGGCTGGTTAAGTTCGTTAATCGCATCTGTGGATCCCCCAGGGAGATCTGTCCCGAACCTTTGAGGGGGGAAGGCTCCTTGGGATTCTGCAGACGCATGCTCGGCTTCCAGCAGGCGGCTTCGGCCAGGAGAATGCGAGGGGGGCAGGGCCTATGGCTGGCGGACAGAACAATTTCAAGCAATAATCAAAACCATGTTCAACATTAATTCCTGCTGCTTTTCAGAGCTGTGAGGCAGAGGCAGCATGGTCCAGTGGGTAGGGCACTTGGCCAGCCTACAGGTGCCATGGGCTCTGTTCCAGGCTCTGCCCCTGACCTGCTCTGTGCCCCTGGGCAAGTCACTTCCCTGGTTGGTGCCTCAGTTTCCCCTCCCACCCTTTGTCTCTCATCTCTTTAGACTGCAAGCTCTTTAGGGCAGGGGCTGTTTCTTACTGTGTGTTTGGACAGCGCCTGGCACAATGGGACTCTGCTATCCTTTGGGAACTCAAGGTACGACAGAAAAATGTCAAAGCCCCGAGGGGTTAAAGGCTGCACTTCCCTTTGTGTGGCTGCAGGATCAAATCTCACCCCATGAGGCTGGTGTTGTATAGCACATGAAAGCAGGTTGTGGGGGTCACTTGTGGAATGAGTTGGTTGGGTCTCAGCACAGACCCTAGTGGCCGACAGTCACCAGCAGGACACGCTCCCCCCACCCACAAAGCAAACATAGCACCGGCTGCCCTGTGCTCCCCAGTGGGAGCTCGTGTAGAGGAAACACGCTGATTATACACCATGGCTGTGTCACTTTTTGGCTTCTCTGCTGACGAGGCCAAAACACAGGGTTAAATTATACCCATGGTTTTATGAGCTGGACACCTCGCCCCAAGGAGCCGGGCTGAGACCCCCACAACTCGTTTCACATAAGGCCACCTGCCATCTGTTAGATGGTTGCAGTGAGTCTCCATACACCTTGACCAGATTGCCATTGCTCACCCAGACATGTGAGTCTCTCCTGCTACCCAGCCCCTTGAGCCATTAGCCACCCTCCTGCAGGAACATGATTCTAGCAGCACAACTGAGCAGGAGCTCGGGGATCTGGGTCAGCTGCATGGGTGGGTCAATAGGGGTGACCTGGTTTGGAAGGAAGAACCTGAGCGCAGATCCCAGGTCAAATATGCCAGAGCTCCGTGCTGGCGCAGCAATCCCAAAGAGCTCGTCTCCCTCAATGACGCAGGCTCTCATGTCTCTGCTCCCGGGCCCCTCGTGGAGTCAGTTACAGCTGCGGGTGTAAAACACCAGTATTCTGCTCTGCTAAAGATTCCCACTCCCGTGTAAAGGACTGCACAAGGGGTCAGGCAGCGGGAGAACTGGCCCGGTAGTGCTTCGCGTGCCCCGAACGGTCATTCTGATTCTAATACTGCTTAGCCCAGGAAATGCCAGTTTTGGATTGTGCTTCCCAGACCCCTTAGCAGGACGTTGGGCGTCTCAAGGAAGAGAGAAAGTAAAGCCCAGTGGGTTGTTAGCAACGCGTCACGGTCTCTGTCCTTTCTCGTGCACGCAACGCCCCGTCCACCTGTGGAACTCATTGCCAGGGGATGTTGTGAAGGCCAAAAGTATAACATCAGAAAGGAATGAGATACGTTCATGGAGGACAGGTCCATCAGTGGCTAGTAGCCAAGAAGGTCAGGGATGCAATCCAATGCTTGGGGGGCCCTAAACCTCTGACAGCCAGAAGCTGGGAGTGGACAACAAGGGATGGATCACTTGATAAAATTGCCCTGTTCTGCTCACTACCTCTGAAGCACCTGGCATTGGCCACTGTTGGACGACAGGACACTGGGCTAGATGCACCATTGGTCTGCCCCAGTGTGGCCGTTCTTATGTTCGAAAGCAGGATCCCAGTGCACTCTGCCTGGAGCGTAGGCGCTTCTGTATAAGAGCAAATTGTAACTGGTTCCATCTGAGCTGCTCCACTCTGAGCAGCGACTCTCCTGACATTGGGGGTGACCACCCTCACCCTCTCCCTCGCCCAGATCCAGCAGGCTTAGCTTACGTGTCGTAAGCCAGTTCTCCTAGCTGCTGACACTGGAAAGCCCCCTGGGAGCTGAAGCACCACCTGACACCTTTCTGCCCTTCGCCGCCTCACCAGAGAGAAAGATTCTGCCGTGCCAGGTTCTGTGGCCGATACGCAATGCGGATTCAGCTGCCATCCCTACGCTGGAGCCCCACCAATCTCTCTCTCTGCATCAGACCTGCTCCCTGCTGTCCCTTCCTGCCTTTCTGGGGATCTTCCCGAGTTCTCATCTCGGAGGGGTCTCCCTCAGCTCAAGCCCAGCTCGCTCAGAACTGAGCTCCCAGCCTCACTCCATTGCTGTGGACAGCGTCCACGACCCTCCCCATCACTCAGACTTTGGATTCATCTGTGACTCCCTCCGCTTTGACCCCATGCACAGCCAGGCTGTGACTCTTCCCTCCGCTTTGCTTCCTAAATCTGGCCCTTCCTTCGGGTCTCGGTCATCGTCTCCTCTGATCACTGCCCTCACCAATTCCCATAGGGAGCTTCTCAGCCGATCCCCTTGCGAGGCTGAGGGAAAGCGGGGAGTGGAGAGGCCAGGGTGGAAGGATCCCCGCCTTGAGCGGCCTGCCCCCAGGACTGCCGTGTCACTGCGTGGTGCAGTACTGCAGGGATTGAGTTGGGTCCAAGCGGCAAAGGCCGTGTCGTCTCGCATGTTGTGCATGAGGTCACCCACACGCACCCCGTCCACTGAGCTGACACCAGGAACGGCTCACGTCCAGCCCCCAGGACAAGCTGTCTGCTCACCGGAGGTGACAGGCTGTCTCAGGGGGCCTGTCCCCAGGGATGGAAGCAAAGCGTCCCAGGGCACCTGAAGGTTGGATGCAAATGTTCACACGTACACCACCTCCAAACGTCCCGACGCGCACCCTCGCCCCAGCCGCTTCTTGGAGCCACCCAGCTCCTGGCTATCAGCTGAGCTTGGGCAGTCTGGAAGAGCCATGGACTGAACGTGAACCCATGGCAATCCCAGCATGCATCCCTCCGCACCGGTCTCGCCTGCGCTGGCCTTCCGCATTTTGTCTTTTGCTCCTCCTCATTCCCCTCTCTCCTTCCTCTTTCCCTTGCCCACCTCTCTCCCTTATTCTCTCTCGCTCCTTTCTTTCTCCACTTTTCCACTCTCCTCTTCCCCCTCTTTCCTCTCTTCTTCCCCCCTGCAGCTGGCAATACTGTGTGCAAACACACACACACACCAGCTAGTAATGCAGTCCTTTGGAGCTGCTTCGCATTGATCATTAGAGGCAGCAGGTTAATGGGACCCCCACTGAAGAACTTTTTGTGTTATTTTGCCCTGATGTGCCTGTGCGAACACCTGGCCCCCAGCCTCACTGTGGAAGATTGGAAATGCACCTGCCACAGACCTTGCCATGGCACATTTTCGGATCCCCGCTGTGTCTTCTTTCCAATAAGAAGAAAGGCCTGTCAGCATTAAGCAAATCAGGCGCATCTCACCTCCCCCGAGCGGTGTGTCACACATGAATATCTGAGGGCTCTTCCCCCCCACTCCATTCCCATTTCTGTCCTCTTGGTTTTTAATGAAAGAAAAGTTTAATGCGCTCACCAAGAGGGTGAGAAATATCCATAAAACTCCAGTTTAAACCTCTTTAACCCATTCTGCCGCTCTCCCTTTAAACTTTGCAGTGCTCCCTTTTTACTGCTTAATAGGAAGACGGTTGGATTTTTTTTCCAGGCAGCCGGAGCGGGAGGAGGAGGAGAAGGAAGTGCTGCTGAATACACATGATCATGGTGCAAACGGTGCCTCTCTGAGGCTTTAATGGAATGGAAATGTGGAGGTGAAGCACAGGAATAGCAAATGAATCCCCTGTGCTGGGTGCAGGCTTCCTCCTCGATCAACTGTACCATTGCACGTCACCTCCCCAGGCCGCAAGCCATCGCTGGAGTGGCTAATGCACAGGGCCAGTGCGTGGGGGGTAGGCTTCATGAAACAAATGGGGACCAAGAAAGCGTGATAATGTCCCTCCTGCCCAGGTGAGCAATCAGCAGGGATTGAACATGGGACCTCCGCACCCACAATATGGCAGCATGATCTTCTCCAGCTTGAGTTAAGGGGTTAAGTCGGCTAGCTAGGAACGGCAACAATGTCTCACACAGACTGGCCACGAGAGGGAGACAAAGCCCCACAGTGGACAAGGGCACTGTGACTTAAGACAGTACGGGAGGTTAGACGGGGCTGTGGTTTGGGAAGGGGCAGTAGCACTCCGGGCTCTGCTCCAGAGACACGGGAGCTAAAAGAGACTTTTTGTAACATTTATCAGGGCGTCTATCTCCACCCTTCAGTCCTCCGGCCATTAGATGGCGACAAAATGGCAAACACTCGAGTGGTCTCATTCCATCCAAAGGCTCGGTGATTCGTATGTGCACACACGTAGACCTGGTTCTCTCCACTAGGTGGCAGTGGTGACGTACACAGCAGCAGAGCCCGGGGTGAAACGGGCAGGATATGTCCTGGTGACCACAAGTAAACATTTCAGACCAAATGAAATTTGTTCATTTCATTCAAAATTTTCCAGGGCGTTTTCTTTTTTTTTCTGTTTTTTTAAATGAAAATTTTTAAATTGAAATTCTTCATAAATTTCACTTGGTTTCAGTGGAGACACGAGTGGAGTGGTTTTCAGTGGAGAAAACAACTTTCTTTCACTGTTGCAACCACCCTGTGAGGCACAGCGGTGCTATTATCCCCATTGTACAGGTGAGAAACTGAGGCACAGAAAGACTACGTGAGTCACCCAAGGTCACACAGGAAGCCTGTGCCACAGCAGGGCATTGATCTCAGGTCTCTGGCTAGCTCCCAGACCACTGTACCATCCAGGCTCACTGATCTATAGGGACAGAGCTGAGAGAAAGGTTAGTGATCAGGGCTTGTGCTCCTTGGGCAGCTGGCTCCATGTGCGAAAAGTACTTGGAGGAGAAAGTCCTGCCTCCTGGGATACTGAGGCCTAAAACAAGAGCTCCTTAGAGCAAATGATTCAGCCACTAGATGTTTCTGGGGACTTCAGTTATTTGACCGGGTGTGCTCCCTGGCAAACAGGGGAGACAAAGCAGAGACTCAAGCTGTGTAGAAGCCTATTTGAGTCCCAGGTTGTAGGCTTTTCTTTAATAAATACCTCTGCTGAAGATGGACTGTGATTCTATATCTGGTGACACTCAGTGCCCGCCTATGGTTAAGGCCTTCTATCTTGGCTCAGCTACCCCTTTGTCCTGCTCCTCCACCCCCACACTGGTTCCTTCACTCATCTGGTAACAACCTCCTCTCTGTCCTTTCCCATAATCTCACCAAAGAGGGCGCAAGAGCCTTCTCCTGCTCAGCCTCTGCGATCCAGAACAGCCTCTCTCCTTGACGCTCCACCTGTTTCTAAAGCTCAGCTATGAACCCACAGTCCTTGTTCCCCCTCGCTTGTGCCTCTTCGCATCACACAAGTCACATAGTATTGCTTTTGTTGCCTGATTGGGCCCGTGTGACTCAGAATCGGGTCTTCCGAACAATAACTGGTGATCACCAATTCAAATGTCCCTTTCCATGAATATTGGTTCAGAATGACTTTCGTGTGACTGTTCCTGCCAGGGAGTTTGCTGACGAGCGCAGGTCCCTTGCGGCAGAGACCTGACAGAACTCAGCTGTAATGACAAACCGTAATTGTACCGAGCTATAAAGGGCCTCTGTTGAGGCTGCTGGACACAGCTGGCTCATGCGGTTCTCTCTAGCTCCCAGTCTGTTCAGACTGGTGTGACCACTGTGGGTCTCTCGATAAATCCTGGCCCAGATTAGGCAGACTGCTGACGATACTACATCTGAATCAGCGGTTCTTAATTTGGGGGCTTATGACCAGGAGGGAGGGGGGTCCTGGCTAGATCCCAGCTGGATGAGAGGAAGATCTCTGGGGGTTTCCCTGTTGTTGAGAACCACTGAGTTAAATGATTGGTGGAATCCATGATGACAAGGCAATGAACGCAGTGGAAGGGAATTCGTTTAGATATCTGAGCCCCTAGTCACAGATAGGTTATTGTACTATTTGTCTAGCTCTGGCTTTGGGCTGCTAGTTTGTTTGAGGAGGGGCTAGCTCCAATGGGAATTGTACAGTACAGAAGGACTGTGGACAGCCTTCTGGACTGAGAGCCAGAAGGCCTTTCACCGGGGTCTGGAAAAGAGGTTGATTCTCATGAATCAATAGTGGGGGATTTTTCCCTTCATGAGTCTGGAATTACCTGTTTGAGTCATTTATCTTCCTTGCCAGTTAATGCTCAATTGATCCACGGCTCTAATTGACTCCACTTGCAACCAGCGAGACAGAGAGAGGTAGGATTGGGATAAACTAGGCTATTTCCTGGCTAGGCACAAGGGAATTAGGCCGGGGAAAGGAGAGACCTCAGGGACGTGATGGCTTCCGGTTTCTAGCCAAATAGCGTCTCTGTCCCAGCTGCAGACTGCAGTGTGTTGTGGCAGGCTCTGTAATGCCTCGTCGTTCTTCTCTGCATGCCATTGGCCATGCCTCTCCCACTCGGCCTGGCAGCCCGTCTCAGAGTGAAACTGACAACACAGCTCACCCCAGCTGGTGCTTTCTGGTTTCCACTGGAAATCCTGAGTCTCCTCCCCGAGACATGTGGCACATGGATGTTGAGCACAATTGATCTTTGTATGGCAGAGTTTGTTTAGCTCTGTAACTGCTATGGGTTTGTATGCTCTGTATTGCACTTTCAAATCTCTGTGGATGCAGGAAGCTGTCTTGTGTTCAGCTCAGTGCAGACTGTCGCAGACAACACATATATGCAGCTCTCTCCTGAAGACTTTACATTAGTACTTTCTTGTCCTCTTCTTTGAAATTAAGAGTCATTCTCATTGGAAGGATCTGTTTGTTTTTCCATATGGGAAAAAAACAATGTATAGCGTCCCTCATACAAAATGCGCACAGGTCCCTTCCCAGCTGTAATGTTGTATGGAATCATCAATCTTCTTAGAACGGGAGACACTACAATTACAGGTACATAACTGGATTTCACACAGCTTGAATTCCAGCTTTGTCTCCCTTGTTTACCAGGGACCACATTCTGTCTGGAATGCTATGCAGCACACAGAGACATCTAGTGGCAGAATAATATACCACAGGTAAAGATGAAAGTACAACAACCTGAGCACACAATCACCAGCAATGCAAGCTTTTCCCTAGCTGCCTCCATATCAGCCTTGGGGAAGTTCAGCCTCTATGGTCCTCTATGGCAAGAGGCTAGATGTCTTATGGATGCCCACCTACGAGGAACTAGACTGAAACAACCAACCTATTCCACGTAGGCCACTAAACAGTCATCAGCTGGCACCAACTCTTTGACTCACCTCTGGTCTGGACAGGTGGAGGCTATGATGTAGATGTGAAAGGCTCCACCTTCCAGTCACATCAGCCTGAGCTACCCAGTTCCTTTCTCCTTCCTGGCTACCATGTCTGCTGGATGTTTGTGGGGTACCTCCATGGGGCTGTTTGGCCTCTATTTCCAGGCAATTTACAAGCTATTTCTCAAGGCAGCCCAAGTTATATCTGCAAGACACATGAGGCTCAGTCAAGTTCAACATTTCCTTGGCTCTTGGAAAAGAGGCAGCCTCGAAACTCATGTAGTGCAATTGTCCTATTAGAGGAGGTCTGGTATCCTGCCCTTGAGGTCTGGTATCCTGCCCCGAGAATAGCCAGCGTCTTAGAGGTAGGTGTGACCACCACTTCCTTGTGCCATGCAGTGACACGGGATCACGTGTCTTCCTGACTCCATCAGGACAGCGTATGTTGCATGAGGACTGGTAGCCCTAGTCACTCTCATTCTCTCCAAGTGCAACAGCCCCTGCTGTCCTGATTCATATAAATGCCCAATACCCTCTTAACTCTGACAGTGTTACCGGCCCCAACAGCCTCCAGCTGCAGTGAGGGTCATCATACATAGGATTCAAAATCTTGCCTTGTATCTTTTTCAGATTGCTTCTCACTCTAATGACCAAGGTCTGCTGTGGCCAAATTATGGATGAGGCTAAAGAGGAGAATCCTCCATACCCTCTCTTAGGGTTGCCAGGTGTCCAGTTTTCGGCCTGAACGTCCAGTCGAAAAGGGACCCTGATGGCTCCAGTCGGCACTGCAGACCGGGCCGTTAAAAGTCCAGTCAGCGGTGCAGCAGGGGCCTTGGGCTAAGGCAGGTTCCTACCTGCTGTAGCTCCATGCAGTTCCCAGAAGCGGCCGCCAGGTCCCTGTGACCCCTAGGCGCATGGGCAGCCAGGGAGGCTCTGCGCACTGCCCTCGCCCTGAGTGCCGGCTCCGCAGCTCCCATTGGCCAGGAACCGTGACCACTGGGAGCTGTGGGGGCCAGTGCCTGCAGACACGAGGGCAACGTGCGGAGCCTCATTGGCCGCCTATGCACCTAGGGGCTGCAGGGACCTGGCGGCTGCTTCTTGGGAGCCACGGTAAGTGCCACCAGGACCCCGCACCCCTCCTGCACCCTGACCCCTTGCCCCAGCCCGGAGCCCTCTCCTGCACCCAAACTCCCTCCTGGAGCCCACACCTCCAGCCAGAGCCCTCACCCCTCCTGCACCTCAACCCCCTACTCCAGCCCGGTGAAAGTAAGTGAGGGTGGGGGAGGGTGAGGAGCAATGGAGGACGCAGGGATGGAGCAAGTGTGGGGCCAGGCCTCGGAGAAGGGCCAGGGCAGGGGTGTTCGGTTTTGTGAGATTAGAAAGTTGGCAACCCTACCTTCTCTGTCCCACGTGTTATGAGAGAGGCCCGTGATACAGGACCAAATATACTTCTTTACAAGCCAAATAAGGCTCATCTTTAAACCTCCTCTCATATGGGAACTTTCCCACCTCCCTGATGGCTCTAATCAGTTCGGTTCTCCTGGGCTCTGAGCCATTTCTTGTTCTTCTGCCTTCTGGGGCGGCTCCTTAGCTGGAGCCTCTCCGGTGATCTTGACGGAGTGATGCCAGTTCGCACTAGCTCTGGAGCTGGCTGTGTCTTTTCCAAAATGAAGTGACCCAAACCTGAGCTCTCTCCATCCTTTCTTCCCGCAGCCACTTATAGCGGAGCAGAGCCAGGCTCTGTACTGAGCCTGGTGCAGCCCAACCTGGATAGGATCGCAGACATCCACCCATCTCCCATCCCTTCCCGTCCCACTGCCATTAGCCAGCACTGGCCCTTTGCCATCTGTCCCTGATTCAAAGGGATAGTGGAGGCAGCTTTATAAAGGGGTCTCATGGTGATGGAAATGCAAGGAGGACATGTAAAACAGGGGTGCAGCCGTTTGGAGTTTGCCTGGCTGGCTCTAAAATATCCCTTTGTATCCCTCTGAGATGGATGCCCATTTTATGCCACCTGGGCGCAACCCAGTCTATCCAAGATCAGCGGCTGGTTTAATCGTTTGCAGCTTCAGACTTTGATTCTCTTGTAAGATTTTGGCTCCCAGAAGTGAGAGATGGAGAAGGCTGGTTAGCTCTGGCCCAGGAGAGCCACCCTGCCTGTGCAGGAGTGCACTCTCCTGTACATTCCCTGCAGCTCAGCATTCATAATAGTCACATAGGGCCAGATCCAGAGGTATTTAGGCACCTAAATCCCATTGGTTTCACTGGAAGTTAGGAGCCTGCATAGCTTTGTGGATCTGGGTCTTAGTGCCTTCCACTCAATGAGATTAATAAACAATAAGGAGTTTAACCTCACAACCCTTCATGAAGGTAGGGAAGTATCATTGGGCCACTTTAGAGATAGGGAAACTGAGGCACATAAAGAATTAAGTGATTGCCCAAGATCATATGGCAAGTGTGTGCCAGAGGCAGGAAGAGAACCCATCTCGCCTGGTGCTTTATTCCACAACAGCAGCTTCTCTCTGGTCTCTTCCTGGCTGTACCACTGACTTGCCAAGTGGCCCTTTCATTCATCAATTTCCCACTTGGTGCCTCAGTTTCCCCATCTATAAGATGGCGATGATGACACTTTGTCAAATCCTTTTCACTCTAAGGATGAAAAATGCTGCTCCAGAGGCCAGTATTAAGGGCAGCTCTGGGGAGAGTCTGTCCCCAGCTCCTCCATTGTCCTAACGGGGTCCGAAGGCAGCCAGGTCTCACTCCAGGTCAGGCTGTACGGACCAACCCTGTGAATGGCACCCAGCAGTAGATGGAAAGCCAGCGCCGGTCATGGATGAGCTTATGCTCTGCAACTCGAGCGGAGTGGAATGTGGGGCGGACCAAATTTTTCCCAACTTCACCAAAGTTTTGGCTGCCGGGTGCGGCTAGTGTCGGGTGAAGGCTTATCATCTGATTGGACCTGATTCTTCCATCCCTTGCTCGTGTGGGTTGCGGACTATTCCTCTAGGGCACACAGCTCTGCCACAGAAGCCAGGGCAAGCGAATAACGGATCTCTCCCTCCCCCAAGACGGAATACCCCAAGTGTTGCCTGTCATGTCAATAGCTCCCATCCACACATCCAGACTGAGCCCCACTGCAAACATCAGCATGACGTGGGCTTGGGATGCTCTAGGGGAATTTTAGGACAGCGATAATCCTGGTCTCCTGCGTTTCTTGCTGGTTAAAGGGGCGTGCTCAACCAGTTGTACCGACACCCGGCATAACAAGCAGCTCTCAGGTGTGTTCTACCTGGAGGTACAGGCAGCTTATAGGTCTAGGGACACAATTTTCCCTTTGGACACAACAGATCCCAGAGATATAGTCTGACAAGTCCTGCACCAGAAGGGGAGCAGCAGGGGCAAAAGACCTATCTGGCTTCAAGACTGAGCTTGATAAGTTTGTGGAGGCGAGGGTATGATGAGGTTGCCTACAATGGCATGTAGCCGACCTGTGACGGTTAGCAGCAAATATCTCAATGGCTGGTGATGGGACACTGGATGGGCAGGGCTCTCTCTGAGTTACAACAGAGAATTTTCCCTTAGGTCAGATTGGCAGAGACCCTGGAGGGTTTTCACCTTCCTCTGCAGCGCGAGGCATGGGTCACTTGTAAGTTTAAAGTAGCATAAACAGTGGATTCTCTGTAATTTGAAGTCTTTAAATCGTGATTTGAGGATGTCAGTAACTCAGCCAGTGGCTTGTGGTCTATTACAGGAGTGGGTGGGTGAGGTTCTGTGGCCTGCAGTGTGCAGGTGGTCAGACTGGATGATCACGATGGTCCCTTCTGGCCTTAAAGTCCATGGGAACAGAATATCCTGAACACCCAGACTTTCGTATTCATTATGACTATAATTGCGCACTTCATTCTCTGCGAAATGCCCCCAGCTCTTCAGGAATGCACTGGGACTGAGAGAAAATCCTGACACATTAAACCGCAGGTGGAAGCGGAGAACACTGCATATAACTTTCCGTATGTGAATTTCACTAGGAAACGGGGGGTAATGCCTCCGTTCTCACCGGATGGGCCGAGGCACTACGCGGGGAGAGCATTTCTTGTGCCATCGGAGGCTGAAGGAAATGCAGCATAAATTGAGAAAAGGGCACTGTTCAGCAGCCAATCAGAATCACCAGCTGAGCATCCTTTGCAAACAGAGACTATTAAACATCCAGAGACTAGGACGGAGGAGAACTACAGGATATAATGAGTGGAGGACTCTGGGACTGCAAGATTCAGGAACCAGAAAGCTAGGAGAACTAGAAAATGCGAGATACAGACTGTAAAGGGAACAGAGGAAACTCTTAAGATGCTGGGAAATGGACCACCTTTGGCTGTGTTCTGTCCAGGACGGGTTGCAGGGAGTTCGGGGTGGATCCTTTTCTGACACTCAGAGCCTGGAAGTGTTGGGTTCTGTATCTGAGTCACTTAGTAACGGGCCTGAAGCAAAACCTTTGCTTCCAAGGCCACCCAGACTTTGCAGCTTTGGCCCATCCCGAGCGTCAACCAGCTGTAGGCTCAGACCCCCCGAATCTGTAGAGAGCTGGGGACTATTTCTGTAAGTGGCCCAAACTGGAACGCTCAATCCGGCCCCCACAAATTTCTGAGAAGTGTGGATCCAAATCCAGCAGAGAAGTTGGTGGCAGCTCTGGTTCCAATGAGAGGGAAGGAGGGTGATGATGTCCTGGTGCATTCCACAGCCAAATTGTTGGATCTGGGACTTTAACAGGTTGTTCCTCTTGCTGCTCCTTCCTAGGGTCCAATTGTCCCCCTGCCCCCAGTGAAATAGTACCTCATTCCTCACTCAGGCCCACTGATTTAAAATAATAATAATCCCTATTTCTAGGTAGTCCTTTTTGATCAGTAGATCTCAAAGCACTTTACAAAGGAGGGCCATCTCGGTATATTCACGGGGTCCCTGATGCACAGAGCAGTGAAGGTCACTCAGCAGCAGATCTGAGAAGAGAAACCCAGTCACCTGAGTCCCAGTCCAGTGCTCTACCCGCTAGTCCACGCTGCCTTCCCTCACAGGAACTGCTGAGGCCTCCGGTGCTACTCACTAGGGGCAAGCGTGTCAAACTCCGGCCCCAGGCGATGACAGCTCCAGGAGGACTAGGTTAACCCGTGGGCTCTCCTGCAATCAGCCTGAGGTGTGGGGGGGCTGGAAGAACTGGATGCGGGCTGCAGCGACAGGGCTGTTATAAATAGAAAGGTAGATGAGGTTCTCCTAGTGTGGATTTGTCTAAGAGAAGGCCCCATTCGCCTGGGGCACATCCAGGATTCACTGAGGAAGGGCGTCTGTGCATTTCCTTTGGGTTAGCATTGAACCCAGGTCTGTCCTGACTAGGGGAAGGCGCCTCGGAGACCCGTGTGAAAAGAATCAGGGCAGATCTCTCTCTGGGCCCTAGCAGACAGGTGCCCACATCACAAAGCTCGCCTGGCATTAATTAGGCCACATTCTCCAGCTCCCCTGTAAACCCAGCTTAACTGGCCCAATGAGCTGCGCGACTGGCTGCTTTGCATCACCGAGCTGCTGGTGCCTCTGGCCCCTGGGTGACAGACTCAGTGGGGAGGCCAGGAGTGAGGGGGCCATGGAGGGTGGGCTCCCCTCTGCCCCTTGAGTTGGCTGCTTCAGAACAGCTTGGCAGGGCAGCATGCCCAGCCCGGGGACCTGCCCGGAGGACGTTGGGCTCCGGGGATCTTTCCCCAGCTCTGATGGACCCAAGAACAAGCTGCTTCCAAGAGCTGAGGCTGGATTGTAGTTCCCTGCTGGAGCCGAGAGAGTCGCCGACGTTCGGGCAGGGGCGGAGGGATCCCACGAGGGCCGAATCGGCCTGGAACTAAGAAACCACGAACCAGCCAACATTGGCATTTCCCAAGCGATGCCCGAGAGGTGAATGGAGCCAGTGACTCCTTTGACAACAAACCACAGCCAACCATGGGGCCCTCCTGTCCCTCTCAGGACCCTGCCCCTTTGCGCTTGCTCTGCCCTAGGGCCCGGTATCCCTCTACCCTCTCTCCGTCCCCAGGTGGCGGTGACCCCATGAGTGAGCCCTAATGGCCTGCCCGACAGGGGAAACACCTCGTCAGTATGGCCGCGCTGGCGGGGGAGGAAAGGAATAGTGAATGAAGGCCCCCAGCCTGCTCCAGAGAGCCTTGGCCATGGGGAGGGGGAGTGGAGCCGGTTGAGTGGCTCCTGAAAAGGGCTTAATGTGTCTAAAAGTGGAAGGTTTCACGTCCGATCCTTGTCAATGGCAGCAGGGCTAATCGGCCGGATGTCATTTCCCGGGGAAGGAAGAGCCCCAGCAGCGGGCAAGTCACTTTGCTCCCAGGGGCTGCCGGCTTTCAGAGGCTTTTATTGCCGGTGCTCGGCAGCTCACAAGAGAGGCACGCTGTCATTAGGGTGACATTGACAGGATCCAAAGATTAGCTTGGAAGGCAACGGACTGACCTGTCTCTGTCAAGCTTGGAGCCGTATGTGTGTGGGGGTGGGGGAGAAATGCAAGATTCCCCCCCCAACACACATCAGATAAATTATTTTCGGGAGACAGGAAGGCAGGCAGTTGGGGGAGGTAAGGGGGCCGGGTCGGGGGGACACGGATTTCCACCCCATTATGGTACATAGAAAGTGGCATTGTCAATGCGCTCAACACACATCAGCTAATTCATCCTCACAAGCCCCTGGGAGATTATCCGCTTGGGGAAACTGAGGCACAGAGACACTCACTGGCTTCCCCACAGTCCTGGAGGGAGTTGGTGTCAGAGCCGGGAATGGAACTGAGGAGTTCCTAACCTTTTGGCTTACCAGGCCAGTGGTTGCTTTATCTAGCCATGCCTCCCTTCTCTCTCTGTAATGCAGTTAATTTTAAGGATGTGAAAGCAGGTCAGAGAAAAGCAGAATCAACCCAGATGCAAACCGACCACCTGAGAGATGCGAGTAAACGCTGATTGCCTTTCCTGGGTTCCCCTGCAATGGTCCCCTCTGCCTCTGCCCTTCAAGGCTCTGTCTAGTGCCAGGAGCAGAAGAAGGTGAAGTCTGATGAGAAAACCTGCTTTACCTAGCGTGAGTTAGGGATCCCCCCTCCACGCATCCCCCACTCATGCTCCAGTATCTGGATCTTGGTCTGACACGCCACAAAGTTCCTGAGCTTGGAAATGGGGTTTAGGATAGTGTCCCAGTCGGCTGAATGAGGCTAGGGTTATCAAGACAGCAACACAGAATTATGGGCAGAGAAGGTGATTTTGCATTTCCTGTCCCACATGACAGAGCAGCGGTGCATGCTGTCAAAGAGTGGCCACGTTCCACCCCAGAAGTGGCTGCATTTCAGTACAGGGCTGATGAGTGATGTGCTCCCTGATTGGCACATACTATGCTCAGGTAGCTACTAGGGTGAAAATTGCAACAGAAACACAAAGAAAATACCCATTGCCATCCAGGACTTCACACCTGTCTCTCGCTGCTGCATGCTGGCAAACGTAGGTCCTACCGCTCCCAAAATGCAAGTGACTCTCCCTTAATGAGCTAAAGCCTATGACACGTAAGCAAGCACTTCTGATTCCACCCAGGAGAAGGCAGCAGTCTTCCCTCTGTGTGCCCATGTTCCTTAGCTTCGCGGCAGGCTTGCTGGGACCGGCGCTTTGAACTCAGCAACGCCCAAGTGCCCTGCGTCTGCGACTTGCCCCTGGCGGTCGCAGACTCCATTGGCTCCTGGCAGTGGCCTCTCCTTGCTGCGTGTTCACAACCGGGGTACCTCCTGCAGACGGCTGTGTTACTCGTGTGTCCAGCCGATTTGTTAAAGAAAAAGAAAGGTGTAATTTCTCTGCCCTCCCCGCAGGTTCTCAACCCCGGTCCAGACTGCCGGGGTGGGACGCAAAGAGGGGAATCAAGTCCCATTTCCAGGTGGGCTCAGCATGGGGAGACGGTGAAATTTAACATCGCGACGTTGTGCGAGGCTGGTGTGTCTGCGTCCCCTTCGGAGCAGGCCCGAAAGTAGGGAGAACCTGGGAGGTGACACGAGGCAGCGCGGGTGGTGCTAAACAGGCCGCTGGAGGGCCAGAGAGAACCGCAGGGTCTTTCTGCGTCCAGCTGCCTCAGCACAGAACCCCCCCCCCCGGGTCTTTAGCTTCCTGAGCAACGCAGAAGGAGCTGCCCACTGTCACCACGACCACGCCATCATCCTGGCACAGGCGCAGAAAGGACTAGCGACCCCATACCTGGCCAACATCTGTTCCCAGTGAAGTCCATGACAAAAGTCTGATTGACTTCAATGGGACCATCACCTGGCTCCTGCCCTGTAAGGTTCTGTCACCTCTTGGCACCAACGGGCAGATGGCACAGGGGGGAGCCCAGGGGTTGACAGGGATCCCCCACGTCAGATGTATGCGTGATTGTTCATCAAAGGGTGGTGTGACATTATGCCCCATATTCTTCATAGTAATATTATTGTGATATGAGTATGGCATAATTCTGATGTATTTTGTGCAAGACAAGGCATGTGACATACCATTGGAAAGGTTATGATTTACTGGCTATGATTATCTTATTTGTGTGAATGTACCATTTTTGTATCTGTAGTTATGAATATCGACTCTGTATCTATTACAAATGTGTTTACACCTGGGGAACGCCCAGGCTATGTCTACACTGGCCATTGAACCACAAAACTTTTGTCATTCAGAGGTGTTAAACCTCCCCCACCCCGAAAGACAAAAGTTTTGCCACGGCAAGTGCCAGTGTGAACTGTGCGTTGCCGGCAGGAGCGCTCTCCTGCCGACAACGCGAACACCGCTCGTTGGGGGTGGAAGTATTTTGTTGGCGAAAGAGCCGACAAACAGTGGCTAGACTCCCCGACTTTTAGCGACATGGCTGTGTCGACACGGCCATGTTGCTAAAACGCTGGGTAGTGTAGACAAAGCCTCAGTCTAGATGGCTGTCAGGGAAAGGCCCATTTAAGTCAGTTGGACCAGTAGGGAGAACAATAGGCTTTAGAAGAAGCTAATCTCTCATTGGGGAGCCTTCCTGAGGATGCTACAAACAGTCTCCAAGTCATGGCTGCTATGACACTATAGGGGCATGTGACCAGATCACCTGGTACTGGCCTCCATCATAGAATACCAGTGTTTTTCCACTGACCGGGTGTGGGAACCAGGCTTTGTGAAAGGGTTCCTGCCATATGCAAAAGCTATTTAAGGCAGGGGAGTGACATCATCGTGGTTCTTCACTGACTCCTCACTCAAAGAGACACTTGGAAACACTTGAGAAACAAAGACTGAACTGGGGGGAAGTGCTGGACCCAGGCTAGAGGGATTTCTAGCAATGATTTCTGGCATTTTAAGCTGTAAGCCTGCACAGCTCGCCCCTCAAGAACTTGCAGCCTGGTTGGATCCTCATTTAGGGTGAAGATCTGCTATTCATATCCAATCTCTTTAGCATATTAAACTGAGGTTGCATTTCTGTTTATCTGCTAGATAACCTGCTCTGATCTCTTTGCTATCACTTAAAATCTATCTTTTGTAGTTAATAAACTTATTTTTGCTTTATCTAAAACCAGTGAGTTGGTGTGAAGTGTGGGGGAGTCATACCTGGGGCAAAAAGCTATTGTAGATTTCCTCTCTGCATTGAGGGAGAGGGCTAATGTTATGAGTGTATGCTGCACAGATCTCAGTGCAGTGCAAGATGGCATAATTCTGGATTTACACTCCAGAGGGGGGTGTGTGCCTTAGGAACTGGGAGGTTGCCTAGCTGAAACCTTCCCATGCAGAGTTGATCTCAGCATCTGTATGTGCTGTGCTGGGTGTGTCCCCACCTGTGTGTGTATGCTGGAGAGGGCTTGAGGGCCTGTCACAGCAGTGCAGTGTAAAGGGAGCCCAGGCTGGTGGGTCAGGCAGGCTCAGTGGTGCCCTAGTTCCAGGTGGCACCCCGGGGGGAACCCGTCACAGGTGGCACGTGAGGTATCTACCAAGAGCCAGTCGCTCACTGGACAGCAGGCTCGTTGCAAAATGCATGGAAGGATGATATGTAAGGGGTTACGTATTTATACTGAACATTCTGTTCTCAAGACCTTAGCGTGAAGGTAGGTCACCAGGAGGGGATGTACCTCGGAAATGTTCCTTTCCAGCAGGAAGCACCAGATACCTAGCTCCCTGTCTGGCCATTTGTGTCTTGTCTGCCTCACAACGGAGGCCTGGCATGCCCAAGAATTTACACCCCACCAAGTGGGGAGGAAGCCACTGTGTACCAAAGCTGTCAGCTTGCATTTCAAATAAAAGTCCCTATGTCCCTATGTCCAGAACATCTGGTTTAACTTGGATTTAAACTTGGAGAGTGGTCAGTTTAGATGAGCTATTACCAGCAGGAGAGTGAGTTTGTGTGTGTATGGGGGTGGGGGGGGATGTGAGAAAACCTGGATCTATGCAGGAAATAGCCCGACTTGATTATGTAAAGAGTTGTCACTTTGGATGGGCTAGCACCAGCAGGAGAGTGAATTTGTGTGGGGGGGTGGAGGGTGAGAAAACCTGGATTTGTGCTGGAAATGGCCCACCTGTTGATCACTTTAGATAAGCTATTACCAGCAGGACAGTGGGGTGGGAGGAGGTATTGTTTCATATTCTCTGTGTGTATATAAAGTCTGCTGCAGTTTCCACGGTATACATCTGATGAAGTGAGCTGTAGCTCACGAAAGCTCATGCTCAAATAAATTGGTTAGTCTCTAAGGTGCCACAAGTACTCCTTTTCTTTTTGCGAATACAGACTAACACGGCTGTTCCTCTGAAACCTGAATGAGGGAGGCAACCTAGTGATAGAGGATGTGGAAAAAGCTAATGTACTCAATGCTTTTTTTGCCTCTGTCTTCACGAACAAGGTCAGCTCCCAGACTACTGCACTGGGCAGCACAGCATGGGGAGGAGGTGACCAGCCCTCTATGGAGAAAGAAGTGGTCGGGACTATTTAGAAAAGCTGGATGTGCACAAGTCCATGGGGCCGGATGCGCTGCATCCGAGAGTGCTAAAGGAGTTGGCGGATGTGATTGCAGAGCCATTGGCCATTATCTTTGAAAACTCATGGTGATCGGGGGAGGTCCCGGACAACTGGAAAAAGGCTAATGTAGTGCCCATCTTTAAAAAAGGGAAAAAGGAGGATCCTGGGAACTACAGGCCAGTCAGCCTCACCTAAGTCCCTGGAAAAATCATGGAGCAGGTCCTCAAGGAATCAATTCTGAAGCACTTAGACGAGAGGAAAGTGATCAGGAACAGTCAGCATGGATTCACCAAGGGCAAGTCATGCCTGACTAATCTAATTGCCTTCTATGATGAGATAACTGGCTCTGTGGATGAGGGGAAAGCGGTGGACGTGTTGTTCCTTGACTTTAGCAAAGCTTTTGACACGGTCTCCCACAGTATTCTTGCCAGCAACTTAAAGAAGTATGGGCTGGGTGAATGGACTATAAGGTGGATAGAAAGTTGGCTAGATTGTCGGGTTCAACGGGTAGCGATCAATGGCTCCATGTCTAGTTGGCAGCCTGTATCAAGTGGAGTGCCCCAAGGGTCGGTCCTGGGGCTGGTTTTGTTCAATATCTTCATTAATGATCTGGAGGATGGTGTGGATTGCACCCTCAGCAAGTTTGCAGATGACACTAAACTGGGAAGAGAGGTAGATACGCTGGAGGGTAGGGATAGGATACAGAGGGCCCTACACAAATTAGAGGATTGGGCCAAAAGAAATCTGATGAGGTTCAACAAGGACAAGTGCAGAGTCCTGCACTTAGGACGGAAGAATCCCATGCACTGCTACAGACTAGGGACCGAATGGCTTGGCAGCAGTTCTGCAGAAAAGGACCTAGGGGTTACAGTGGACAAGAAGCTGGATATGAGTCAACAGTGTGCCCTTGTTGCCAAGAAGGCCAATAGCTTTTTGGGCTGTATAGGTAGGGGCATTGCCAGCAGATCGAGGGATGTGATTGTTCCCCTCTATTCGACATTGGTGAGGCCTCATCTGGAGTACTGTGTCCAGTTTTGGGCCCCACACTACAAGAAGGATGTGGAAAAATTGGAAAACGTCCAGCGGAGGGCAACAAAAATGATTAGGGGACTGGAACACATGACTTATGAGGAGAGGCTGAGGGAACTGGGATTGTTTAGTCTGCGGAAGAGAAGACTGAGGGGGGATTTGATAGCTGCTTTCAGCTACCTGAAAGGGGGTTCCAAAGAGGATGGAGCTAGACGGTTCTCAGTGGTAGCTGATGACAGAACAAGAAGCAATGGTCTCAAGTTGCAGTGGAGGAGGTTTAGGTTGGATATTAGGAAAAACTTTTTCATTAGGAGGGTGGTGAAGCACTGAAATGCGTTACTTAGGGAGGTGGTGGAATCTCCTTCCTTAGAAGTTTTTATGGTCAGGCTTGACAGAGCCCTGGCTGGGATGATTTATTTGGGGATTGGTCCTGCTTTGAGCAGGGGGTTGGACTAAATGACCTCCTGAGGTCCCTTCCAACCCTGTTATTCTATGATTCTATGATTTATGAGCACGCAGGATGCAAAAGAGGCAGACAATGCTCCCAAATCTGACCGCTCCCAGCTTTGCCCTCACTTTGCTCTGGAGCAAACGACTGTGCAAGGTACAGGGCTGAGGGCCGAGAGAAGGGGGCCCCAGTGGTACGTTTGTGTGCCTGGAGGGGCGTACGTGGGAGATTGTGGACGCACGTGTGTTGCTTTGGGTACATCTGGACTGCAGCCGGGGATGTGACCAGCCGCTCGTGTACTCAAGCTAACCCGCTAAAAACAGCAGTGGCCCAGGCTTCAGCGGGAGTTGTACAAGCCCGCCCGACCCCACTGGGTACGTGCTCGCTTGTTCAGCCTGTGCTGTGTCCTCACTTCTGTTCTTAGCCGCTAGTGCGGGTATATCCCCCACCACCCTTGGCCCTCTGTGACGGGCGGGGAGTTGTGTGCACGCCCAGCTGGGCGCGTGCCCGGGCCTGTGTTACCCTGAGTGCGTGTGCGGTGTTGCGGTGAGGGGCTACTTGTGTGCGTGTGATGCTGGGAGATGCATTTGTGTGTGCAATCCTCTGCGCTTGCTTTCCTAGTGGCGGAAATTTCATGGCTCTGCACCCTTCCTGCGCCTCTGGTGAAATCTCACGTTTGCTTGTGGAGGATGGCTGCACCCCCCTCCCCCCTCCTCAGGACTGTCCCACCGGACCTAGATACCGTCACTGGCGAGTGTGCATTGCTGGGGTGTGAAATGGCAGCGAATTCACCCTGCCTGGAGTGTCTCAAAGATTCCTTTGCTTTGTAGTTCATGTTGGGGGCAGGAAGGGGGGAGATGTGCATAGCCCCAGATCAATAGCAGTCCTGGGGCAAGATTCAAGAAATGAATGACCGTGCCAGCCAGGGCATCTGTTACCCCAGTCCGCGGAGTCCAAACAACACAACACCACTTCACTTTGCATAGTCAGAAGGGATTTAAGGGGCAGAGGTGTGGGAGAAGGGGCGTTTTCAGTAGGGGTTCAAGACAAGCCGAAGAGCTCACGAGATGGAGGGAAACCGGCTGTCAGACAGAAGAGGCTGCAGGGGAGAAGGCTCTTGCGTCAGCGCTGTGCAAAGGAAGACGGAAGCTAGATGCATGTAGGGGTGAGGATCCTGTCTGCTGTGGATGTGTGTGGCTGTGGGGAGGAGGGGTTGGGAGGAAAGGAGAGTGGCCACGTGGAGCAGGGTGATGCAATCCGCAGGGGGAGAAGGGAGGAGGATGTTTGTGCTTTGTCCCTTCCCAAGAGCCGGTGACTGGAGTCTCCCATGAGGACCAGCATCCCCTGTGCTGAGCTAAGGAGCAGGACTCACAACAACCCAACAGCTCCTTCCAGGCTGTGATGGATGAGTTTGCACCTCTGCTTGGCTTCCCGTAACTGCCTCCCATTAGGTAGCACTGGCCAGCTGGCCTCCCCGGTGGCTTAGCGAGGGAGGGGCAGTGCCGGCTGGGGCAGGGATGGTGTGGGTTTGTGTGTACGGTGGTGGGGCCGCGGGGTAGGGGTGGATGCAGCTGATTTTAGCGAAGGGAGACCGGAGATTCAGCTGCCTTGGAGAAAGCATCCAGGACGCTTTATTGCCCAGCGGCCCAGGCAGGAGCCTTCTGGAGATTCTGAGGCACATAAGTAACTGCAGTGGGTGATCACTTAATAATTCAAGATATGCAGTGTTTGGACAGCCTCCCAGAGCTCCAGCCAGAATAGGAGAGCGAGGCACAGAGAAACGAAATCTCCCTGCCTTACAGGAAATCTGTCCCTGCGGAACTTCCACCCAGACACAGGGATAGACCGTGGGCCTTGGCTGGGATCTACTCCACTGCTCTAGCAATTGGACAAGGGGACAGATTATCAGGCTCCGCCACCTGCTCATTGTGTGACCGTGGCAAGTCACGGCCCTGCTCTGTGCCTCAGTTTCCCCATCTCTAAAATAAAAATAACGCTACGGACCGACTTCAGGGAAGTGCTTTGAGATCAATGGGGGGAAAGTGCTAGGGAAGTGCTAAGCACTCAGGATAGCCTAAGCTGGGATGTTCACTGGGAGATTTCCCAGCCCCTGGGAAAAGTGCTTTGCAAACGATATTGGAACTGGTGAGGCACACAAGGTGCTGGGGGGACTCAGGGAGTCTGCTCAGTTCCTACCATGCCTGTTGTCAGGGGTATGCCCTGTGCAACGTGTGCAGCAGTTTTAATTGCCAAGGTCAGAGAAGGTGATATGCAGGTCCTCTTGTGTGCCTCAGTGGACCTTCAGTGTCACGCCGGCCGGTCTCTCTCATGCATGCCCCACCTGATGTGTTGGAGCTTCGGTCTGCCAGGCCCAGATCCTCAAAGGTATTTAAGCACCTAAGTCCCATTGAAATCAATGGGTTTCAAGTGCCTATGTGCTTTTAAAAATCCCCCTAGATGCCTAAATACCTTTAAAAACCTGGCCCTAGCTCCTTTAACAGTGAGCAAGTTGCAGGCAGTTTTAGGTGCTGGTGACAACTACTGTTGGGAAACATTTTTCTCTCTGTTCTTGTACATTAACTAGGGATTATGATGGGGCGGGTTATTAATTTCATTTTGGGGAGGCGGTATTTTTAGCAACTTTTGAGTTCTAAGTAGATGTCCAAAATTGAGGTTTGAGCGGGGGGGCTTTCTCTTCGTCTATACTGTACTGAGTAACGTAGATTATATATTATACACATTATTCATCGCGATAGCACATCCTCTAATGACTACTTCTAGTAATGGCCCCCGAGCGCTTTAATGTAGCATTGTTCAAACAGTACTATGTTCAATTGCATGCGGCAACCTTCCGTGGGCACCAGCAGGGTCTACCCAGACCAGTGAATGCACTGCACGTTAGAAATCGCATCCCTGTAGTCTGCATTACAGCTCCGTGTAGACAAGCCCTTAGATGCAAATAACCATTGCAGTGATTTTCTGGTGTTTACTGGATAAACACCAATTTCTTTCTTTCTTTCTTTCTTTCTTTCTTTCTTTCTTTCTTTCTTTCTTTCTTTCTTTCTTTCTTTCTATGTTTTATCAGCGCTAATTGGTTAAAACCTTAAATCAGAAGCCCTGTGATTAATAACATTTCAAAACAAAACCCAGAAATTACACTCACAATCAGTACAGTACACGGATATGAAAGAAAACATCCAAACCCTCCACATCCTAAGAACTAAAAGGTCCACTTGGCATCACAGACCCCCATACCAACTGCCAGTCTGCCAAACTCAATTGCTTTTTCTCAGCCATTTCTAGCCACGGAGTGAATGCACAGATAGTTTGAGCGAGCATTTCAGGTGAGTCATCTTGTGCCTAGAAATAGCCCGGACAGCAGATTGACCGCACTAACAACTGCTAGGTGCTCAAAGAAAATACACAGTCAGTGTCTGTCCTTCCTTACTGAGGTAGATGCTGAATCCTCTAGTGCCTGGAAAAGGCCAAAAGCCAATTGTGCGCAAGTCTGGCCGTGCACCAGTGGAATTCTCTGTTTTGAGGTCAGCACACCCCAGATGGGAAGCACTAAAGAAGCAAAATAGTAGAAACATGTTCCATATTCTCCTCTAATCCAAAGCAGCCTTCCAAGGGGCAGCCTTTGTCTACTAGGTGTTTCCCTTGCAGGTTACCTCTGACATATAATTTACTATGAAATACCTGCCACCGTATAACCCTTGGTTTCAGGAAAACTCTATTGTTTTGAAGATGGTTCAACAATTCCCCACTGAGACAATCTTCTGGGCAATTCAATCTCTCTCGCTTGCTCTGCCTCCATGTACATTTCACCTCTGACAGTCCCCGTCTGAGGTTCCCTGCCTCTGCTGAACAGATCCCAGTGACCTCCATGATCTCTCCCAAACACAGGGCTCTTAGGAAGGCCTCTCCTCTCCCCCGCTGCCTTGGAACAGAGCTGCTGCTCATTGGCTGTTCACAGGGCTTAATTTGTAATGAAAGAGGTGCCGGTCCTCAAGCACTTAGGTGCCGGGGCTCAAGCAGTTTTTTGACGTTCATAACTGATGCATCAAGCCCAGAGGTGCCGGGGCTATGAACTGCCAAGCCCAGAGGTGCCAGGGCTCAGCGCTGGCAAAAATTAAGCACTGGCTGTTCACCCTAACTAGAAGAGAGCCTGCTGCTGTATCTGCTGAGGTCAGTGGCAAAACTCCCACTGACTTCATGTGGCACAATCCAGAGTGTATTTCCATTGGACCGTATGAACTGGAACCATAAACTCACTGAACATTAAATCCCACCAAATGAGGGTCGATCCATCCTCATCATCGTATCCACTCATTATACTCCACACCTGAACATAGCCATGATATGAACAACATACCCCCATATCTCAATGTCTGTACTTTGACCCGTTAAACTTTTACCCCCAATCGGGGAGATTGCAGATTATGTATTCCTTACGCCACCCGTTCCTAAACCGAATTTCACACCCCTTGATAATCTGTACCTTATTCCCTGATAACCAGAAACTTCTATGCTCAAACTCTGTCCCGTTTTCTTTTTACTTCAACATCATCTTAATAAAATTATTAAATCTGTTCCTGTGCCAGGACCGGGAGACCGAGCCATCCTAGGGCAGGTTTGCTTTGGAAGAAGAAAGAGAGCCAAACGCTGATCTCAGTTATGCTGGGGTAAATCGGGAGTAACTCCATCAAAGTTGGGGTTACTTTAGACTTACCCCTGTGTAGCAGAGACAAGAATCAGGCCCTGGGGAGTTATCCTTCTTCTCACAGTCAGCATTCAGTCCAAAGAGCCCTTCAGCCTGGCCTCAATTCAGCAAGAGGGTAACTAGTCAATGGAGCTGTTCTCATGATTGTGTGTATTAGCGCCTTGCTGGGCCGAAAGCTGGTTCCAGGGTGACTAGTTATTAAAATAATCCATCCCGCTAAAACGCGCTCCTGGTAAAAGATCAGCTGGTGACGTAGCCGCTGATGGAATTGTAACAGGAGCTAACCATGGGCCCATAAGAAAATTGCAGCAGTTATGGGTTTTCCCTGCACTGGTGTTTTTACTCCATGTACATTTCCTGTGGCAACGTTCCGTTAAAGGGACAGTGGCCAAAAAAATTAGGTCAGGTTTCGAAACAACGCCTGACTCTGATCTCACGTGTCCTGGTGTAAATCAGGAGTAAGGCCATTGAAATCCATGGAGTTACTCTGGATTTAACACAGATGTGAGAGCAGACTTAATTCACAACGGCTGCGTTAGGGCTGCCTATGAAGCACATCCCAGGCCTGGGTGACTAGCTCTCAGCCCGGCTCCATCATGTCCCTGTACTGGGACTTGCCAGCAGTGGTAGCATAGGAGTTCTGACATCAGCACTAGGCTGTTTCTGCAGCCAGGGGAACTCACTCGCATTCACACCCAGTCTTGCAGTTCTTGTAGCAGGAAGGGGCAGAATCAGCCCCCAGACTGTGAAATTGACCAATCCAGGGCCTGATCCCACTCCCAGTTACACTGGAATAAAATCAGGAGAAATCCCACTGAATTGAATTGAATTACACCAGTGTAAAACTGGTATAAAGGGAGAGCAGATTCAGCCTCTCCTTGTCCAAAATGCAACAAGAAGACATCCTAAATGTGGGAAAACAAATCTGCCTATGAAAATTCTTCTCTGTGGACTCAGTGACAGTGTTATCGGTCACGGGGGGGGTCCCCACTCCATTTCTTAACAGAGGGCTACACGGAAGCCTCCCTTTGCTCCAATCCAAACTGAAGTCTAAAGAGACATGGTCAACTTGATTTCTTTTAGTGACTAATTTCACAATGCCAGTTCCAGACAGCTCCCATTCAGCAGCATGGGCTAGAGTCTCAGCTGTATAAACTAGCATCACTCACGCTGATTTACACCTGCTGAAGCTCCGGCCCATTGCCTCTCGAATGCAGACTAGCTCCTGATGCTACCCTAGGGCAGGCCTTCAACCCACCACCCTCAGCACAGGACTCTCCTGCACAGGAACAACGTAGCCTTCAAAGAAAGACCGGACTCACCAATGAGCGCCAGTCATTCCCTCACTGCCTGGATTTTTGCAGGCGGAAAGGACACAATTCCCTTCTTTCCACACTGCCCCATAGTACGAAAGCAAGAGGACACAGGATCAGAATTACAGGAAGGTAAATGCAGAACAAATAGCAGGTGAGACCAATACAAGGTTAGGCAATTCTCTGCCTTGTGGGGAAGGGTCACATAGACAAAGACAGAGGCTGGAGTTTATGAAGTGCTGGGTAATTTTATGATCCTTGTAAACTACTCTAAATGAATAGAAGCATAATCCATGCTCATACTTCATGGCACAGACTGAATGCTGCAAGGGTCAGGAGAGAATGCCAGTCACCTAATATAGACAGCATTGCAAAATGAGCCAGATGCACGATAAGGGGATTTTTGCCTTCCAAACTTGAGGTACAGGCTAGCGTGGGATGCAGGAGGAGCAGACGGATCCGGGATGGCATGTCCTATCTTCCTATGATGAGGAAAGCATGGCATTAACTCCCAAAGCCCTTTGGTGGCCTGGGAAGAGCTGAGTGGCACAGGCTGCCTTCAGCTGACTCCACTGGCTGACAGCTCCACTTTATTTATGGGCCTGATCGCAGCCGACACATGAGCTGATTTATTAACTCCGCTCTCCTGCTACTCGGAGCCTTGTAGATAAATGGTAGCGCTGGAGGCAAGTGCTAAAACTCAGCTAACATTAAAGTGAAGGATCTGCTGCTCCCTCTGCCCCAGTCCCGCGGGCAGGATGCGCTTTTGGTTGGTTTCTCTTTGCAGATCTGGCTGTCGCTTGCAGGCCTGGGCAGAGTGTTATACCAGGCAAGGCACGGGGAGGGGGAGGCGGGTGTCTCCTGGAGGATGCTGAGTCAGCACCGATCCTTCCTGCGGGCAGCTCCCCTGCTGCTTGTGGGAAGGTCGGGGTCAAGCCAGGTGATTGCCTGTCACTTTCACACAGCTGGGAAAGGAAGAGCTGCCAAACAGGCTCTCCCTGTCTGTGCCGGGGAGGGGGGTGGCACTGCGGCTGGGCTCCGGGCTGGCTGGACACGCCAAATCCTGTTTGTTTTAAGTCTGACCTTTGCCACTCAGGTTTGTCGCAGCTGAGCAGGAAGGGAGGCAGTTAGGAGCCCAAGCTTGCCTCCAGGTCAACTGGTGTAAATCTGGAGTCATTCCATCAAGTGCAGGAGGAGTCATGCTCCGTGGAGTTATACTGGCACAACTGGGAGCAGAATCTGACCCTGTGAGGAGTTTCTCTGTGTGTGTCGTTAGGTAGGTACGTATGCACATTAAAGGGCCTGATTCGTCTCACACGTACACGGGTGAAAATCAGGAGTGATGACGCTCAGGGCAATGGTGTTACACTGGTGTAAATTGGTGCAAGAGGAGAATCAGAGCCATTAAGCCTGATTCTCCGCCTCCTTGCACCGGGTCGTCATTTTGCTCTGGTGCAAAGCATGCGTAGAGGGTCCCCTCCTCCCTCGAGGTTGTTCCAGACTCTCCCACCCAGTGGGGAAGCAGGAGTCTTTCCAGATCAAAAGGGCCATGTGTCCGCATGGGGGAGCATCCCAGAGCCACAAATCTGCCCCAGCGCGTTGCCTAGTATGGACAGAACCCCAGTGTCATTGCAAAGAGCAGCCAGTCCAGGGGAGCGCTGCACAAGCCTCTGATGCCTACAAGAAACCTGCCTCCTTGACAGCCCCTCCTTCCCTGTGGGCAGCAGCTGATTCTTACCTGGGCATTCATGCTGCTCCCTGTGCCCCTGGCCTGCAGGGGAACCAGCTGCCCTCCCTCTGCAGCCCTCGGGTTCCCTTCTGAATGGCTGGCAACCCCGGCCTCCAGTAAAAGGGGAGCTGGCTCCGCTGATGATCTGTGATCACGGAGTGGGGGGGCTCCCCGGGTGTAACTGACAATACAATGCAGATGGGCGGCAGATAATCAGGTTCACAGACTTTCACAGATCCCCGGGTTACAGCCCCTTTTTGCTCGCTAGACTGGTGCAAAGGGGGCATGTGTCCCCACAGTGCAGAAGGCCCCAAAACAGCCACAGAGCATGCTTTTGTCATTTTGAGGCTCCTGCATAGGTTGCGGGGGGGGGGGAGCATTTTGGGGTGGGGGAATGCCAGGGACCGGTGGAGCAAGGCTGCACCTTGGGGATTCTGCCTCACTGCAGGAGGGTGTGCGTGGTGGTAGCTTCCCCCTCAGCTAGGTCGTTCCAAACTCTGACCCCCTTTGGGGGTGGGGAGCAGGGCAGGAATTCCCTGAGGCCATTGCGGAAGTGACTTAAGAGGGCGCTGGTGAAGCTGGAATTACTCAGGAGTTACTCTGGATAGGCCCTGGGGGTAAGTGGGAGCAGAATCTGGCTCCTTAATTTTGAAGAACTTTTGTGCGTGTTATTGGTGTTGATTTCCAGCTACATGAGTCCCGGATTTTTATCCACCTAAATGGTTTGCACTTGCAAGAAGCTAGAGGAACATCCTCAGCTAGGCACTGTTACTTAGTCTGAATGTAACGACCAGGGGGGAAGAAAGGATGAGCTTCCTAACAGCCAGAAACAGAACTGCCACCTCTGCGTAGCAGAACCATGTGTAAGTGCGGGAATAATCCCGCTCTTGTGGGGAACTTTCCTGGCTTCTGCACTACCCCGGTGAAGTGGGCTAGCGAAAGGATCTGAGTCCTCGCTCCCACTTCCTTTACCCACTGGCCTCCCTGCCCTTGAGGACTCCCCTTCCCCTCTCCTGTCTGGCAGAGTCCTCGTAACCCCAACAAGGCTGGGCCCACGATTCCTGGGGGGCTTGACCCCCAACCCTGCTGTGGTCACCTAGGACAGGGGCTAGGGTGTCCCCACTCTGGGGTGCTCTCTCTGCACTGGGCACTTCTCTGACCCACTGATCATTACATACAATTTGAAACAAATGCAAGTTATTTAATCAACTATTAATTTTAAAAAGAATAAGGGGAAATGGGAAAGGTTAAAGGAAACACATCACCCCGCTCTGTGGCAGGGAACTTCACAAACAGTGTCTCTGGGATGTCAGGGCAGTTGACAGTCTGTTCCTTGTAAGTCCCAGGCCTTCTTCTCAGGCCCTGGCCGTGCTGCAGGGATGCTGTGGGTTGGACGCTTGCTCTGGTGGTGGCCACACGCTCACAGGCTCTAGGTGGCAAGGCCCTTCTTCCCAGTGTTGCCCCCGCCCTGTCGGGGTTACAATCCCCCTCCGAGTCTGGCCTGCAGAGCCTCCTGGCTGAGGCGTCTCCCAGTGCTGGGCCCACTGCCCAGAGTCCCACCTCGCTCTCCCGAGCTGCTCACGACACCGGGCCCCGGACTGCTCCAGCTCCAGCTCCACCCTGTCTCAGCACGGCTGCTGCTGCTCTGCCTCCAGCTCCCTGGGCTGCTTCTCTGGCCCCTCTGGCTCTGGTTGCTGCAGCTCCGCTCCCAGGACAGGTCTGCTCTGCAGGCTGCTTCTGTGACTCTGCTCCCAGCACTGACCTGCTTCGTGGGCTGCTTTTCTGTCCCCTCTGGCTCTGGTTGCTGCAGAGGAGGGCGATGGTGTCTACATGACAGGCCTTGCAAGACAGATCTCAGCTTTCCCACAGTGACCCTGGGCACATCATTTAATCCCCCGTGACTCAGTTTCCCAAGAAAATGGGGAATACTGGAAATTGGGGATACTTCCGACTTCCCTCAGAGGGGGAGCTGGCCGGAGTAGTGAATTCAGACCTGGTTTGCAGTGCAGTCAAAGGGAGTTGTGGGTGCTCAGCACGTCTGCAAGTCAGGCCTTTAATGTTTATAAAGTGCTGCCCGTCCGATGGCAAATGGAAAGCATCCCAGCCGGACACGGAGATGGATAGATCTGATCCTGCAGATGGATCAGAGGGAGGGAGGGGATCGATAATGCAGATCGGGAGAGAGCGGGACAGCGAGAATAAGCCCAGCATTGTAAATGAACACTGTGCTTCTCCCCAGGCATGGCTGGTATCTCCAGCCACTCGGCCCGTCTGGGGCCTTTAACAATACAGAGCCATCAGATCAGGACCTGAGTCAGCTTCCAGGGCTCTTTCTGTGTGCACTGACCGAGTCCTGGACGGACGCTGCTTTAATGACGGCATGACGGGACGGATTGTGCGTGCTCAGGCAGCCAGCTGGAAACCCGGAGCAGTTGTCTCCTCCTTATGTGACAAGGACCTGCGGCGAAAGGAGCTTTCCTGCTTCATGCCCCTTCCTGGTGCCAGGCTACAGCCAGCCATCAGAGCTACAGGATCAAATATTCATCACTATATACATGTAGCTGGAATTATTTTTGCCAACGTGCATTACTTTGCATTTATCAATGTGCCGTTTTGTTGCCCAGTCACTCAGTTTTGTGAGATCCCCCTGTAACTCTTACTCACGTGCTCGGGGTCGAACTGGTCACCATATCTGGGGTTGGGAAGGAGTTTTCCCCCAGGTCAGATTGTCAGAGACCCTGGAGGTTTTTTGCATTTGTCTGCAGCCTGGGACATGGGTCAACTGCAGGTTTAAACTAGTGTAAATGGTGGATTCTCTGTAACTTGAAGTCTTTAAACCAGGATTTGAGGATATCAGTAACTCAGCCAACGGTTAGGGGTCTTTCACAGTCATGGGTGGGTGAGGTTCTGTGGCCTGCGATGAGCAGGAGATCAGACTAGAACAGCGGTTCTCAAACTATGGGTCGGGACCCCAAAGTGGATCGTGACCCCATTTTAAAGGGGTTGCCAGGGCTGGCATTAGACTTGCTGGGCCCTGGGGCCAAAGCCAAAAGCCAAAGCCCCACCGCCCAGGGCTGAAGCCGAAGCCCGAGAGCTTCAGCCCTGGGTGGTGAGGCTCAGATTACAGGCCTCCCACCTGGGGCTGAAGGCCTTGAGCTTCAGCTTTGCCCCACCTCCGCACCCAGGGCAGCGGGGTTCAGGCTTCGGTCCCCCTCCTGGGGTCGTGTAGTAATTTTTGTTGTCAGAAGTGGGTCGTGGTACAATGAAGTTTGAGAACTCCTGGACTAGAAGATCATGATGGTCCCTTCTGACCTTAAAGTCTATGAGTATATGAGACTTGCCACCAGCCTCATGGCAGGACAGTGACCAGAATACGCGTGAGGAGCATCTTGTCTTAACTCCTTCACTGCTGGACTCTCCACCACACCTGTTGCCATCCCATCATCCAGTCACGTTCCCCAGAGATCCAAGATCTTGGGGGGAGGGATAGCTCAGTGGTTTGAGCATTGGCCTGCTAAACCCAGGGTTGTGAGTTCAATCCTTGAGGGGGCCGTTTAGGGATCTGGAGCAAAAATTGGGGATTGGTCCTGCTTCAAGCAGGGGGGTTGGACTAGATGACCTCCTGAGGTCCCTTCCAACCCTAACCTTCTATGAATCTTCTAAGGTCTGGCCATCGTAGGGCTATCAGGAAAGTGCAGCGGGTGAATTCCACCAGGTTATGTCTAGAGTAGTGTTTCTCAACCTGTTTGATACCAGGGACCGGCTTACTTGCCTTCCTAAACTGTGTTAGGGAGATCTCTGGGACTGGCGCTGGTCCATGGACCGGTCATTGAGAAAGCTGATCGAGACTGTTCAGCAGCAGGGCAGGTAGGTATGTTTTATTCCAGCAGCTGCAGCATATTCAACAGTGTTACATGCAATGAACCTGGACAGTTGAGCAAATATAATCCGCATGTAGGACATGCTCAGAAAGGCTGTAACCAGTGTGGAGATGGTGGCAGTGTTTTGTTCTCAGCAGATGTCTGAACAGCTGGCTGACTGGTGCTGAGCAGCGATGGGGTCTACTGAGAGACAGGTAATCTGAGAGATCTGCCACCTTGGGCAAGACCCATCACTTCTCTGCGATAACCTCCAAAGAAGACACAGACAAAATATTATAATCGGTACAAAAGAATCCTTGGCATTGATGCCGTCTTAATTTTGATCAGCTCAGCCTTCCAAAATCAGGAGAGTTTAACCTTAACTCTGCCCCCTGGTTCTTGAGCCTTAAAGGCTGGTCCTTCAGGCGTTCCCACTATAATTTGTTTGTTAATTAATTAATTCTGCAGTAAGGGCAGAAAGATCCTTCCAATACACAAACATCATTCTGCCAAACCCGGAAATTGACAAATGTTCTTTCCCCTCTTTCCTTCCATTCTCCCCCTCCCCATCTCATTTCCTCCGGAGCTGAATAAATCTGTCTGACTGACAGATGCCTTCTGACAAGCTGAGCAGCTAAAAATCACAGGTCAATAGGGCTATAATTAGGAGAATTGAGCCCTGTCAAGCCCGGACTGATATTTATCTGAAATCAATGGCCAATAGGGTGGAAAGAATGAAGATTTGGGAGTGTTTGCTTTGGAGTTGTCAGGGTTCTTTGCACCATGTCTGAGCACGGATCCTCTGGGCGGGGGCTTTCCTGCTGGCTGAAAGGGGGAAGGATTATTGCATTAGCCACAGAGATCTGCCTCTGTCACTCGCCCTCGGAGCACCAGGACCCCGGTGACCTCTCTAGTCATGCAGGAGCCAATGAATCACCCCAAGATGGAACTGCAGTGGTCTCCTCTGACAGAGGAACGAGGCTGCAGGGTGTGACACATGTACACCCTGTGATCCCAGCAGGGGAATTAGCCTGGTGCTCTCATTCCTCACTAGGGTTGGATTATCAAAGGCATATTTACAATCACAGTTATGTTAACTAGTGAGAGATCTGAACCGAGACCTCAGCTTCCCGTGGCTGGAGCCCGCATGGAACTTCCTGGCTCCTGGCCACAGCCAACACAGCAGCCTGAGGCCAAGTCTAATTTAAACAGCAACCAGATCCCAGTAATAATAATAATTCACTGAACATTAATATTGAGACTTACTCACTGCTCATTACATTAGTAGCAAATGTTTGGTATTTATTAGGAGTGGTAGAGTTGAGTGACTTTTTTCAGACCAAACTTCTTGTTGTTGTTGCACATTCTAGGGTACCAGAATTTGTGTCATTTTCATTGAGTTGTTTCAGTTAAAAGAAAACTTCCAGAAATTGAAATGTTTCATTTCAACCTTTTCACAACAAAACGTTTCCATTTTTTCCAGTTCAAAATGACTTTTTGTTTCAAAATTTCCCATAAAAAAACCCCCCTAAAAATATTTTTAAAGGTTTGAAATTTAAAGAAAACTTTTTGTTCAACCTCAAACAATCCCCTGCAACACACCGATTTTTCGGAATTGCCAGTGACCTGAAAAGTCTGTTATTCACTCAGCTCTATGTATTGATCGAAATAATTATGAATATATCCTGGATGTGTTTGGAGCATGGTAGTGCTGGCAGACTCTGACAAAGCCCTGAGCCTAGTTGTGCTGGACCCTGAACAGACACATAGTAAGAGACAGTCCCGCCCTGAAAAGCTTACAGCTAAGCACCAACAATGTGCTTGACTCCGTACAAGGTTCACAAGTACACACACATGCCAACTTTCCAATGTGGGGGGTGCTGAACCCCCGGCTCTGCCCTAGGCCCCGCCCTCACCCCCACCCCGCCTCTTCCCGCCCCATTCTACCTCCTCTACCTACCTCCTCCCTCCGATCCTCCTGCACGCCGCAAAACAGCTGATTGTGGCAGCGGGAGGCAGGGGGAGGCACTGATCAACACGGCCTGCCAGTAGGCAGGAGGTACTGGGGGAAAAGGGGAGCTGCTGGGGGGTTTCTGGTGGGTGGTCAGGCCCCACCATTTTTTCCCCCGGAGTACTCCGGCCCCGGAGCACCCACGGAGTCAACACCTATGTAAGGACAGATTGTCCCTGCTCTGGAGAGATTACAGGGATGGAAGGGAGACTAGCCAGTTGTTTATTGTACTAACTTGGGAACAGGGGGCTCAAGTCCTAGTTCTGCCTCAAGTTTCCTGTGGGGCCTTGCATGAGTCACTGGTGGTGGTATTGACATTGACGTCAAAGGGGACAAGCTTTCACCCTTAGGTTTTCTGGCCCAGATCCAATCAATGGGGGAGTTAGGAACCCAAAGCCCTCTGTGGATCCAGGTGTCAATTCCTCTACTATGGAGACAGGGGTGTTGTGAGCATAAATCCATGGGGGGTTGTGAGGTGCTCAGATATGACACTGATGGGGCCAGGTGAGTGCCAGAGATAGACTTAGGGCGGGGGGGTTGGGGGTCACTTGAATGACAATGTTGCGTTTTTCCAGTTGCAGGGATCTCAGGAGAGAAGCTATCCCGACAGAACAGAAGGGGCTCTGTTTTGTGTCTAGGCACTCCAGTTCAGCAGAGCATTTAAGCACCTACTTAAGGCCTTTGTTGAACCGGGGCCTACATGGCTAGCTATGGATTTTGGGTGACTGACTTAAGCACTCAGTTTTGCAGATGCTGGCCCTTATGTTTTCCCACAGACACCAGGCGAGAAGGAGCATAAAGACTTCAGAGAGTTAGGTATGAAGCACCAAGTTTCTAACTGTAGGAATTAAATTCCATTTAAACAGCCAGTCGGTGAGAGGAAATCTCTTTGTGTTTCGAGCCCACCTGACTCAACGTCACACTGTGACTTTGGTAACCAGCAGAGTCTCAATCCAGGACCTTCAGGGGCAAAGCACAGACCTTCATCACTTGAGTTGAGAGAGCTCCATTCTTGGCAGCGGCAGGAGGCTGTAATCTCTGTATGAACCAGACAGAGGGCAATGTGACCCATGCTATACAAAAGTGTTAAATAGAGCTCTGTGGGAAAAGGTTTTTCCCATCCTAAGTTGGTCAGTTTCAGAAATGGTTCGTGAACCGAAAATCTGAGAAAAAAAATCATTTCGGGTCAAGTGAAACATTTTGTTTTGACTTTGCCCACTTTATTTTTGGATACATTGTTTCAAATCGCATTAGCTGAAATTTCAAAATGAAAAGTCGTTTCAAACCAGAAAACCCGGAATGTTTTCATTTGACAATGTTGAAATGGGACCTTCCAACAAGTTCCTAGGGCTTTTTTCCTTTTCACAAAGGTTTCGAGTCGAGAAATACCCCGAAACTCATCCTTTCCGCGAACACTTTAGGAATCTTTTTGACTAGACGTTATTCATTGGAAAATGCCGAAGCCTCTGAAACCAACCAGCTCCAGTGTTAACCTTACACAGGTAGATACATCCCAGCCCTCTGCTTAGCGTATTCGGGAGGAAAGGCGGCTACATTGCTGCTATTCCTAATGACACTTCCACGCATCACGTACAGAGCATCAGACATCCTGCTGCCTCCTGACCTCGCGTAGTATCAGTCCCAGTCGCAGATTGCTATCCCTATCCTCTCCTCCGACCTGAAGTTCGACTTGCTCCTGGATACCCCCCAGACCTCAGTGTCCTCTGCCTTGCAGATCTATGGGACGGGAGAAACTGGGAGAGGCGGAGGAATTGGCAGGGTCCCCCTGAGGGATGCTGCTCGGTACGGTTCTAATTTATTGCTTCTGTAATTGGGGTAAATTAGTGGTGACCAAATTTATCTCCTCTCTTCTCATTAATCCCAAACAAAAAAGAATCCTGTTTGCAATCAATTAATGTTTAATTATGGCACAATAGTTGCTGTGGGAGATCAAAGCCCTGCTTACTTGAGGCTGGGGGAAGGATGCAGCCATGGAAGGATGGGTAGAGAACAGAATGACTCCAGTCTGGGACTGAGCTCCCATGTGCATTGCTGAAAGGTGGCCACCACCAGATGGGAAAACAAACAAACGGGAGATATGTGGGTGAGCCTCATTCCTGGAAGGAACCCCAGAAGCTTTGTGGGTCCAGCTGGCTGGAAAACGAGTGTTTCATGAAGCAATTTGAAATGTGTTTTCATTCCCATGCTGGACAGAAACAGGCAGAGAAGGGCTTCAAAGCTCTGACCACAGACTATCGGGGTCTCTCTCCTTCACTCTTCACCTACCTCATCCTGGACCTGAAACAACTTCTGATGAACTTGGCAGCAGAGGGCAAGCTCAATGGGGGTTAAACTGCCATTGTCCTGGGTTCAGATCCTATGCCAAGTCATCACTGAAGATGTATGTATTGGGTTTTTCATCCCGGCACTCTGTGGACATCCTGGAGTGGGAGGAAACAGGACTGGAATAGCAACAGCAGCACTGAGGGCAGCATAAAGCCTAGAAATAGTTCTGTGAGCTTAACCAGACCTACAGAACCCGGCTTGGTCTCCCACTGCCAGCCTGCGTCTCATTCTCCGGGCAGGTGGCGGTGATGGTAACAGGTGATGGCTCTTTGTCCCCGAAGGCCTTCTCCTGCAGAATCCCTCAGGGATCGATCCTGTCTCCCCTCCTGTTCCCAAAAGCACGTGGAGAGGTAGCGAGATCCTCTGTTGCCAACAATAAGCCAGTGACACCCCAAAGAATTATCTCATTCTCTATAGATGCAACCAGCACCATCCCATGCATGCTGGAAGGCCAACAGAAGATCAGCCCCTGGATGAAGTGCAGCTGCTTAAACTAAGCCTGGCCAAGACCAAGGCCATGCTGGTCACAAGGGGAAAATGCTAACAGGGACTAGCTGGGTCCCTGATCCCCTCTCATCAAAATGGTGCAAAGCCTTGGGTCCTGTTTGACTCTCCACTGAGCCGAGGTGACTGAGTGGCAGCCAGCAGTGGTGAAAAATTCTTTCTTCCACCTTCAGTTTGCTCAGGAATTTCACCCCTTGCTCCTAGGTAAGGCCCTCGCCCACACTGATCCATGCATTCACCACCTCCAGGCTGGTTTACCGTACCCCATTGTGACCAAGGCTGAAGGTGGAAGCAATACAGAAGCTCCATCTTGTGCAGAATGCGGCAGTCTGAGCACCAGGTCCTGCCTGGGCAGTTCCCGGCGTACTCTTTAGGGCTTGCTCCTGAACTTCAAAGCCATGAAGAGGTCAGGATCCAGCCACATCAGTGAAAGAACTTCACTCATGAGCCACTGTGGTGGTCAAAGTCTGGGAAGACGTGCATGGGAGCTAGAGAGAACTCACTCTCCGTCCAGGGGGTTCGGCCGTGGTATGACTCTCTAGAGGAGATTAGACGGATACAGCCTGACCACTTTTTGCAGCAAGATCTACCTCCTTGCTAAAGCTTTTTCCTCTGTAGCCGGCATGATGAGGATGATCGTAAGATAACACAGGCAGAGCCACTGATACCCAGGGAAGGGAGAAAAACAAAGACTCTGTGAAGTCCATGGGGGACCTCGTTATGTAGCTCTAATATACCTGGGAAAGCTTTAGATGTTACAGCACAGAGGCTTGTGTTCTTTGGCTAAATGCGCAGTGAAGTGACCACAGCTGGAGACTAGTTGTTCACTTCTGGGCACCTTCATCCCAGGTTGTAGTTTGACTGAAAGGACTTCAGAGAAGGGCCAGCCAAACAATAGAGGGATTGAGTGGTGCAGAAAGGTCAAGAGAAGAGAGCAGGCTGACTGAGTCAGGGGCAGTGGGAGGGAGCGAGTGAAGAGGAAAGTGAGGCATGGGGTGCAGCAGAAAGGGGGAGGCAGGGATGGGAAGATAACTCACTCCTTTCTGAAGATGGCCTGGCTTCTGGGACAGGCGATTGTAATTCACTCTACCAGGTTCCTGGGACATCTCAGCCCGGCCCTGCTCAGTACTGGATCCACTCCAGGTTCTGGCACTGATCTACAAAGCATTTAGTGAGCCAGAGCCCTGCTACCTCCAGGACTCATCTCTTTCCAGGACCCACCTTGACGATCTCAGCCATGTGGCACATGGTGCCTAGCAGAGCCCTGGCACAGGCTCGGAGGACCAAGAGGTGATGCCTTCTCAACAGCAAGCCCTGAGTTCTAGTTTCCACAAGAGAGACGAGCTCCCTCCTTGCCATCTTCAGCTCACTCTGCAAGACACAGCTTCTCCCCAAAGCATTCTCAAATACCCGAGCCAGAAAGAACACCCGGACAGATGAGCCAGGCCTGGGGTTCAGAAGGGATAGCCAAGTCCCTTCTGAACCCCAGTGCCTGTACAGTGCCAAGATACACCAACAGGTGCTATAGACAGGCACACACGCAGGTATGGGGCAGGGTGCATGGGGCAAAGGGTGGAGCTTATGGGGAGAAGGGCTGTGGAAGAGGATGTCAGGGCATTCGGAGAGGGAGGAGACCAGGCAGGCATGGGCAGGATGGGAGAGGGAACCGATCTGATTTGCAGAGTGCTGGGCTCCCCAGTGAGCAGCACTCGTCCTGCCCCCTCATTTACCCAGGGGAATTTATGCTTGGTTAATGCCGTGAGTATTAAATAAACTCCCCGCCTGGCCTGTCCGCCTCCCTCCCTGCTCTTTAGGTGCCATCAATCTGTGGGATTATTGAGCACAGTTTCGTAGTTAGTGGTGTGTTGAAAATGCTCCGGTCTTGCCTTTATCCCTTTCAGATCAGCTCCTCAAAGCAGAATCTGTCAAGGAAAGTAATGGGAGAGGCAGCTTTGATCTATGGGCTGCTTGCTTCTGGATCAATCCTGCTCTTCCCTCTCTGGGAGCACAGCACAAAGAGACGGTGGAGCCCAGGGCTGGGGGGCGGAGACCCCGGGCACAGCATGGCCTCCCTGGTACCAGAGGGCTCATTGAAACCTCCCTCTGTGACAAAATTATTTCCCCTGGGGGAAGGATTTAAGCCTCCCTGGGACAAACTGTTTTATAGTTTCTTTTCTGACTTTAATCGTTTATAATACACATGGGATCAAACCACAGAATAGGGATCCATACTGGGACTTCGCAAAAAGAAAAGGAGTACTTATGGCACCTTAGAGACTAACCAATTTATTTGAGCATAAGCTTTCGTGAGCTACAGCTCACTTCATCGGATGCATACCGTGGAAACTGCAGCAGACTTTATATATACACAGAGAATATGAAACAATACCTCCTCCCACCCCACTGTCCTGCTGGTAATAGCTTATCTAAAGTGATCAACAGGTGGGCCATTTCCAGCATCTTCAAAAGTTTGCTGAGGTTTGTTAGCTATTATTATTATCTTAGTAGCCCTTAGAGACCTCAACGTGGATGTCATTGTGCTGAGGGGGCGGGGGCCCTACTAGAATAATAAAATAAAATAATAATAATAATAGTTAATAAACTTCAGCAAATGTTGGAGGAATCTGAAATCCCAGGATGGGATCCATATTCTATGGTTTGATCCCCATTACTTACGCACACCTTAGTAAGCCAGCAGTTAGGTCAGAGCCTGGGGTTTGGTTTGAACCCCATTACTAAGTAATCTCTTACATTTCTGGGGTAGGCGTCATGCTGAAGGATACCAAACTGCTTTAAAAGGATACACATTGAGATCATCGCACCCAGTGCTGAAATGCAGCCACCTCTGGGGTGGAATGCAGCAGCAGTTTCACAGCATACAGCAATGCTACAGAACAGGATGGGAAGTGACGCAGAATCTTGTATCCAATTAGTCTACAGAGGAAATATGGATCAGTGTAATAGCCCAGATTGGAATTTGGCCAGAACACCAGGGGTTAACACTTCTAGAATTATAAACCGTGCTTTGGGATCTTTAATACTCCCCCCTTCCCATTAAGGAACCTGGCTCGACATTTCTGTTGAGGGATGTCACATTCACCATCAGACTGGCACTTAGCACCATGCGGGGGCACCGATTCGACCTAATCTAGCTCTCCCCTACCTAGATGTTTATACCAGGCTTAGCACCAAAGCCGTTAGCAACGCAGAGGGATGAGCACTGCTTACCGAGTCTCCAACCCCCTTTTCATTTTCTGCTTAAACAGCCATTGATTCGTCCTGGAAAATGCTGAAGACCATTTTACATCCAAACAACTCTCTCCATCTGTCAGATGTTTTCTGCTCCTCGTCCCTGTGACACACGGGGGGCTTTTTTTTTTTTAAATTAAAAAAACCTGCTAAGGATGGTGGCATGAATCATGGTCTTTGCAACTTCAGATTCCTTCGATTCCTGCTGCTCTGCCCCTTAATCGGTTCTAATTCGCTATTTGTAATCCCTCCCCATTGATCACCACAGAAACGACGTCTACTCTTAAAACACTACAGTGGCACAGCAATAGTGCTTCAGTGTAGACACGCACTGCAGTGACAGAAGGAGTTCGCCTGTCCCTGTTGTTAATCCACCTCCCCTTGCGGTGGTAGCTAGGTCAATGGAAGAATTCTTTCTTCAACCTAGCACTGTTTACACCAAGGGTTAGGTCGGCTTCATTATGTCTCTCGGGGGGCTGGATTCTTCACACTCCCGAGAGACGTAGCTCTGCCGATATAAGTTCTCAGTGTAGACCAGCCCACAGATTGTGATTTCACATAATACACTTCAGCATGGGGGTAGGAATGGGCAAGCCAGGTTTGGACGGAATACAAACAGATCTGAACTTTGATTCAATGCTCAAACCTAACCTGAATGAACCGCTACAGACTAGGGACCGAATGGCTAGGCAGCAGTTCTGCAGAAAAGGACCTAGGGGTTACAGTGGACGAGAAGCTGGATATGAGTCAGCAGTGTGCCCTTGTTGCCAAGAAGGCCAATGGCATTTTCGGATGGATACATAGGAGCCTTGCCAGCAGATCGAGGGACGTGATCGTTCCCCTCTATTCAACATTGGTGAGGCCTCATCTGGAGTTCTGTGTCCAGTTTTGGGCCCCACACTACAAGAAGGATGTGGAAAAATTGGAGGGCAACAAAAATGATTAGGGGACTGGAACACATGACTTATGAGGAGAGGCTGAGGGAACTGGGGATGTTTAGTCTATGGAAGAGAAGAATGAGGGGGGATTTGATAGCTGCTTTCAACTACGTGAAAGGGGGTTCCAAAGAGGATGGCTCTAGACTGTTCTCAGTGGTAGCAGATGACAGAACAAGGAGTAATGGTCTCAAGTTGCAGTGGGGGTGGTTTAGGTTGGATATCAGGAAAAACTTTTTCACTAGGAGGTTGGTGAAACACTGGAATGCATTACTTAGGGAGGTGGTGGAATCTCCTTCCTTAGATATTTTTAAGGTCAGGCTTGACAAAGCCCTGGCTGGGATGATTTAGTTGGAGATTGGTCCTGCTTTGAGCAGGGGGTTGGACTAGATGACCTCCTGAGGTCCCTTCCAACCCTGATATTCTATGATTCTATGATTCTATTCTATGATTCCATGATTCACACACACACACAGACACCCAGTCCCTGCTCTGCGATAGGCCTCGAGTGTGACCTGGGACACATAGGCGCTGACTCCGTGGGTGCTCCGGGGCTGGAGGACCCACAGGGAAAAATCAATGGGTCAGGGGAGGAGGTGGGGAAGAGGTAGGGCTGGGGCGGGGATTTGGGGAAGGAGTTGGATTAGGGGCAGGGAGGGGGCAGAGTTGGGGCGGGGACTTTGGGGAAGGGGTTGAAATGGGGGCAGGGCAGGGGAAGGGCATCATGGAAGGGGTGGAGTCGGGGTGGGGCCCGGGGCAGAGCGGGGCGTTGAGCACCAACCGGCGGGAACAGAAGTCGACGCCTATGCTGGGACACGTCACTTGGGAACAAAGGGACTCGGGGGGAAATATATTGTCCTGCCTGCTGGGGTTTTGTGGGGATAAAAGCCTTAATGACTGGGAGGAGCTCAGATACGACGGTGATGGGTGCCAGATAGGTACCACAGATAGATCACAACAACATAGTCATTCAGAACTTCATACGGTGGTAGGGAGGCTAGAACTCAGATCCTCTGACTCCAAAAGGTACAGGCTCCGGCTGCTTGACCTGCAGAAGACTCTCCCTTTGTGGTTAGCAGTATAGGGTCCATTGCACCCAGCTGAGCACTTCTGATTCCATCCAGTAAAGGGCGCTGGTGCATATACAAAGGGCTCCTCTTGACAAATGCCTTGCCGTATCCCCAGGCCGAGAGACTGGGGGGTCAACTGGCTCAAGCTTTGGGGACGCACGCCTCTGATCCCCTTTTCTGGTTCCGCCATTGCTGGTTAGGCTCTGAGGCCGAATACAGAATGCAGCCGCAGCAGCGCGGGAAGCATCTGAGGTGGAAGCTGAACAGGGGAAGGTTTCCTTGTCCCGCTGCTTGTTTTAGTCTTTATTTTTCCATCGGGAAAAAAAATCCACCAGGGTCCCAGCGGCCAGGGAACCTTCCCATCCAGCGTTCGCTCCCTCCCCCTCTGGCACCTCACCCCTGTGGGGTAGGGGTGTCCCCCTGCACCTCTCAGACCCCTGAGCTGCACCCCTGCTGGACACTTTAGCATGGGGGGGAGGTACAAATATCTCCCTTCCTTCCCAGACACCCCACCACCTAGGACTGCTTCTCCCCATGATCACCTCAGCCCATGGGGTGGGGGGAGGGGTCTTCCCATCCCCCTTCCCTCAGGCACCTGTGGACCCCCCTCCCAGAGACCTTAGGTTGTGTCTACACTGCATTGTAAACCCAGCTTTGTGGGACCTGGGCTTGCGGACCCGAAGTTTCCAAGCTGAGCTTGCATGGCCACACCGCATCGTAAACCCGAGCTTACAGTTGCTGGCCTCGGGTCTCACAGCCGTGCGACTGCTACTGCTTCCACGCGGCACGACGCCGCCCTTCTGACTGCGGCTTGAGCTGGTCAGAAGGGCTGTGGAGTGCCGCATGGGCGCAGGAGCAAAGTGACAGGGCTTGGGCCTGAGTCACCGCGGGCCCGGGGCTCTGACCGCCCCCGCCCCTGAGCAGGGTCCTAGGGCCCAGGTCCGGAGCACTGGCTGACCCGAGTCAGGCAGATTTGCGTGTGGACGGAAAGGGCTTGGGCTCACACCTGAGGCTCAGGGTCTGTCTACGCGGCACTGCTGGCCCACGTCAGCTGACTCGGCCGCACGGGGCTCAGGCTGCGGGGCTGCACACATTTGGGCTCGGGCTGGAGCGTGGGCTCTGGGACCCCGCGAGGGTGGAGGATCCCAGAGCCCAGGCTCTTGCCTGAGCAGCTACACTGCCATTTTATAGCCCACGTCAGCTGATCCAGGCCAGCCGTGGATGTTTATCGTAGTGCAGACATTCCCTCAGTGTCTCCCTGCCCCTCTGCTTGGTCACCTCAGTGCCCAGGACTTTCCCTGCCCATCACCTCCCTCCCTGTTAGACAGGGGCGGGGAGGACGGGACGGACATTTGCTTACCATCCCCACTCCTCCCCGTCAACTCAGCGCCCGTGGGGTGGGGCCTCCCAGAACACCCTGGCCAAGTTCCTCAGGGTTTGGTGGAGCCACCTGGAGACCCTGCCTCCTCCTTGGTACGTCTTGGAGCTTTGTCTGGGAGTGGGAGCAGCAGCTAACTTCAGAAAGCTCAGTGAACCTCAGAAAGGGAGACTCCAGCCCGCCAGGGAAAGATCTGTATGGGGCCTGGGGCATCAGGGAAGAATATTCAGCGCCACGGCTGAGAGACTGGGGAGCTCTACAGAAGAGACCTGGAGCATTTGCTTCTGCGAAGGGTACTTCCCTAGTCCCTGATACAGAACTTACTTTCTTTCCTCTCTCTCTTTGCTTCTGGCTCTGTGTCTATGGCCCGCCTCTCATGCACCCCTGTTTTATAGCAGCGCATCTCCACTGGCTTCAGTGCAGTTACTCCTAACTTACCCTCATATATAGGGGCCCGACCAAATTCACTGTCCATTTTGGTCAATTTCACGGTCCTGGGATTTTTAAAATGATAAAATGTCATGGTTTCAGATATTTAAATCTGAAATTTCATGGTGTTGTAACGGTGGGGGGGTCCTGACCCAAAAGCAGGCTTGGGGCGGGGCAGTTGCAAGGCTATTGCAGGGGGGTCGCGGTGTTGCCAGCCTTACTTCTGTGCGGCTGCTGGTGGTGGAGCTGCCTTCAGAGCTGGGCTCCTGGCCAGCAGCCGCTGCTCTCCAGCCACCCGGCTCTGTGAAATCTGGGCTCCCCCTACAAGAGCCAGATTTCATGGCGGAGATCAGATTTCACAGTCTGTGACATATTTTTCATGGCTGTGAATTTGGTAGGGCCCTACTCATATACATGAGATCAGAATCAGTCTTTGTCTCTCTGCTTTTGCCCGAGTGCAGTTCACTTCACTGCATCTCACTTCTCTGCCTTCCCCCCCTACCCCTGACATTCTCCTTCTCTTGTAGATCAGAACCGCGCGAGAAGATTTTATTCTCCTGGCTCTTACTTTCAGGCGGACACAGGACACCTACCTACGCACACGCGCATGTTAATAGCAATCGGATCGCTCTGTGAAAGCAAACCGCTGACCAGGCAAAAATGAAAAATAAACCAGAAAAAAAAAACGAAGAAAGCTCCTTCTTCTTCCAGTAATTCCCAGCGCGAGGTGTCAGCCCTGGTTTCTGAAAGCTGCACGCAGCAGAACGCAGGGTTACTGCTGGCAGTGCTAATGATGTTACCGCCATCCGGCGATTAGGTTAGGAGATCCTCCGGGACTGGCCTGCGAGGTGATGGACTGAAAGCAGAACGGGAACTAAATTGCATTTCATTTCAATTTGGCCATAAATTTGATGATTTCGTCAGAGGAGGAGGTGGGGGAGCGGGGGAAAGCGATTGCTCGGGGTGGGGAGGGTAGAGAAGAGGTGCCGGGAGAGAGCACGACACAAGAAATTACATCGTTCTAATTTGTACCATTGTAGATTATTAATCAGAAGTGTCAAAGTCTTCAGGGAAGGGCTGTATATTACCTGCTCTCCATAGACTATTCACTGATGTAATAAGGGCTGGGAATATAGGCTATTGACTCACCCTGAGATTTATCGGACGGTATGGGGCCAGTCAGGCCAGAGGCACATCAGGCAGCCTTTGGTCTCTGTCCCAGTTTTCATGGGACGCTCCATATTGTGCTAGAGTTCTGTGTCTTATGTGTGAGGTCTCTAGGACATTAGACACATCCCAAAATACCTCTGGGGGCCAAATGACCTCATTGCGATGCAACTGTCACCTTACGATGTGGTGACGTCGCTCATTGTCTTGCTGATCATGAGGCGATCACGTCTTGACATGATAGATCATTAACTGCATCACGACTTTCTGACCTGGACAGTTGGGGGCACGTATTGACGTTTGTGTCACAACATGATGTGGTGACACCTTTGTTTCCAACATCATGTCACGCGGAGATGTCTTGGCATAGTGTGCTGGGGTTTCCATTCTTATCATTGCCACATGGTCACTACCGGGCATGGCGTGTTGAGGTTTCCGCCCCGATGTTGCACCATGGTGGCGTCCTGGCATGGTGACTTGTTTTTCATTGCGATGCGATGCAGTGACGTACCGAGGGATTGATGTTTGCATTGTGACGAGGAGAGATGCAGTCTCAGTGCGAAGTGTAAGGAGTTGTGTCATGAGGGCCTGGGGCCGGTTTAGATGATGGGATGGATTGCACCCTCAGCAAGTTCGCAGATGACACTAAGCTGGGGGGAGAGGTAGATACGCTGGAGGGTGGGATAGGGTCCAAAGTGACCGAGACAAATTGGAGGATTGGGCCAAAAGAAATCTGATGAGGTTCAACAAGGACAAGTTGCAGAGTCCTGCACTTAGGACAGAAGAATCCCATGCACCGCTACAGGCTGGGGACCAACTGGCTAAGCAGCAGTTCTGCATAAAAGGACCTGGGGATTACAGTGGATGAGAAGCTGGATATGAGTCAGCAGTGTGCCCTAATTGACAAGAAGGCTAAAGGCATATTGGGCTGCATTAGTAGGAGCATTGCCGGCAGATCGAGGGAAGTGATTACTCCCCTCTATTCAGCACTGGTGTGGCCACACCTGGAGTACTGCGTCCAGTTTTGGTCCCCCCACTACAGAAAGGATGTGGACAAATTGGAGAGAGTCCAGCGGAGGGCAACAAAAATGATCAGGGGGCTGGGGCACATGACTTACGAGGAGAGGCTGAGGGAACTGGGCTTATTTAGTCTGCAGAAGAGAAGAGTGAGGGGGGATTTGATAGCAGCCTTCAACGACCTGAAGGGCGGTTCCAAAGAGGATGGAGCTCGGCTGTTCTCAGTGGTGGCAGATGACAGAACAAGGAGTAATGGTCTCAAGTTGCAGTGGGGGAGGTCTAGATTGGATGTTAGGAAACACTATTTCACTAGGAGGGTGGTGAAGCACTGGAATGGGTTACCTAGGGAGGTGGTGTAATCTCCATCCTTAGAGGTTTTTAAGGCCCGGCTTGACAAAGCCCTGGCTGGGATGATTTAGTTGGGGTTGGTCCTGCTTTGAGCAGGAGGTTGGACTAGATGACCTCCTGAGGTCTCTTCCAACCCTAATATTCTAGGATTCTTTGATTCTGCATTATAACACAGTAATGTCCCGTCATGGGGGCGGGGTGTGTGTGTGTGTCTTGGGGCTATTGATGTCACCATGCAGTGCCATCGTGTCCCAGTATGTTAATATTTGTGGCCTTTTCCCATGACACAGAGATCACCATGCTATGACTAGTGGTGGGCGAACCTCAAACAAGCCAGGGCTCAGGTGTGATTAGAACCCTCCAAGCAGGCTCTGTCTCCTCCCTGGGACTGACATCCCCTCCACCCCCAAGACTCTTTGATGGTCTTCATGGGGAGATCTGAAGCTCTCCTGCCTCCTCTTTTGGTGTGGGTGGTCTGAGCCCACTTCCTCCCCGACCACGTCTCCCGGGATTGGCCACCGCCCTCTTCTCACCCCCTCCAGCAGCTCCTTTCCGATAGAGGAAACCTCAAAACTCTTTTTGCCCCATCCCCTATTCATCGAGGCTGTTCTCCATGCCCCTAGCCTCGACGCCATGCCGTAGCCTTGGGGATCTCCCTGTTGGGCCCCACCACGCCATGTTCAACTGCTAGCCCCCCCAGAGAGATGCGCTCTAATCTGCACAGCTGTCAACAGCCCACAGGGGCCATTAGGGCAGCCAAGGAGCACTGGGGCATAGGGACCCCCGAGCCACATCCACTCCCAGCTGACCACCCCCCCACCCCCCACGCCTGGCAGGAGAGAGACAGGTGGTATCGGAGGAGCTGCTATCAGAGTTCTACACCAGTGAATATCTCCTTATGTAAGGGGGGTCTGATCTGCCGAGTTGAGGGCTGCTTTGCACTGGTGCAGCGGTGAGAAGGGTCTGGAGTTCGGCGCATGCTTGGGGCCAAAGCTTTGAAACTCAGGTTTGAGAGAGATTCTCTCTAAATCTTAACCGCGTCAGAGGCAGAAACCCCGAGGCATCTGACTATCAACATATTGCTAAAGGTTGGCCTAAAGTTTGTGATCATCATTCGCACGTGGAGCTAGCAGGATTCCACCAGCAGCTGGGGAAATTCCACCCCCAAATAACCCTCCAGACATCTCACTGGTCAGTTATATGGGCCGCTGCCTCAGAGGTGCACACAACTGGGGTGACTGCCTGCCCAGGCCGGGATGAAATATGTGAGCCTCAGCTCACGTTCCCCTAGATCCAACCCAGGTCCGCCTCCATGCATGGAAAATACCACGTGCAGTCAACACGGCCAGACCCATTTTCAGAAGCCAAGAGCCCCCACTAATCCACAAATCTAGTTTGAAACCATTGGGGGGAGGGGGGAAAGGGGAGATCGTTAGTGTAATTTCAACATGTTCAAAATGAGAGATTAGAAGTGTTAAGAAAATAATGACCAGGAGGTACATGAAAAAATATGCAAAAATCTATTTCTCTTGTGCAATAATCTACTTTTAGATGTGCAATAAAGGTTTTATATGCCCAATAATTTACTTTTACATGTGCATTTACATGCACATTTACTTTTATATGTTTTTACATATGCAATAATTTACTTGTATATGCAATAACTGACCAATTGAAACCCTGGATACCCCCCACACCACCAGCCTATAGGAGCTGCTTTGATCTATCCTGAAACCTCATGTTGTTGGCTCTGATTAGCCAGTAGTGCAACAAACTGTAATTTGATAGGCTGATTGGATGAAAGTAACATCATAAATGTGTGATTATTCTCTTTTATAGCAACAGCCACACTGGGTCAGACCAAAGGTCCATCTAGCCCAGTATCCTGTCTTTCAACAGTGGCCAATGCCAGGTGTCCCAGAGGGAATGAATAGAACAGGGAATCATCAAGTGATCCATTCCCTGTCACCCATTCCCAGCTTCTGGCAAATAGAGGCCAGGGACACCATCCCTGCCCATCCTGGCTAATAGCCATTGATGGACCTATGCTCCATGAACTTATCCAGTTCTTTTTTGAACCCTGTTATAGTCTTGGCCTTCACAACATCCACTGGCAAGGAGTTCCACAGGTTGACTCTGCATTGTGTGAAGAAATACTTCCTTTTGTTTGTTTTAAACCTGCTGCCTATTAATTTCATTTGGTGACCTCTAGTTCTTGTGTTATGAGAAGGAGTAAATAACACTTCCTTATTTACTTTCTCCACACCAGTCATGATTTTATAGACCTCGATCATATCCCCCCTTAGTCATCTCTTTTCCAAGCTGAAAAGTCCCAGTCTTTTTAGCCTCTCCTCATATGAAAGCTGTTCCATACCCTTAGTCATTTTTGTTGCCCTTCTCTGTACCTTTTCCGATTCTAAAATATCTTTTTTGAGGTGGGACGACCAGAACTGCCCACAGTATTCAAGGTGTAGGAGTACCATGGATTTATATAGAGGCATTATGATATTTTCTGTCTTATTATCTATCCCTTTCCTAACGGCTTCTAACATTGTTAGCTTGTTTGACTGCCGCTGCATATTGAGTGCATGTTTTCAGAGAACTATCCATGATGACTCCACATCTCTTTCTTGAGTGGTAACAACTAATTTGGACCCCATCATTTTATATGTATAGTTGGGATTATGTTTTGCAATGTGCATTCACTTTGCATTTATTAACATTGAATTTCATCTGCCATTTTGTTGCCCAAATACCCAGTTTTGTGAGATCCCTTTGGAACTCTTCACAATCTGCTTTGGACTTAACTATCTTAAGTAGTTTTGTATCATCTGCAAATTTGCCACCTCACTGTTTACCCCTTTTTCCAGATCATTTATGAATATGTTAAATAGGACTGGGCCCAGTACAGAGCCCTGGGGGACACCACTATTTACCTCTCTCCATTCTGAAAACTGACCTTTTATTCCTACCCTTTGTTTCCTATCAGTCAGTTATTGATCCATGAGAGGACTGTTCCTTTTACCCCAGGACAGCTTACTTTGCTTAAGAGCCTTTGGTGAGGGACCTTGTCAAAGGCTTTCTGAAAATCTAAGTACACTATATCTAGTGTATCACCCTTGTGCAAATGTTTGTTGACCCCCTCAAAGAATTCAAATTGTTCTTGTTTACACCAGCATGAATCAGGAGCAACCCAAGTGAATGAAATGAATTTACACTGTTGTAAATCTGGTTCAAGTGAGATCAGACTCAGGTCCCTGCATTCAAGCTAAATTACTGAAGACTTCACAACCGAGTATGCAACGTACCTGACTTTGTAGAAAATGGTTTTCATTAGTATGTGTGTGGAATGTACACACCGTACCTTCAGAGTGTTACTGTACACAGTAATCTTTGGAAAAGTAGCAAATTTTCATTCCAACTTTTAGAACTGCCTGCTGCAGAGAGAGACTTCAGTCTCCCAGTGAAGTAACAACACAACTGCTTCTCAGGGATAGGGGCTTCAGTGAGGACAATCAATCGAAAATAAGCCCTGGTGTCAGACCAACAATACTTAAGTCTGACCTGCGCTATTGTTCTAGTCCAATGCTCAGGATTATGAGGGCTTCTCTGCTTGCTGTCCTGGGGTATTGTGAAGCGTTCTTGTGCATTTTGTGCACAATGCCAGAAACCCTCACGTGAGGACGGCGCTATCAACCAGACACCTGTTGCAATGACTGAGCCTACAAATTTACCCTAACAGTGAGCAGTGAAAGTTCATAAAATGTCACAACAACCTAGAACAACAAATGCTGGTGGGAAACGGTGCAAAAGGGTCACAAGGACTGAATTCGTTCAAATAAAAGACTGACCGATCTAGCTACAGGACCGTGCTAAGATCATGCCTAATAAACAAGAGCAGTATGGGACTGGAAATCAATGGTGTGTGTTGGGAATTAGGCCTAAATGGTGAACAAAATAATGAGGGATGGGCAGTTCCACTCCTCCTGCCCTTTTGGGGTCCTCAAAAAGAGACTGACGTTGGGGGAGAATTAGTGGACACAGACACTGACCGACAGAAAGAAGAGAAGAGGTGAGTTTCTCCATGCTGGCTGCCAACCCCAGCATCTCCTGGGTTCCTGGAGTTACTGTGATGTTGGGCCTTCATTGTCCTGATCCCGAGTGATGTCCTGAGCAGACTGGGCCAGACAGAGAAACCCTGATGACATCGTCACTTCCACGTGCTTTGGCTAAATCCCAACCACCACCTGGGATGTGAGACTTGGTTACACACCTCCCCCGCTACCCCCCATGTGTCCTTTTCCTCCCCCACCTTATTTCTCCTCTTTCCTGGTTCCTTCTGCCTAATAACCATCTGGGTTAGCCGGCCAACACTGTGTATTTGCAACCCTGCTGTAAGCTGTGCTCAGAGTGGCAGCTAAAAGCAATGCCCGGCAGCACTTAATGCTGGTACAAGTTTGCCAGGGCTCAGAGCGGCTGAGCAGACCGTGTGCCATGCCTGTGTTTCTCTAGCTGTGAGGTAGCAAGCGAGACAGAATCTGTATTGTCTCTCTCTTCTCTCCCCTTTTGTGTGTGCGTGTTTGTCTTGTTTTGTCCTCTAGGAGACAGGATCGGACTCGGGGCCGGATCAACCTTTTGTGGGCCCGGCGCCAAACATATTTGTGGGGCCCCGTTGGAGGCGATGGAGCATGGCCCCGGGGAGGTCAGTCCCCAGAGTGAGGGACCAGCCAGGGGCGATGGGGCATGGCACGGCGGGGCGGCCCCACTCCGCCCAGCCCAGTGCGAGGGCACTATTTATAAACTGGCAGTTGCCAGAAACACAGTGGCCCGCCCGGCCCTGTGCTACCAGCATGTCCTTTCTCCTCGGGGCATGCTGACAGCATGCAGCCCCCCCCGCCCAACATGCCCCCAACTCCCTATGCCCAGCTCCCCCTCACACAAATGCACAGCACCCTGCACAACACCACTCCTGCCCAGCGCCCCCCTGCCCACAGCCCCACCACACCGAACCCCCACTCCCTAGTGCTCCAACACAGACATCTTCCCTGCCCCCTCACAGCCCAGCACTCCCCCCCCGACAAACCCCCCAGGAGACCCATTCACCCACGCCCTGCCTCTTGGCGACTGTGGTGCGATCAGCCAGACGAGGGCCTGCCCTGGCTGGGCTCCCTCAAGATCCGCTTGCCTGGAGGGACCCAGCTAAGCCTCCCCTCCTCTGCCCCATCTCCCCACCCCTCCACTGGCCAGGCTTCTGCACCAGTCCCAGGCAGCTCAGCTCCGGGGAGACAGGCAGGGCCCCACAGGTGGTGGGAAGCCGAGACTTCCTGGAGCCGGAGGTGCACTGGGGTCTGGCCAGGGGGCAGAGAGGAGCAGGGGAGTGGAGCCAGGGTGCAGTGAGGAGCCCTGAGCCAGCTGGCCGGCAGGTCAAGAGGAGCAATTGGTGGGCGGGGGGGAGCGGAGTCTCAGGGCGCAGTGCAAGCAGAGCAGGCTGGGGCCCCTTCTGAGCGTGGGCCCGGCTCCATGGAGCCACTGGCACCATTGTAAACCTGGCACTGATCCGACTTTAGCAATAGTTCCGTTCCAGCTCAGCTAACGTCTTCTCTTTTCCCCCAAACAGTTATTAACACCTAAGAGACTGTCCAGCAAGGGGCTTGCTTCCTTCTAAAGACTCCCCACAGCTAAAGGGAAAGGGAGCAAGGGGTGGTGCTAAAATGTAAACTCTTAAGTAAGGCTTTCATGTCAAATGCTTTAACTGGTTTTCCTTCTTTTCTGTATTTTTAAGGAAAGGTTACAAAGATGTCTAATGCCGTGGTTCTAAGCGGGCTGAGGTCTCAAACCCCTAACTTGGTTTAAAAATTGTTTAATGTTGGACAGTTTCTGCATCATGTGACCCATTTGATTCTTTGGGCCCCTATATTCCATGTAAGTTGATACAATCCAATTCACAGGAGCACTTGATAGTTTGGCAAAGCAACAGGGAGTGGAGGGCGAGCTAGCTGCCTTGTCCAAGGGCTTGTCTGTAACCAAGGGTTGTACCACTTCAACTGTTCTCGTATGGCGTGAAGGCAGTGATACTGGGGTGAAGTGCTTTATTCTGGTTATTCCCATAGGAGCAGGGAGATATGCTATACTGACATAAAGATCCTTTATATCACACATCACCTGCCTATATTAAGCAAGACCCTGTTTGGCGTTTTGGATGTTTATTATTGCCGGCTGCCTGATCCATGCAAATAATGGAAAAATAGCCCGTTGTCTCCATTAAATCAGATCAGTTAGTCTTCATTAGTCTATCAGCTAGAAACTGGTGGAAGACAGTGAACAATGTCCACTGCATTACGATTGGCTTCGAGGACAGACCAGTTGTGAGCTGGAGTCATTCACAGGTCAGCTTTTGTACTTCAGGGGGAAAAAAACCCCAAACCCTACTGCATGTCAACTGTTTCTGAATGGCCAAAATTTTGTCATTTAATAATGAGTCATAAAACTCTTGCAGACTCACTAGAGAGCTAGGTGATAAGCGAGGGGGATGGGGAATCAGGAAGTCCTGAATTCTAATCCTGGTTCTGCCCCTTAAGCCTTTCATTGCCCCGCGTGGTTTCCCGAGCTGTGAAATGAGGGTAATAGTGTTGCCATCCCATTGAGGGTGGTGAGGGTTGTGTAGTTAATGCCGTGACAGAACTTTAAAGATGTCCAGTGCTATTCCGGTGTTCTGTAGTATGCTAAGAATGAATAGCAGAAATAAGAGTCGGCTCCACCTCCAGCAGGAGTGACTGCAATGGGTCCCACGGCAGAGGTCAGCAGTGGCTTCTCCCATCCCGTCTTTGGCCCCCAGGAAAGGAGAGTCGAACAACCCGGTGGAGGAAGGAATCCAGCACGTCGCTGTTCACAGCTGGGTTGTCTCACATGAGATCATTACATTTAAGAGGACACTGTCCCACTGAATATTTTGAAATGGACTAATTTAATAAAATTCCCGTTTCTGATGAGCCCCCTCTAAATCGTACACACTGATTTAAAGAAAAACTGAACAAACCCCAAACATAAAAAAAAAAAAAATCTGCCCGGGGGGTGGGGGAAGGGTCGGGTCCTGATATCCTTCTGTAATCTTAACACTGCAGAGCTAGCAGCAATGTCATGGGGTTCACCCACCACTGGGGCACCTCCTCCTAGCTGCTCCGGGCATTAGCTCTTTCCAGGTCAGACACTCCCTCCTGACCTGTAGTCACACACCCTGACACTTCCGCCTTGGCCCTCCAACCTGGTCACTACAGTCCTCCCCTTCTGGGGTAGCAAAGTCCTATGGGACGACTGTCCCAAACGCTCTTCTGTTCCCCTGCCCAGTCCATGGCACTTCTCCCCAGACACTGGTAGGGGAAGCCGGGCCTACCCTCCCTTGCCCTCTGGGTTCTAGTAACGGGACCCAATGTCTAGCAAGTGTGCTCTGCTTTCTCTCAGATCCTGTTGTTCTATCCCTAGATTCCTTCCTCCGGTGTCTAGCTTCCCTTCTACCCCTCTGCCCAAACGCCCTCCTGCCAGGGAGTCATGGCAGACTACTCCAGCTCCTTTCTACTGGCAACTTCCTAGTGTTATACCAGCCCTGTCTGTTCCTTCTCAGCTGGGTTCCATCACCCATCAGCCTGTCAAGCCCTGGCTCTCTCTCAGGTGCAGCCTATCAGGCTAATTCACCTACTTTGATCTGCTCTGCCTTCTGTGGGGTGAACACCCCACGACAAGCAACTGTCTCCCCTTTCTGGGCTCTGAGAGCAGTCTTCAGCTGTTTGGCCTCATGCCCTTACTGGTCTTGGGGTGGAATCTCTCAGTTCTCTGGCTCTTAGACATTCATCTCCCAGGGTCTTTCAGTCAATTTAAGCATAAATCACCAGCAATTATCCACCTCCTTGCCGAGGGGAAAGTGACGACACGCGTAGAACTGTCATGCACAAAGCTGGCTGGGAAACGTTGTTTTTTTTCCCTTGCAAAAAACTGACAAGCCCCAATAGTTCTCATTTTCCTTGAAAAAAAAATGACATTTGGCGGGGGTGTGTGTGTGAGGGGGTGTCATCAGAAAAACAAACCCAGAAATTGAGCTGAAAAAAATCTGTTTTTGAGTTTTCAGATTTTCTATGAAAACCCCAACATTTCAAATGGAAATGGATTTTTTTGGGGAGTGTTCCCTTTGTGTCCAAACAGCCATTTCAGGTGCCCCTTTTCCAAGGACAAGTTTTCATGTGCACAAAGTTAAACACTGAAAAAACCAGAGATTTTTTTCCCCCTCTAATGTCTTCCAGTTAGCGCGATCTCAGACATTACTCGTGGTTATAGCAGGCACAGAACTTTCAGTGCTGGAAAGCTGATCTTCTAGGTGATGCTGTCGAACAAAAACAACAAAGGTGCTTGGTAGCCGCTGTTGTTTTACACTTCAAGACAATACAGTGGTTCCAAGTACAATAACAATGGCCAATAGCAAACAACCAAACCTCACTCAATGTACTGATGGGCTAAGGAAGGTCATAGGGCAGCAAAAGATAACTGACAACACAATGGACAAAGGGTTTGCAGGCCACATTGCTGTCCCACTGTATCCCTTATTGCTATTGACTGGGCTACTGAAGTGGGCAGTTAAAGGGGAAGTCAGACTAGTAAGCAGGAAGAAAGGAGAGAGAGAAGCAGGGGAAGGAATAGACAGGCAGAGGGAGGAGAAGAAAGTGGACATGCAGAGGTATAGATGTTTGGAGAAAGGTGATGTAGTTACGTGTCGATCTATCTGGGTACTTATAGGTGAAGCTTTAATCACAGATATTTTTCGTAAAAGTCATGGACAGGTCACGGGCAAGAAACAAAAATCACCGCCAGTGACCTGTCCATGACTTATACCATAAATACCCCTGATTGAATCTTGGGGAGGGGGAGCCTGGGACCAGCCGCTGCTCCAGCCACCCCAGGATTGCTGTGGGGAGCCACAGAGCCGCAGTAGCTCCCACCGCCCCTGGGACAGCTACTCAGGCGGTCCCTGGGGCCAGCTGCTTGGGTGGCCCTGGGGTCAGCCACACTGGCCACTGAAGAAGTCACAGAAGTCGCAGAAATGCATGGAATCCGTGACTTCTATGACCTCCGTGACAAACACTTACAGGGCCCTCAGCACCATTGTAGCTGAGCACCTTCTAAAGAATCAGGCAGAGATTTATAAATGGGATTAGGTACCCCGATCCCATTGATTTAGGTACCCACATCCCCATCTCATCATCAAGCAGGTTTGCTTCTAGCGGCGTCCTGCAGGGGTTGGTTCTTGGCCCTGCACTATTCAACATTTTTATCAATGGCCTGGAAGAAAACAAAATCATCACTGATCAAGTTTGCAGCTGACACAAAGATGGGGAGAATGGAAAGTAATGAAGAATACAGGTCACCACTGTAGAGTAATCAGGATCATTCAGTAACTTGGGCACAAGCAAAGAATTTGTGTTTCAGTTTGGCCAAATGTAATGTCCTACGTCAAGGAACACAGACCGTTGGCCACACTTACAGGATGAGGGACTCTATCCTTGGAAGCAGGGACTCTGAAAAGGACTTGGGGGTCAGGGTGGGTAATCAGCAGGACATGAGCCCCCAATGCGATGCTGTGGCCAAAAGGGCTAATGCGATCCTTGGACGAAAAAACAGGGGCGTATCTAGTAGGAGTAGTATATTACCTCTGTGCTTGGTACTGGTGAGATCACTACTGGAATACCATGTCCAGTTCTGCGGTCCACAGTTCAAGAAGGACATTGATAAAATTGGAGAGGGGTCAGAGAAGAGCCACAAGAGTTATTAAAGGAGGGGAAAACCTGCAGAAAGCTGAGGACAGGTAAATGCATAGTGATTTCCACTGAAAACCAGAAGTGGGAAATGGTCTGTTTTGGTAGAGTTGTGTATGAGCCCTAGGCTGTACTATTTGGTTCTCTACAGAAACATATACCTCCCTTCATCACTCTGGTACCCAAGAGCCTGGTGCAGAAGTAACATGACCAAGATTTGTCATGCATGGTTCATTCTCTCTCACACACCCTTCCCGGGTGGAAATTGCATAAGCAGTGAAAAGTTTTGTTTCAGTTGTTTTTTTAATAAATGATCTGTCCAGGCTGCTCTGTGTTTCTGTTCGAGAAGGCAGGTCTAAGAAGAGCACCTTGCGCTTGGAGCAGAAGGTGGCAAGGTTTGGGATGGCTCTTCATTTCTACAGGAGTTCATTCCACAGTCCCGGACCAGCCCCAGAACGGCTCCATCTCCTGCACAGATGAGCTTTATAGGATCATAGAACCACAAGGGTCAACTAGTCTAACCCCCTGCCAAGATGCAGGATTTGTTGTGTCTAAACCATCCCAAACAGACAGCGCTCCACCCTCCTTTTGAAAACCTCCAATGAAGGAGCTTCCACGACCTCCCTAGGCATCTCTTCCATTGTCCTACACTGTTCTTACCAGTTTTCCCTGAGACTTCGTCTAAATCTGCTCTGCTGTAGTTTGAACCCATGGCCTCTTGTCCTCCCATCTGTGGTAAGAGAGAACGGCTCTTTTACCCTGTTTGTAGAATAGTTCCATTGTACTTGAGAAAAGCTGTTGGCCACGATCTGCATCTCAGAGCTTTAGATGCTTTTGGACATCCAGGGCCCAGGCCATGGAGCATCTTGAAGATAAGGACCAAGACCTTGAACATGACTTAATATTCTACAGGAAGCCAGTGTGGAGAGCAGAGGAGGGGTCTGATGTCCCCACGGTAGCGCACACTGCTGCATGCACTCTGTGGGACTACACACCGTCGTCTACTATTGTCGGGGGGTTCCCAGGTGTGGGGCCGAACACACTGGAATGTTACTGTTCAGTTGCTTATGGCCCTGGACTGTGCCTACTGGTACGTTATTGTCAGAGCAATCATCAGGCTTCCAGTGCTTGCACACATTGATTAGTTACCGGCCTGTTTGATATGCACTCAGCATTTATACGCTTCTTCCCCTCTTGCACTCCATAAACTGCAACACCAAATGTCGCCGCTCACTTGAGACTTTCTGTTTTATTTGGGCTGAGAAATCCACTTAAACCTTTTTAATTTGTCTTGTTTAGATATGGGTATACTTTTGCTTTTATTTTATGGGCACCCGGTTCATGTTACTTCCTGTAAATCCTCCCTTTAGTTACTAGGGCTTCTGGGAAGTTGTAAATTCTCCCACCTCTCTTCTTCATAGAGTTTACGTTGTTTTACAGTTTCATTAATAGGTTCTCTCTCAGCTAGGTTGATGAAAGTTATTGACCTAATCATAACCTATTAATTATGACAGTAAATCCCACTCTTGGAAATGTTTTACTGAGCAAATGCTACTTGGAAAATCGGCAGGTTAGACTGGAGTTCCAAGAACTTTAAATCTAACCTTCACGGCTCCAACCACGCCGCCAAGAATACTGCAGGGGACCTAGCCTACGTGGTATCGGTAACAGCTACGGATTATAAATAATGGGCACAGAAAAACATGTCACTCTGCAGGGCCTATATTCTGTTTATAGACTGGACCGATATTCTTGGGATGAGTGAGTAGCCAAACTAGGCTGAGTTTAGCAACCGTGTGAAGAACTGCATTGGCACTAACTCTCCAGGAGTGAGGTTTGAAAGTCATCTCTAGGTGCAGAACCTGCCTAAATCCTAGTTAGAAATGCCTTGGACCGGTTGGAGACCCGCCTCTTCTGGTGGTAAGGTACGTATGCTGGGCCAGGTTCTTTGCTGGTGTCAGCGGAAGTAGCCCCACAGAAACCGTGTTGAGTCATGCATAGGGCCAGCTCTGTAGCTGGTGTATGTTTCTGTTGTGTGTACGTGTGTCTGTGTGTACATGCATGTGCAGGCCACTGCCCTCTGCTGGATGGAATATAGGCTCCTATTTTTACAGGTTCCATTTGGCTGCTGAGTGCGGCAGGGCGGGTGTACCCCCAGCGAGACAGAAATTCAACAAGAGTTCAGAGTTAAGCAGCTGTCACATACCTGGGTTTACAAGCTTATTTACAGGTCAGCTGAAAAAACATGAGCCCTTACTACTCACGCTCCTGGAGCTAAAGCAGTAACCCTGCTCATTGTAAATAAAGCCGGCTGTTACACGCACGGGGGCAGCCACTAGAAGGAGACACTCCCCATATTAAACAAGCTCCTTCAAGCATCTGAGTGAAATCCCAGTGCTGTTTTGTCACGACCCTGTGGCCATATATGCTCCTTGGTCATCAGCTGGGATTGAACCTGGGCTCCAAAGCAAAACCTGGGACCCCTACACTAAAGCCAGCACATTGCCCTGCCAAAGTGAGGCATGCAGTGAAGTCTCGGGCTGCACTCCTTTACCGCTGCACGGCATTCTGCGACCCTCAAAGCAAACCATACAACGCCAAACCCAGCCCCATGCCCCAGGCTCCAGAGATCCCCGCCCTGGCTCCTCCTCAGCCAACCCAGCGAGTCTGGTTTTCCTCCCAAAAGCTCCTCAGCGGGTATAAAACAGGATCATTCTATGAAGTCAATGGAGCTGTGCTGATTTACAGCATCTGAGATGCCGGCCCCTGGATTTGAGACAGCACAGGTGAGTTCCTGGGTTTTAGTGCAAGATGCTAGATTACTCCTTGGTAATCACTGCCATGTGCAGATCTCACTCTCACACAAAACCAGGCTCAGTTTCCGCTACAGTAGTTCATCCTCTTCCTGTCTCCCTCATGCAGGGTGCTTTGCAGACTCAGGGAGTTGTGCAAAGATGGGCTGGGGGGAGAGTAAAAGAGGCCCCAGGAAAAAATTATGCAGCTGGGAGAGAGCCCATGGGATGCACATCATCCCCACGAGGTGAGAGGAACAACAGATCATTCCCTCCACTCCCTTGTGCTTGGGAGTCCTGTCAGACTGAGCATGCTTAGCTGGTTGTGATGTGTGACATGAACGCCGACCAGGATGGTACACCTGGGACTTCCAAAATATTAGCGGAATATGGCAAACAGCAATGCACCTCTTTTCAAAATGCTTCACCAGGGAACACGCTCCATGGCTTACATTTCCACTGAACATCTGTATTTGGCATCTGAAAACAACTGGGTGAAAGTCACTGTGTTTACGAGGCAGTCAGAACCCCACCGGAAAAGGCATCCCGAGGTGAGCTGCGTTTTCCTTAAGGACGCTGCACAGAAAGAGGTCATGTGTCTTTCAGAATAATTATATGCCATTATTACCTTTGTTGCAATCACGCCTAGAGAGTCACGCCAGCTAAGATGAGGGCCGCCTTGCACGGGGCACAGTATGTACGCTTAGTAAGAGACAGTCCCTGCCAGGAAGAATTGTTTATCTAAATAGACAAGACAGACCAATGTGTAGAAAAGGGAAGTACTCCTAGCACATCAGTCCTTTTTTGGTTTCATTGGCGCATATTAGGATGGAAGACCAACAAATCACAAAGTGCATTTACCAAGGAACACTGCTACGCGATCAACGATCACATGGTTGCAAAAAGTTCTGGTGACATGAGAAGATCAGTAATGACAGACAGAGCATCCAGACCAGACTATCTTAAGCGCCTCACTAGAGATCGATCCAGGTCATGTTTGATCAGCAAGGGAATTACATGTGTTTGGGATTCGCCGTGATGGTGATTATGACTGTTCCCACTTACAGCTGGACAACTGAGGTTCAGTGACCTATCAAAGGCCACACAAGATCCAGACTGAACTCCCAATATATTGAATCACAGGGCACTGCGTTAGCCATATGGCGATCTTACCTCTCAGTTACCCTTATAAGTTCATAGGTATAGACAACTGAGGACTTTAGAACCCCTGCCTCCCAAATAATTAGGGATTACATTAATCAATAAAGGAAACACTGCATTTGGGACAGAGGCCTGTTTATCTCACACTATTTCTAAGTGGACAAATTTAGTCATGATACAAAATTATTCATTAACGAGTTACTTCCTAAAACAAATAAAAAGAACGAGATACAAATCTGGAAAAGTTCCACACAATGATCTTTGCCCAGGGATTCTTGCAATGAATTCTGGAACATACGTTAGTCATCAGTTTTGTCCTTGTGCATGTGCAAACACACACCCCGGTAGAACCTTGTGGATCAAAGCCATGTGTTAATATGACTCAGAGCACTAAAACTATGCTCACTTACAGCGTTGGTGGCTAGTCCCACCATAATCATTTTGATCAATCTCACCACTTTGGAAAACAGCGACTGTTCAGTTTGGATGAACGAACTGAGATATTCTGAATTGACTTCCATGATCAGTAAGGTGACAGTTGGTTTGCAACAGATGAAGTTGAATAGTCAGTTAATCATGGTTGACATTGACACCCTACACCTAAGCACGTCTGGAACTTGTGTGTATTACATTTGGAGTTATGAGAGTTTCAATGATTTTGAACAGTTTTGTAGCCTTTCTATTCAAATCTCAGTTGATTTTACAATGTCCAGTAACCAATTACTTCAAAATGAATGTACGTATAAATTTCTTTGCTGCATTTGGGTATCTAGGTTCACCCATCCCTGTTCACATTTTCTTGGGAACGTCTCTTCCTTGGAAGTCAGGCATTCTGACTGTCTCCAGCATGAAACTTTTCTGGTGGATTTGCTCTCAGAATAAATTGTAGCTTTCACCTGATTGGCTGGCCTGAAGAGAAAAATGTCTCATTTTCCTAAGAGACTGGCCTTTTGTTGCTGAAATGTCTGTCCCTTCCAGAGTTTTAGACAAATTGTCTACCATGTTTAGAACTTTTCCACCTAGTTCAGTACTGAAGAGGAAGTTCCAATTTTCCGTGTGAGCTCTTTGCGCTCTCTGCAACCTCTCCAGTTGCCCATAGTGCGAGGTGGCACTTGGAAACTGAAGCCAGTGCTTCTGCACGGTCTCCGTCTTGATGGTCAGAGGATGTGGATGCCTGGTAGATGTCCTTAACTCTTCATGTTGTAGTTCCTTAATGTAGAATGTCGTGTGGGTGATTTTTAAACGAATTTTGTGATTCTGTAAACAGATTCAGGAGGATCTCTTAGGGCTGTATGATTTTTAATAATGCCCTGACATGCCAAAGTCAAAGCATGTCCTTAGCAATGACTATATGCAGCTTGTTGTTTCTCCGGTTGCAATCTGGTTGCTACACCTGATACTAAGCCTGCCATATTCGTGGTACCATAATAGCACTGTCCACGACTGTTGTTGACCTTCAGATTCAGGTGCAATAATGTATCTTTAATTACTGCTGTGACTACCTCCATGGATCCACAGGCTGTATTGTACAATCCAATGCAGCCTTCACACCCATTCGTGTCATTACCCACGTACCACAGGCGTACTACCATTTACTCTTTGTTGGCGAAGTGTCTTTTATCTACCATAACTATATTCCACTTTCCAGAAATTTTCTTCAAAATATTCTTCATGGTTTTAAGAGCTGCCATTTCCAGGATCTCATTCTGAATAACTGGACTTCTTAAATTGTCCTTCTTAAGGCCTGGCTTGACAAAGCCCTGGCTGGGATGATTTAGTTGGGGTTGGTCCTGCTCTGAGCAGGGGGTTGGACTAGATGACCTCCTGAGGTCTCTTCCAACCCTGATATTCTATGGTTCTATGAATTGCCTTCACGCTTTCTCAGCCACGGTGAAATAACCCGGCCATATTCTGCCTGCAAACGAAGCAGCTGAATAAAGTTGCAGTCAACCTTTCCACCTGGGCATCTTCTCAGTTTGTTCAGTGTAATGGCCTGAGAGTGCACGTCCGTGTCTGGTAAGATAATGTGCACGGAATATTTTCATTAGGATCACCTTGTTATCACCTGAGAGTGCTGAATTACCATGTCACCGGCATTCTTTGTGGTCTTGGAAGAATATCAACTGCTGCGTGGAGACACAAGAAGCGTGGGTACTTCTCAAATCTACCATGAGTCTTTTTCCAATCAGAGAATTCTGACTGTGTGAAAACTTCACCTGGGTACTTAGTCAAAAGTCATTTGCTCTCAAAAGCTGTACAACGATAGTAACAAAGGACGCGGTCGCGAGCTTCGGAATGATGGAGCCATTGGAAATCAAACCAGGATGGGCCTCATTTTCTAAAGTTATGCCCAGAGAAAGATTTAAGTCGTGGCTGATGATGGTGTCTCAGAAATGTGAACAGGATCAGGCAACTGGCATTTGGTTCCAACAGCAGGCAATAATGGTGGAGACAGCTTGGTACTACCACCAGCAACCGCTGAGCCACGTCTTGTTGGACGTGTAGTTTGCTCCTTTTGAACCAGCCATGTTTTAAGGGATTTCATTTTAGCACCTTGTAAACACACATTTCATTTTTGTCCTTCGCTCAGTCATGACTCACACAGTAAGGATGGGGTAGGATTGCAGAATTAAAACACACACACACACACACACACACACACATGCACACACACTAATCTTCTGCAAATGGAAACCTTTAGCTGACCTCTTGTTATTATGTAGTCTCCGTATTAGTACCGGGCAAATTAATTGAAACAATAGTAAAGAATAAAATTGTCAGACACGTAGAAGAACATAAATTGTTGGACAAAAGTCAACATGGTTTCTGTAAAGGGAGATCATATCTTACTAATCTATTCAAGTTCTTTTGGGGGGTCAAAAACATGTGGACAAGGGGGATCCAGTGGACATAGTGTACTTAGATTTCCAGAAAGCCTTTGACAAGGTCCCTCACCAAAGGCTCTTACGTAAATTAAGTTGTCATGGGATAAGAGGGAAGATCCTTTCATGGATTGAGAGCTGGTTAAAAGACAGGGAACAAAGGGTAGGAATAAATGGTAAATTTTCAGAATGGAGAGGGGTTAACTAGTGGTGTTCCCCAAGGGTCAGTCCTAGGACCAATCCTATTCAACTTATTCATAAATGATCTGGAGAAAGGGGTAAACAGTGAGGTGCCAAAGTTTGCAGATGATACTAAACTGCTCAAGATAGTTAAGACCAAAGCAGACTGTGAAGAACTTCAAAAAGATCTCACAAAACTAAGTGATTGGGCAACAAAATGGCAAATGAAATTTAATGTGGAGTAATGCACATTGGAAAAAATAACCCCAATTATACATACAATATGATGGGGGCTAATTTAGCTACAACTAATCCGGAAAAAGATCTTGGAGTCATCGTGGATACTTCCCTGAAGACATCCACGCAGTGTGCAGGGGCAGTCAAAAAGCAAACCGGATGTTAGGAATCCTTAAGAAAGGGATAGCGAATAAGACGGAGAATATCTTATTGCCCTTATATAAATCCATGGTATGACCACATCTTGAATACTGCATACAGATGTGGTCCCCTCATCTCAAAATGATATACTGGCATTAGAAAAGGTTCAGAAAAGGGCAACTAAAATGATTAGGGGTTTGGAACGGGTCCCATATGAGGAGAGATTAAAGAGGCTGGGACTTTTCAGCTTGGAAAAGAGGACACTAAGGGGGCAATATGATAGAGGTCTATAAAATCATGAGTGGTGTGGAGAAAGTGAATAAAGAAAAGTTACTTACTTGTTCCCGTAATATAAGACCTAGGGGCCACCAAATGAAATTAATGGGCAGCAGGTTTAAAACAAATAAAAGGAAGTTCTTCTTCACACAGCGCACAGTCAACCTGTGGAACTCCTTGCCTGAGGAGGTTGTGAAGGTTAGGACTATAACAGGGTTTGAAAGAGAACTGGATAAATTCATGGAGGCTAACTCAATTAATGGCTATTAGCTAGGATGGGTAAGGAATGGTGTCCCTAGCCTCTGTTTGTCAGAGGGTGGAGAAGGATGGCAGGAGAGAGATCACTTGATCATTACCTGTTAGGTTTACTTCCTCTGGGGCACCTGGCATTGGCCACTGTCAGTAGACAGGATACTGGGCTGGATGGACCTTTGGTCTGACCCAGTGTGGCCGCTTATGTTGTTCTTATGTTATTTGTGTAATGGTTTGCAGGGTGGCAGAATGAGGAAAGGGAACCGCTGAACCTAATCTGTTGATTACACTGGAAAACGATTACTTTTACGTTTTGCTTGCGCAACACCCAGGATTCGTCTCTCACCCAGATACACTGATGAGGAAAAGCTAACAAACCGGTCGGCCCACCGCTTGGGAACATGAGCAGCTGCAGGGGGGAGGCAGAAGCATTAAGGGGGACTCGGCAGCCATTCAGAGTCCAAGAAATTCGATACTTTATCCCGGATTCTGCCGTGAATTAAAAAAACTCCATGATTTTCACAGGGCTTTATCAATCAGATGGCAGCTGAAGGCCCTTCTCCTCCCCACCCTACCTCCCCCACCCCTGACATGATGGGACTGGGGTCAAAGGCTGCAAAAGGACAGCCAACGGATCATGGGCTTCATGGTATCTGGACTTCCTGCTCTCTCTGTGAAAAGAGCACATGAAACTCATGCAGGGGCTGGGGGCAGGAAGGAAGAAAAGAGCCAATCGGAAGGCTCTGGGAGTCAGCGTCAGAGGAGTGGCAGCTGGCTGGACCTATCCCGGGTCTCCCTAGAGAGAGAGGAAATAAGAAGTCCTTGTGCATGGAAAGAAAGAGGCTCAGTGGCCTTCAAAGAGCAGGAAGGAAACAGCCAGCCTGGCTGCGGAAGGAGGGGGGAAGTACAGACAGGAGAGCCTCACCTGGGCACACAGAATTCCCCTTTGCAAGAAGGGCAGACCCTGCTTGCCCAGCCGTCTCCCCACTCGGGAAGAAAGAAGCCCGAGTCTGCTGCAGGAGAGACCTTCAGCCCTGCCCCAGCTGATATCCTGGGGAAAGAAAGGGCCTTCACGCCGCTGGGCCCATCAGAGGCCTGAGCTGTCAAGGGACTGGCTGTGCTGCAATAATTAGATAGCGTAAAGATGTCATTCAACAATCATGTTATTTTTATTAAACCATTCGCCCTCCCCAATAAAAAATGTTGTCTAAGCCCCTGTGGTTTCCCAACCACCAGCTCTTTGGCGCTTTTAGCAAGGGCTATGGTTTTTGGCCTGGGAATTCTCTTCCTTTTCTTTTTAGGCGTTAAGTGAAACATGCTCATTCAGAAGGATCTCCGCCTTGTTTAATGCCAAGGGCAGAATTTTGTCCCTAGGCTCCAGAGGTATTTTAGGTCCATAGTTAGTGATGAGGGAGGAGGGTGAGGGAACTGCAGAGCCCTTCCAGAAGTCCCCAGAAGTAGGATGCACTGGATGTCCAGCTGATGAGTTCAAAGTCAGGAGGCCAAGATGGATCGATATGAAAGTGAGGCTCTAGGAAGTGAACAGGGCCGGTCCGACACCTCTCGAGAATGAAACCCTATATCTGGAGAGCAAGTCCTGTGTTGGCAGCATTAGTGCAAGCTTCCTCACTGATGGCTTTGCCAATATGCTTCAGCCCTTTCTGTTGAGCCAGCCACCAAAGGCCAGTTCGATCTGTCTGTCCTGCTGGCTTTTGTCTTGGACTGACACCTGAAAGGCACATTTCCCATCAGCCACCCAAGAGCTGTGAGACAATAGGGCCAGATCACCTCTTGCTGTTGCATTACAATAACATGAGGACATGGTGCAGCGAGTCCGTCCTACAGCCCAGACTGGTGGTAAGGTGGCAACCACCCTTCTGAACTGAGCCAAAAAGGGGATTCACCTAGCAAGCCCTTGCACTGGGTTGGGTCTCTGCAGGCCAGAGTGAATAGGTGGAAACTGATGCCATCATCCTTCCTTGACCCATGTCTTCCTTCTCTGCCCATCATTTGACCAGCCCTGTGAACTTGGCCACCGTGACCAAGGTGAGTGCTGGTCTGGGACCCGATGCCATGGACACATATGGCTGAAACCTCCTCCCTCTGGCTCTCCACCTGGGTCTGCTGCTGCCCGGTTCTGCATACGCTAAGCATGAGCTTCTAGAAGCGGAGCCCCGCTCAGCTCAGCCTGGTGCCGGGATGGTGGAGGGAGACGAAATCGGAGCTGCCCAGGATTGGGTTGCAAGGATGGCTTTCTTTTCAGATTAATAATTCAGGAGTCTCCTATGATTGGAAGATTACATCATTTCCCACCGCCTCGACACTCCCACGACTCTGCCTGCCCTCTCTCCTTTATCCACCTTCTCAGCCGCCAAACAGAATTAGAACTGGAGCTTTCAGCAGCAGTTCACCCCCTCAGCCTGTTCCTCAGAGGACCAGCCATAAATTCAAAGTAGTTCTCAGCCTGTGGGCCCTAGCCCAGCCCACAAAGCAGAGGGCAGGGGTCTCTTGCAGTCATCCATGGAGTGAGAGAAAGGTCATGAGATCGTTCCCATTTTCTCTCTCAGTGCATTTGATCAGCCACTTGTGTTCCTCCTCAGACAGAAGGAGTGGTTCATAA